>NC_081556.1:156266827-156866827 GCF_963082655.1 Stomoxys calcitrans | reverse complement strand
GAAATATTCTCCGCACATTATCCTATGCGTCTGACACTGAACCTGCTTTTGTTTGATATCATGCCTAATTTGGTTCTATGTCAAGCCTAATGATGTTACGAGATTTGGAAAATTTACATAAATTTGGTATTCATATTTGCAGCGAGACTTCGACAATGGCGTGTGAAATCAAACTAAAGACCAAAAAAGACCAAATTGAAGTTGAGTTTGAGGTCATACTCGATAACTTGGAATTGAATAGAAATCACATTTTAAAAAAATCATCATCAGATAAGATTTCGTATAAATCGGACAATAAATGCGCCTTTTAATGCCCCAAAATCTTAAATCGAGAGATCGGTCTATATGGCAGCTATATCCAAATCTGGACCGATGTGAGCCAAATCGTAGAAAGATGTCAAGAAGCCTAACACAACTCACTGTCCCAAATTTCGGCGAAATCGGACAATATATTCGTCTCTCATGGGCCAAATACCTTTGATCGACAGATAGGTCTATATGGCAACTATTTCTTATATCATGATATAGCCCCCATATTCCCATTGGTTTAAGGAGAGTTCATGGCATAAGGCGTCCCCCAAACACTTATCCCCAAAATTAATTATCAAATTTGTCTTCTAATCTTAAATACCCTTCATTTGAGCCCCTTTTTGTAATAGTCAGCAAATATGTCCAGTTTGGGACATCATCGTGCTTCACTCTCTTTGAGACCCAAATTGTCATGGTGAGCAAATATGTCCTATTTGGGAGTTGTTATGGACGCTCCTGCTCTACAGGAGCGTGTTTAGACCAATACTTACTTACGTCTCATTAGTTTGGTGAACTGCTATGGAGAAAAATTGAATCAAAAGGACCTTACAACAGGTTCAGAGAACATGTTGTCTTGGAATAGGCGCAGCGATGAGAACCACACCCACTAGGGCACTGGAGTCTATTCTAGATATCCGACCCATTGACATACAGATTAAGTGTGAGCAGACACTGCGGCTATGAGACTTAAGGCGGTGTTAGAATGGATTGAGGATTGGAGCAGCTCATACCATCGCGGTATAATCAAGGCAACGATACCTGTGATGAACCTTGAAGTCGAGTGCGAGGCACTACTGCCATCGGCACAGTCTTGGATTGATTGAACCCTAGTATTGCCATCTGGAAGATCATGTAACATGGATCGATCAGAGCTAGGGGCAGAGTGGGCCTGGGGCTCTACATTGAGAACCTAGAGACTGAGATCTGTTTTAGACTGCCTGACCATAATCGGGTGCTGCAGGCGGAGTTCCATCTGGTGGGCGATCACGGAATGCGTGAAATGGTGTGGTGCTCACGCGAGGACGTCGGTTGTGAACATCTTTAGAATTGGCCCAAATTGGCCCAAAAAATATATATCAGATTCGTGTTCTTCTCCAAAATACCTTTGATTTGTGCCCCATATTGCAATGGTCACCAAATACGTCCTATTTGGGGTTTTTATGGGGTGGGGTGGCCCCATAGACACTTTGTGCCGAATATATGTACATCAGATTTGTGCTCTACTCCTAAAAACCTTTTATTTGAGCCCCATATTGCTATGGTCGGTAAATTTACCTTTAGGGGAGGTGCGGCCACCAAATTCTTGGTCCCATATTTGCATATCCTATTCGTATTCTTCTCTCAAATATCTTTTGATTGAGACCCATATTGCCATGGTCCGTAAATAAGTCCTGGCTGCTGGGTGTTTTGGGCAAGGAATGGAACCCCTGTAACTTGGTCCCGAAAGTGCGAATCAATTTCGTGCTCTACTCGCAAATACCTTTCATGTGACTCACATATTGCCATGATCGGCAAATATGTCCGATTTAGGGGTGTTTTTGGGGGGTTGGGGTGATCGTTTCTTATCTTAAATATCTTTCATATGATGAGTTTGATATTCCTGCAAAATTAATAAGACTCTGCACGATGAGTCTTGCTGATACGAGTTCCTCAGGAAGAATAGAAATGAAACCATGAACTGTATGAGCTGTATAACTACAGTAGCATAGTTAAATATATCAAAAAAACAATGGTAGTGTAGGCTTACCTTAGATACCCCATGCGATATTCAGATATAAACATTATGATTTTATGCTACTATATGAGAGAGAACACAAAATGTCACTAAAACCACACAACCCATCTCCCAGATCTGCCGTTTCTGAAAATTTGGGTAGGGGGAAGGTCCGACCACCTTCAGATGTTAAAAAATGTAGTACCCTTTTATCACCATGAGCTCATTATGTGCCATCTGTGGAAATTTCAAGAAAATCGGTTTAGCCGTTTTAACACCCTACTCCACCACTCTGGTACAGGGTATTATAACTTAGGGAATTTGTTTGCAACATCAAGAAAGAAGAGAGCTAGACCCATTGATACGTATAGCGATCGACTCAGAATAATTTTCTGATTCGATTTAGCTTTGTCAGTCTCTCTGTATGCTCATGTTGTGATCCGATTGTTTTCGAATTTGGCACAGGCATTTTTTTTGCCTAGAGACGAACCCTATTGAAATTGGAAAAAATCGGCTTAGAACTGGATATGGATCCCATATATAAGTTCGTCTGATTTGAACTAATACTGCAATGGTATCGTCATTTGTAAACCGATTCTCACGAAATTTGGCATAAGTCTTGACATTACAATTGAATTTGATTTAAATTGGTTCAGATACAGATATAGCTGCCATATATATCTATTGCCCGATATCAACTTCTAGATGCCTTGGCAAGCGCATATATCAACCAATCTTCTTATAACTTTGCACTACGCTTTCTTGCACGATTATCAGAAAACTTGCGAACTATAGAAATCATAGAAATGGGGCCATATTATGGTATCCAATAACTATGCTAAGTATAGTTCAAATCGGTCCATAACCTGATATAGTTGTCATATAAATCGATCTGGGGACTTGATTTTTATGAGCTTCTAGAGGGAGTTAAATTTGGCACAAATACTTCCTATTAGTGTAGGTCGGTTAGAATTGTAAATGGGCCATAACAATTGATATTCAGATATAGCTTCCATATAAACCGATCTCAAGATTATACTTCTTGAGCCTCTATTGGGCGTAAAACGTGCCAAATATGGTCTGAATGCACTTCTTGAGCACCTAGAGGGCGTAGTTGAGCCCCTAGAGGGCGCGGTTGAGCCCCTAGTGGGCGCAGTTGAGCCCCTAGAGGGCGCAGACTGAAACTTCCCTTATGATTTCCTTCAACATACGTGTCAAATATTGTTTGAATTGGTCCATAACCTGATATAGCTCCAATATAATCCGATCTCCCGATTTTACTTCTTGACCCTCTAAAGAGCGCAATTCTTATCCGATTTTTCTGAAAAAAACCTATTTCGGTTTTTGTGACCCTCAACATACGTGCCAAATGTTGTCTGAAACGGATCAAAACCTGATATGGCTCCCGTATAAATCGATCTCCAGATTATACTTCTTGAGCCTATAGAGGGCGTAATTCTTATCCGATTCGGCAATTTTTTGGAAATTTTGCACAGTGACTCTTTGTATGACCTCTAATATACTTGCCAAATATGGTCTGATGGTCGGTTCATAAGCTGATATAGTTATAAGATTTTATTTTATTGCTTTTTGAATTTATTGTAAGGATACAATATTTATTGAATTACCCGTTAACACTTCTCTTTATTTTAGTGCAAAGGTGTTTTCGTTCAATGTTATATCTCATCATCATCTTCCTGGTTGCTCTGTTTATTTTTTTTTTTTTTTGCACTCGTGACTACGCCATTGACCCAAAATTGATACAAATTCCATCAATTCCTGGGACATCTGTATCATTATTTATTTGTTTCATTTATTTATTTGTTGGAACGTGTGCGCTTTTTTCGTCCTTTCTGTTTTTTTTTTTTCTTTTTGTTTTTGTTGCCACACTACGCCACATCTGTCCATATCAGGCAGTGTTTGTCTATGGCAAAAACAACAATGACAACAGCAACAGGATGATGGAATGAATGGTTGGAATGAAGTGGAACTAGAAATGAAAACAACAACAGAAATAGAAGTGGCAGAAATAACAAATTATCCGGTAATGTGACCCTTGCCTATTGTCTACGGAAAGACAAAAAGTGCTTTCAATCAAATATACACTCACACTTAGGCACACTTCACTGGGGGCTGGAATCGGGCACAGCCACAAGCACAGACACACCGCCACACAATCAAACACACATGCATTTCTATGGATGTATATAAGCACACATCGATATCCTTAACATTGATGTATTACGACATTTTGGGTTTCCTTTAAAACGCAAGGCAGGAAGACAACACCAAGGTTCCTTCGAATAAAGGCAAAACGCCAAAACGAACGGAAAAAACAGCTAACGAACGCAGCTTACAAACATTTTAGACGAAACGAATAATAATGTAAGGATATCCTTAATATTAATGGCCTCGCCTGGTGCTAGTTGAGATTTAACTTGGGGGGGGGCTTCGAAACTGTGCCTTTGCCATGCCATGCCAACCATGGATGGCAAAGGAAGTGCCGCTGCTTGGGACAATGGCAAACAAATGTTGTTTGTATCCTAATCAGAAGTACAGGAGCACAGAGCTGTTGTTGTTGTCGTTCTTGTGTTGTCATATCCTGTCGACCTTGGATTGTGTTGCGGTGCTGCATTGTGGGATGAGCTGGGAGCTCTCCATAAACAAATGACTCTAGCGCCGCTTTGGCTTAGGATGTAATGGGAAACCCTCTAAGGTATAAAGCTCGCGCTCGCTTTTTTCTCCTTGGTGTCGCTGTTTCGCTATTCAAGCCCATTTCCCTTTCTTCTTCCTCAATACTTGAGAGTTGTTGGTGTTTGATGGCATTTCTGAGCTTTTTTTCTTTCCGCCCAAAACAAATGCTAATGTGCCATACGAAGACTAAGAGCAGCAGTGAGAACGCAACTCAACGCAAATGACTAAACCAGAAAACCCCGAAACCCTATGAAAAGCCAACAACATCGAAAAAGCGAAGATGTCGAAAAAAATGAAACATTTTGATTTGTAAATTGATTAATGGTGCCATAAGTGCCTAACTAAGCTAAAAGCCTCATTGAGGGGCCACGAGCGAATGGGCAAACGATGAACGGAATGAATGGATGAGGGAATTCTAAGTGGTTGTGGAACAGATATGAATGCCGGCCGCCATGCCTGAATAACACACAGCACGGTGGGTCTGGGTCGGAGGTGGCTTGCTAGGCGTAGGTTGTTTGGTTGGTGGGTTGGCTAGCTGCCTGAATGGTTTGCTGGCTGGCTAGCTGGATAGCCTGCCTCAATGGCTGGCTAACCCAGATTTATAACATTTTCCGGCACTTAGCCATAATTTGAAATGAAAATTTATAAACGCCACTGCCCAGCCTGCTATGCTGCGTTGCGATGTAGTGCGGTGCGGTGCGGCAAGTGGGGGCCTTACATTCGTTTCCATTCGTTGGTATTGGCACAGGAGAACGACATCTACGGGCATAGACCGAAATGTAATTAGGAAAGCCTATTTCCTTTGCAGCCCAAAAACAAGGGAATAGCTGATGTGCCACTGATTTGATTACGATTTGCTAAAATGTTTCCACCAAAGTGCTTTACAAAGGCCCCCCTTCAGACGAAAAAAAAAAAACACACAAACACACAAAACAAGGAAACACATCAACAAGTTCG
The DNA here is from genome assembly GCF_963082655.1 of Stomoxys calcitrans. NCBI lineage: Eukaryota > Metazoa > Arthropoda > Insecta > Diptera > Muscidae > Stomoxys > Stomoxys calcitrans. The sequence continues at coordinate 156,861,153 of NC_081556.1, read as the reverse complement.
ACAAGAGCATACAATTGGTTGGGTTAGAGGCCTGCAGAGAGAGAGAGAGAGAGAGGCAGGGAAGTGCGACAGCGTTTCCACCGCATAACATTATGGTTAAATATATCATTTTAAGCATGTTTTATTGCTTAGACTTTAATTATCAAGAGGAAGTATTTTTCCATTAGTTACTTAAGGTTTCTGCGAAGCAAAAAATCCATTAACAAAAAAAAGCTGGAAAAAAATGAATGAAAACTTTAACCTAAGTCAATGTTCTACACATTTAGGACCCTTAATTGTGTTTTCTTGTACACCATAGACTCGTAATTTCCGGTAGAATATCAAAACAGTTCATATTTAGGTTTCAAACAAATCTTATATATAAAAATCAATTTGTGTTTGTTTGTTTGTTTGTATGTTTGTGTGTTCCTTATAGACTTAGAAACTACTGAACCGATTTTTTTTTAAATTTTCACAGATGATGCATAATGACCCCGTGGTGAAAATAGGGTACTACATTTTTAACATCTGAAGGGGGGGCGGACCCTCCCCCTTACTCCAATTTTCAGAAACGCTAGTTCTCGGACAGGGTGGTGCGATTTAAGCGAAATTTTGTGTGTTCTCATATAGTAACCAAAAATAAAAATTTGGTATCCAAATTTCGGATGGGGTACCAAGGGGGGCCGCCCCACCCTAAAACCTGCCAAGCATACATTTAGACCAATCACGACAATATGGGACTCAAATGAAAGGTATACAGGATTAGAAAACTTATGTGATATCCAATTGTTGGACCAAGTGGTAGGGGGCCACCCCAAACCCCAAAACACCCCTAAATCGGACATATTTACCGACCATGGCAATATGGGACTCAAATGAAAGGTATTTGCGAGTAGAATACGAATCTGATATCCAAATGTGGGGCCACGTTTCTGGGGGTCTACCCCTTCCCCAAAACACCCCCAAACTGGACCTATTTACTAACCATGGGAATGTGGGGCTTAAATAAAAGGTATTTTAATGTAGAATACGAATCTTGATATCCAGATGTGGGACCAAGTGTTTGGGGGACCGCCCATCTCCGAGAACATACCCCAAAGAAGACATATTTACGACCATAGCAATATGGGACTCAAATGAAAGGCCTTTGTAAGTAAATCTGTTATCAATGTTCGGAAAAAGTGTCTATGGGGCCACCCCACCCCCATAACACCACCTAAATTGGAAGTATTTGCTGACCATTGCAATATAAGACTCAAATAAGAGGTATTTTAGAGTAGAATACGAATCTGATGTATATTTTCAAAGCCAAGTCACTGAGTGGCCGCCCAAAACACTTCCTAAACCGAACATGTTTGCCGACTATGGAAAAATGGAGCTCAAATAAAGGGTATTTGGAAGTAGACCATGAATCTGACATCAACATTCGGACCAATTGTCAAGGGAACGTCCCACCACCATAACAACCCCCAAGTAGGAAGTATTTGCTCACCAAGACAATTTGGGTCTTCAAAACAGTGGAGCTCGATGTTCATAGTTTTTAGGCCCCATACCCCAAACCGGATATATTTGCTGGCTTTTTCAATAAGGAGTTTAAGTGAATGGTATTTGAGATTTGAAAAGGAATTTGATATCCAATTTTGAGGCCAATGGTAATATGGGGTTCAAATGTATGAGAATAGAGCACGTTGCTGATATATTTTCAGGGCTTAGTGTTTGGGGGACCACAATATACCCGATTTAGGGGTGTTTTGGGGAGTGGCAAAACATCCCTAAATCGGGCATATTTACCGACCATATAAATGTGGGGCTTAAATGAAAGAATTTGGGGGGTAGAGCAAGAATTGATACCCACTTTCGGAACCAATTTTCTGGGGGTCTACCCCTTCCCCAAAATAACCCACAATCCAAATGTAGTACCATGTATTTTATGTAGTACACCCCCCAAAGGGTAAAAATTTTTCGACCATGCCCATATGTGGTTCAAATGAAAGGTATTTGAGATAAGAAAACGAATTTGATAACCAATCTTGGGGCGGGCCCGGTCCAGCTAGTATGTGTATAAATCAAAGATCGCAATCAACCGATTTTCTTCAAGTTTGGCACAGATATGTTTTTGGCCTAGAGCCGCACACCCTTGACCTAGAGCCGCTTTGCCCACATGTAAACAAGGCCTATATTTGGCTGACATGATGAAGTCGAGAATACTGATGAATGAGGAGGTTAAAAAAGGATCGGTGATGTTTTGTTGGATAACGCCTCCAAACATTCAGATACTCTTCCTGTTATATTTATCTTTAAGAATCTCAATCTCCTTGTGTAGATTGTCGATGTTTGTTATCTGTAGGCAACCTCTGTTCCTTATTATGGCTGCGTTTTGAGAGGTCTGTTAGTTTTTCCAAGATCCAAGTTTCCACTCTTGCAGAAATTTTTGCTAGGTCTTGGAGACAAAAATTTATTCTGTCACAAACTTTATGGTAATACTCCACTTCGGTAGGACAGAGCAGTCATCCGCGTATGTTTTTGTGACCACGCCAATTTGTGGAGGGATCTTAGAGAGGTAGAAGTTAAAGGTCTGTTAGTTTTCCAAAGTTCCAAGTTTCCACTCCTGCAGAAATTTCTGCTAGATCTTGGAAACAAACATTTATTCTGTCACAAACTTTATAGTAATACTCCACTTCGGCAGGACAGAGCAGTCATTTGTGGTGGAGGGATCTTATACTCTACGTATGACTGCCAACGGCACATGAAGTTCATTTTGGGAGATTAGACTTGATGTCATTGGGAGGGGGGGTGTGTCTGACCGAACCATGTGTCTTTGGAAAATCTAGGGACACAGAACGGTTCGAGCCCAGTGTCTTTTCTAGCTTCGGCTTGTATGTGTGGTGGTGGCACTAAGTTCACTAAAACAAGTAAGAGCTTGCTAAGTACGGCCAGGCCGAATCTTATATACCATCCACCATGGATCGCATTTGTCGAGTACTATCTTTTTTAGGGAAACAAAAAATATTGAATAAGAACTGTTATGCTACTGGAGTTATATCAAGTTAAAGGCCGATTCGAACCATAAATCAATGCTGAACATTGTAGAAGTCATTGTGTAATATTTCAGTTCATTGGCATAAGAATTGCGCCTTTTAGGGGTTCAAGAAGCAAAATCGTGAGATCGGTTTATATGGGAGCTGTATCAAGTTATTGATCGATTCAGACCATATTGGACACGCATGTTGAAGGTCATAAGAGAAGCCGTTGTACAAAATTTCTGCTAAATCGGGAAGAATTGCGACCTCTAAAGGCTCAAGAAATCAAGACCCAAGATCGGTTTATATGGCAGCTATATCAAAACATGGACCGATTTGGCCCATTTACAATCCCAACCCACCTACACTAATCAAAAGTGTTTGTGCAAAACGTCAAGCGCCTAGCTTTACTCCTTCGAAAGTTTGCGTGTTTTCGACAGACTGACAGACGGACGGACGGACAGACGGACGGACGGACAGACGGACGGACGGACAGACGGACGGACGGACAGACGGACGGACGGACATGGCTAGATTGTCATAAAATGTCACGGCGATCAAGGATATATTGTATATACTTTATGGGGTCTCAGACGAATATTTCGAGTAGTTTCAAACAGAATGACGAAATTTGTATCCCATTTTGTCAAGACCGGTTTGGAATTGGATATATCTGCCATATAGACCGATCCGCCGATTTAGGTGAAATTTAGGGCAGTGAGTTATATAAGGCCCCTTGACATATTTCTGCAATATGGCAAAGATCGGTCCAGATTTGAATATAGGTGCTATATAACCAATCTGTCGATTTAAAGTTTTGGGCCCATAAAAGGCGCATTTATTGTTAGATGTCGCTGAAATTTGGGACAGTGAGTTAAGTTAAGCCCCTCAACATATTTCTGCGATTTGGCCTAAATCGATCAACATTTACATATAGCTGCCATATAGACCGATCTATCATAGAACGTTTTGGACTGTGAGTTGTGTTAGGCTCTTCGAAATTTTTCTGCAACCTCGCTCAAATCGGTTCAGATTTGGATATAGCTGCCATATTAAGGTCTCGATTTAAGGTTTTGGGCCCATAAAAGGCGCATTTATTGTCCGATTTCGCCGAGACAGTGCTTTGTGTTAGGGTCTTCGACATTTTTGTGCAACTTGGCCCAAATCGGTCAAGATTTAGATATAGCGACCGATATCTCGATTTAAAGTCTTGGCCCCCAAAAAAGGCGCTTTTATACTCCGATTTCACTAAAATTTGACACATTGACTTAAGTTAGGCTTTCCGACATCCGTGTCGTATATGGTTCAGATCGGTTTATTTTCAGATATAGCCACTAAAAAGACCAGCATTTTGTTATACACAATTGAACAATGACTTGTACTTATAATTATTTGGTCCAAATCGGATCATATGTCTATATAACCGATATGGGGCAAAAGGTATGCATTTTCACCGGATTTTGACGAAAGGTGGTTTACATATATGTCCGAGGTGGTGGGTATCCATAGTTCGTGGTAATTTAATATATCTCAAAAAAAAAATTTTTGTATTAATTTTATATTCACTTAAAAATTCCCAAATTTGCCTGGCTACTCTGCATACAGTGCGAGCTACCAAATGGACACTTGAAATTTAGTCCAGCTAGAATCAATATCCAAATTTCAACATTTCTTTGGATATTTATCTTTCAAACTTCAAGTCCATGCTGACTTTAAGACTTTTCTTTGTTTTAGTTTATTGTTCTTCTAGTTAAACATTAAATGTGGAAATGAGTTTTTGCCATGCCATAAAACTGTGATAGCTGAAATTCCCCAATCAAAGATAGACTTCATTTAAGATTTTATTTAAACATCGCTGGAGGCAGATATCTTTTGTGTTTGCTTTTAATATTGAAAGACAAATCTCGTTTTGTGCTCTGGGCCGTATTTGAAAAGATTTCGATATTTATTCTAAAGAGAAGAAGTTTTATTGCCTCCTCTGGCTGCTCCTGCTCTTGCTGCAGCACTGGGCAAGTGTGACAACATTAATTGCGACATTTCTCTAATAGGCTTTGTTGCGCTCTTATCAAATATTAAAGCACAGAAATCCCCCCAGATTTGTTTACACTTTTCGGACACTTTCAAGTGCCGCAGTCATATTTCGGCATCCTCTGAAATTCTGCAACCCTCGCACCCCCATTTAAGCAGGAAAAAAAGGCCACATAGCTGACGTCGACATCATGTGGAAGATATTTAAATTACATATTTAGTTGATTTCGTAAGCTTTATCTTAAAGGCAGTCAGCGAGTTTCCTCCCATTAAAAGCTTATTAGTATTTGGCCCATTAAAAAAGGATTAATGAAATTTATTGGGACGCGAGCAAACAGAGCGAGGCAGCGAGCGGGTGGGTGGGTGAGCGAGTGAGTGCGTTGGGGGTGGCAATCAACCACATTCGCATATGTGTCCCATTGCTTTTGATTTATTTAAACAATTAACCTCTCAAGACGCGCTCAGTTCATTACGTAAATGCGAGCAGCGCGAGCGGATTGACATCGCCTCTGATGTCATTTCGGAAAATGGAAAACTTTTATTAGAAAACTTTGGTTTGGAAAAGGCGTAGATGCAGCACCAGCCCACCTACACTTTGTTAACCATGGTATGGTGTGGTGTGGAGTGGTGTAACCCTTCCAGCCTTGCTTCCTTCGTTTTTTGGTTTTTCTGCCACTGGTGTCGAATTAATCTCTCAAGCGTTTTTGTGTGGGTTTTTCTAACGTGACTGTGCATGTGTTTTTGTGACAACTCCCCGCCTCCGCCATGCGTGCGCCTTCGTGTGCATATGTCATAAACTTTATTTTTGCCTTAAACCAGCAAACACCACCCAACCACCCACCTCAAAAAAAAATCCAACAAAAAACAAAGAAAAAAATCCTTGGGGAAAAAGTTGGAAAAACGTTTTTTAATACTCTTTTACTTCATCTCATTTGAAGACAAAGTTTGCATAAAGATTAAACTCATAATTACAGCCATTAACTTCAAGCTCATTGAAAGAACTTGAAGTTTTGCACCCCCACCCCACCACACCATTAGCTCTTTTACTAAACACTGCAACGAGTTTTTAACAAGAAACGGTGCAATGCAGGGTTGATAAAAAAGTAAACCTCAGCACTTTTCCAGATGAAATTGTCGGCGATAATCTGAATTTTAGGAAATTTCGAATGCAACCAACAGCATTATCTATGAAAAGATAATTCTAACGAATTTCTAAACGACTATCAACTATTGAGGCAGATAATCATAGTTTATTGAATCCGTCTTTGACGCTTAGATTGAAGATTGCACTTTGTGGGGACCTTAACAATTTAAAACTTGACCTTTTATACCCACCACCGAAGGAAGGGGGGATATTCTTTTTGTCATACCATTTGCAACACATCGAAATATCAATTTCCGACCTTAGAAAGTCTATTTATTTCGGATCGTCGTAAAATTCTAAGACGAATTAACGATGTTCGTTTGTCCGTCCGTCCGTCTCACGTAATCACTCTACAGGCTTCAAAAATTGAGATATTGATCCCCATAAAAATTTTTTTTTTTTCATCCGATTTTGCTGAAATTTGAAACAGTGAGAAGTTTAAGGCTTCCCGACAACTGACCCAAATATGGTTCAGATCGAACTATATTTAGATATAGCTATCAATTAAACCGATCTCCCGATATAGGGTCTGAAGACCATAAAAGCATGGATTAGATCGGTCCATATTTAGATATAGTTGCCATTAAGGGTCTGAAGACCAATATAGCTTTATTTATTACCCGATTTCGGTGAAATTTACAACAATAAGTTATTTCAATCCTCCAAACATCTGACCTAAATATAGATTAGATCGGTCCATATTTAGATATAAGTGCCATATAGACCGACCTCCCGATAAAGCGTCTGAAGCCCATAAAAGCTTTATTTATAAACCGATTTAGCTGAGATTTAAAAATGTGCGTTATTTTAAGCCTCCCGATATGTAACCCAAATATGGTTCAGATCGGACTATATTTAGACCGATCTGCCATATAGACCGATCTCACGATGAGGGGTCTGAAGGCCATAAAAGCTTTATTTTTTATACGATTTCGCTGAAATTTAGAATAGTGCGCAGTTTAAAGCCTCTCAACGTCCGACCTAAATATGGTACAGATCGGACTATATTCAGATATAGCTGCCATATGGACCGATATCCCGATAGAGGGTCTGAAGGCCATAAAAGCTTTATATTTTATCCGATTTCGCTGAAATTTGAAACAGTGAGTGATTTTACGCCTCTCAACGTCCGACCTATATATGGTACAGATCACACTATATTTAGATAAAGTTGCCATATTGACCGATCTGCCGATAAAGGGCCACCCGGTATCTGACCCAAATATTGTTCAGATCGGACTGTATTTAGATATAGCTGCCATATAGACCGATGTGCCTATAAGGGGTCTGAAGTCCACAAAAGCTTTATTTATACCCCTATTTCGCTGAAATATAAAACGGTGGGTTATTTTAAGCCTCCCGACATCTGACCTAAGTATGGTTCAGATCGGACTATATTTAGGTATAGCTGCTATAAAGACCGATCTCTAGATAAAGAGTCTGAAGCCCATAAGAGCTTTATATTTTAACCGACTTCGTCGAAATTTGTAACAGTGAGTAGTTTATGGCCTTCTAACATAGAACCCAAATATGATTCAGACCGGACTATATTTAGATATAGTTGCCATATAGACCGATCTCCCGGTGAGGGTTCTGAAGGCCATAAAAGTGAGTAGTGAGTAGTTTTACGACTCTTAACATAGGACCCAAATATGGTTCAGATCAGACTATATTTAGATAAAGTTGCCATATTGACCGATCTGCCGATAAAGGGTCTGAAGCCCATAAAAGCTCTATTTATTACCCAATTTCGTTGAAATTTGAAACAGTGGGTAGTTTTAGGTTTCCCGACGTCCGATCTAAATATGGTTTGTAGCGGACAATATTTTGAAGCCCATAAAAGCTTTATTTTTTTATTCGATTTCGCTGAAATTTGAAACAGTGAGTATTTTTAGGCCACCCGCCATCCGACCCAAATATGGTAAAGATCGCACAGTATTTAGATATATCTGCCATATAGACCGATCCTCCGATTTAGGGTCTAAGGCCCATAAAAGCCAAATTTATTATCCGATTTCGCTGAAATTTGTGACAGTGAGTTGTGTTAGGCTCTTCGACGTCCTTCTTCAATTTGGCTCGGATCGGTCCAGATTTGAATATGGCTGCCATATAGACCGATCTCTCGATTTAAGGTCTTGGGCCCATAAAAGAAGCATTTATTGTAGTGTTGTGGCTTTGCGACATTTTTCTGCAACCTGACCCAAATCGGCCTAGATTTGTATATAGCTGCCATGTAAATCGAACAATAAATGCGCCATTTATGGCCCCAAACCCTAAAACCAAAAGATATGTCTTTATGGCAGCTATATCCAAATTTGGATCTGTGCCATATTGCAGAAGAATGTCAAGGGGCTTAACTTAACTCACTATCCTAAATTTTGGCAACATCGGACAATAAATGCGCCTTTTATAGGCCCAAATCCTTACATCCAGAGATCGGTCTATATGACATTTATATCCAAATCTGAACCGATCAGGGCCAAATTGAAGAAAGATGTCGATGGGCCTAACACAACTCTCTGTCCCAAATTTCAGCAAAATCGGATAATAAATGTGGCTTTTATGGCCTTAGGCCCTAAATCGGAGGATCGGTCTATAACAATAACGGGCAGACGGACAGCCACAAGGACATCGTTATATCGTCCTAGAATTTTGCGACGATCCAAAATATATATATTTGGGTCAGAAATTGATATTCTATGTGTTGCAATCGGAATGACTAAATGCATATACACCCTATAAAAATTTTTTAAACTTGTCTTTGGAATTCAAATTCAGATTCGATCTATTGTAGCTATGTCCCTCCGTCCGTCTGTCGAAATCGCTATAGGGGTCGAACGCGTAAGGCTAGCCGCTTGAAATTTTGCATGGATACTTATTATCAATGTAGGTCGTTGGGGATTGCAAATGGGCCATATCGGTTTAGATTTAGATATAGATATAAACCGTTCTCCCGATTTGACTTCTTTAGCCCCTGGAAGCCGCAATTTAGCTGAAAGTTTGCACATAGTGTTTCGTTATGATTTCCAAACACTGTGCAAAGTACGGTCCGAATCGGACTATAACCTGATATAGCTCCCATACAAACCGATCTCCCGATTTGACTTCTTGAGCCCCTGGAAGCCGTAATTCTTGTCTAATTTCGCTGAAATTTTGCACATAGTGTTCCCTTATGACTTTCAAGCACTGTGTCAAGTGCGGTTTAAATCGGTCTACAACCTGACATAGCTCCCATATAAGCCTATCTTCCGATTTACTTTCTTAAGCCCCTGGAAGCCGCAATTTTTGTCCCATTTGGCTGAAATTTGGCATGTAGTGTTCCGTTATGACCTCCAACAACTGTGCCAAGTACAGTCCAAATCGGTCTATAACCTGATATAGCTCCCATATAAACCAATCTCCCGATTTGACTTCTTGAGACCCTGGAAGCCGCAATTCTTATCTAATTTAGTGTTCTTTTAATCACTGTGCCAAGTGCGGTCCAAATCGGAGTATAACTTGATATAGCTCCCATATAAACCGATCTCCCGATGTACCTTCTTGAGTCCTTACAAGCCGCAATTTTTGTCCGATTAGGCTGAAATTTTGCATATACTGCTATGTTATGACTTCTAAGAACTATTCCAAGTACGGTCCAAAGTGGTAAAGAACCTGATATAGCTCCCATGCAAACCGATCTATTACGACTTTCAACAAATACGGCCAAAATCAGTCTATAACCTGATATACAATACATCCCATTTAACCGGTCTTTCGATCATCCTTGTTCGGTTCCTAGAAATTTTAGTTTTTGCTGGTTTGAAAGAAGTTTGGTATGTAGAATAAAATTAAGCCCTTCAACTAAATTTGAAATTTTTGTATACATTTTTAGCAGAATCCATGGTGTTGGGTTCCCAAGATTCGGCCCGATTTGTTTCAAAATCAATTTTCACCAATTTTTGTTGTAAAATGTTTGCCATATTTTGTAAGAAATTCTAAATTAAACGTAGTTTTCTTTTAAAACGCTTGAAGTAGTTTTTTCTTAACGTATATGGTACCTTTTTAATCATCCGATTTATCATCACTGTTGCAGCAACAAAAAGGCTTTTTATGAATTACGAGCAAAACGAAACCGGAAACGGGGCTCACTGACTCTGCATAAGTTTGTGAATGAGTGAATAGCGGCGTGCGTGTTTTTGCTATGGTGTGAGTGAGTAACAAAGTGTGTATTTGAGCTTTATTTTCCTACAGTTTTTTTTTTTCGTTTTTGTTTGACACGTTACGTTACATGAACTGCAACTGAGTAATAGTAACTGAGTATGCATATCTTAAGGGTATTAAGAGCTCAAAGGAGCAAAGTGAACTCTAACACCAACACGCCACACCACACCACACACACCATACCACCAGCAACGCCAACACAAACACCACGAACATCAAAACGGGCATGAACGCTAGCCATATAAGACCAAAAAACAACAAATGACAATTACACACTTTGTTCGACAATTATGCGCATTCTTGTGCAAGTGTAGGAGACATTGAATAAGCGTTTTGTTTGCCTTAATTCGCAGCAATTTTGTTGGCAAATTAAGCAGAACACAGCGTTTACCCACCCTACCCTGCAAATAAAGACAAAATCTTTTAAAATTTGTGTTTGTTAATCCTCCCTTCTCTCATTACATCTCCCTTCCTCAACACTCACTCACGCTCAGTTTATCGCAAGCACCACTTGGTAAACTCCTTACAAGCACTTCATGCATCTCCTCAAGTTACAGATCAAATGTTAATTTGGGAATTATTACATTTCGTCATTTCCGTTTGTTTTTGCCGTCCTCCCTTGTCGGAGCTTTTTTGCTGTGCTGCCATACACCGTCTGAGATTTGCTCATTCATTCATTCGTTGCTTTTCGATTGTACGGATGAATGAACGAATGATGAAATAAAAATCCTCTCAAGTGAAAGAAGTACAAAAATAAAAATCAACAAATTGTATTTTCCTAAATTATATTGATAGCATTATCATTGGGGAATAATCCGACATCAGTTTCAAGTTATATACCATACAGCATCTGGATCTTGAATTGTGATGGACATAACTCAACTTTTACAAATCGATCCCAACAAAAAAGTGCAATCAATAAAAATTAATAATGTTGCCTTTAAATTCGATTTTCATAGAAAATTGAGTTTTAAATTCATGGAGCTTTCATCGTAGATAAATGAAGGTAATTCAATTATTTGGCTGAAATTTGAGTTTCTTTCATTTGACAGATTTTTTACAAATTTATTTTTATGAATATCAATGTTCAACCCTTCGACCCCTTAAAGTGTAAAACTTGCTCCATTCTTCTTGCTGTGTTCCATTTCAATTGCCATCTGCAGTAAAACAGAAAAATGAAGCTTATGAGTTCAATTTTGATGCGTTGCTGTTACTGCTGGAGTCCTTGGTGTTTACTTCGTGCGTCATTTGCACCGTTATTGGATGACATTTGAAACTGTTGTCATCCACATCATCAAGAGTGTCAACGCTGTCGTACTCCTTTTTATCACTCGGTAGAATACCTAAGCATTAATACTGACACCCTCATCCCTGATTGTCAATTTGGATGAAGACATTCTTAAATGAAATTCCTAACATGACAATAATAACAGCAATGGCAACAGCATCAACAGCACCAAGATGAACGGCAGCTATCACACAAAAAGTCCTTGCTTTCCTCTCACCTCCTTTACTTCCACACTATGAGTGTATTGGTAGTAGAAAGTAAAACTTGAACTCACCCTCATACTGCAGCATATACTGCGTGGGGTTAACGCAAGCTCTTTTGCATCTTTGAGTTTAAAGTTCTATTTTGAAATAAAACCCGTAATAAGAAATTTCTCGTAGTAAAACAGAACTTATTTAGAGGAATTTTAATTGCATTGAAAGTAATATAATCCTTTATAAAACCTTATCTGTGTGTACTTTAGCTCCATTTTATGTTTCATATAAAAGAGGTAAAAATGTGTTTAATTTTGCTGGGCCGAATTTTGGAAATTAATGGATTCTGCCAAATATAGGGTCTCTCAATAAGAGAGCTACAAAAGTTTTTTTTTTTTTAATTAATACTACACGTTTGTGGATATCAATTAACAACTTAGTTAAGTTTATCATTGAATCTGAAGTGGTTTAAAATAATCAAGTAAAAGCGTGCTAAGTTAGGCCGGGCTGAATCTTGGGAACTCACCACCATGGATTCTGGTAAAAATTTATACAAAACAAGTAAGGGGGTATTAAGATCAGCCGGGCTGAATATTAAATACCCTCCACCATGGATCGCATTTGTCGAGTTCTGTGCGCAGTATCTCTTAGGCAGCCGTTGTACAAAATTTCTTCCAAATCGTTTAAGCATTGCGCCCTCTAGAAGTTAAGAACCCAAGAACCCAGATCGGTTTATATGGCAGTAATATCAGGTTATGTACCGATTTGAGTCATACTTAACACAGTCATTGGAAAAGATACCAAAACACTACATGCTATATTACAGGCAAATCGGACAAAAATTGCACCCTCTAGAGGCTCAAGAAGTCAAGATCCAAGATCGGTATATGGCAGCTATATCAAAACAAGGACCGATTTGAACCATGCTTGACGCAGTTATTGGAAGTGATACCAAAATACGTCGAGCAAAATTTCAGTCAAAGCGGACGAGAATTGCGCCCTCTAGAGGCTTAAGGCTTCTTGGGGCTCAAGAAGCAAAATCGAGAAGCAAAATAAGGGAGCTGAATCAAGCTATTGCTCGATTCAGACCATATTAGTTTCGTATGTTGAAGGTCATGAGAGAAGCCGTTGTACAAAATTTCTTCCAAATCTGATGAGAATTGTGCCCTCTAGAGGCTCAAAAAGTCTGGGGGCTCCAGAAGCAAAATCGGGAGATTGGTTAATATAGCAGCTGCATCACGCTATTGCTCGATTTAGACCATATTCGACACGTATGTTGAAGGTCATGAGAGAAGCCGTTGTACAAAATTTCTTCCAAATCCGACGAGTATTGCGCCCTCTAGAGGCTCAAGAAGTCAAGAACCGAAATCTGTTTATATGACAGCTATATCAAAATATGGACCGATTTAAACTATAACTGGCGCAGTCATTGGAAGTGATACCAAAACACCACGTGTAAAATTTCAGTCAAATCGGATGGGAATTGCGCCCTCTAGAGGCCCAAGAAGTCAAGACCCAAGATCGGTTTATATAGCAGCTACATCAAAACATGGAGCGATTTAAACCAAGCTAAGCGCAGTTATTGGAAGTGATACCAAAACACCATGTGCAAAATTTCAGTCAAATCGGATGAGAATTGCGCCCTCTAGAGGCTCAAGAAGTCAAGACCCAAGATCGGTTTATATGGCAGCTATATTAAAACCTAGACCGATTTGAACCATATTTAGCGCAGTTATTGGAAGTGACACCAAAATACGTCGAACGATATTTCAGTCAAATCGGATGAAAATTGCGCCCTCTAGAGGCTCAAGAAGTTAAGACCCCAGATCGGTTTATATGGCAGCTATATAAAAGCATTGACCGATTTGAATCATACTTAACACAGTCATTGGAAACGATATCAAAACACCACGTGCATAATTTCAGTCAAATCGGATGAGAATTGCGCCCTCTAGAGGCTCAAGAAGTCAAGACCCAAGATCGGTTTATATGGCAGCTATATCAAAACATGGACCGATTTGAATCATACTTAACACAGTCATTGGAAAAGACAAAAGTTGCGCCCTCTAGAGGCTCAAGAAGTCAAAACCCAAGATCGGTTTATATGGCAGCTATATCAAAACATGGACCGACTTGAACCATGCTTGGCTCAGTTGTTGTAAGTGACACCAAAACACCTCGTGCAAAAATTTCAGTCAAATCGGACAAGAATTGCGCTTTCTAGGGGCTCAAGAAGTCAAGACCCAAGATCGGTTTGTATGAGAGCTATATCAGGTTCTTGACCGATTTGGCCCAACCGGCTTACACCAATAAAAAGTATTTCTGCAAAAATTACAAGAGGCTAGCTTAACTCCTTCGAAAGTCAGCGTGCTTTCGACAAACAGACGGACGGTCGGACTGGCGGACCGACGGACGTACATGGCTATGTATATCGACTTAAAATGACATGACGATCAAGAGTGTATATACTTCATGGGTTCTTAGACGCATATTTCGAGGTATTACAAACAGAATGACGAAATTAGTATACCCCCATCCTATGGTGGCGGGTATAATAAATCGAGTTGAAGGGCATTATTTTATTCCACATACCAAACTTCTGTCAAACCAGCAAAAATTTAAATTTCTAGGAACCGAATAAAGATGACCCTGAATGCGATCAGGTTATAGACCGATTTGTCGTATCAGGACATCGCTTGTAAAATTTCAGAACCTAAGAAGTCAACTCGGGAGATTGGGTTATATGGGAGCTATATCTAAATCTGAGCCGATATTGCCCATTTAAAATCTCCAACGACCTACATCAGTACTAAATATCTGTGCAAAATTTTAAGCGGCTGGCTTTATGCGTTTAGGCCTCTATCAAGATTTCGACAGACGGACAGACGGACATGGCTAGATCGAATGTACTTTATGGGGTCTTTGACAAATAGTTCGAGTTGTTACAAACGGAATGACTAGATTAGTATACCCCCATCCTATGGTGGTTGGCATTAATAACATTTAAGTTGAAAAATATTCCAATTGCCTTTTCCAAAAACGGTTAATGATTATAATCCTTTTGCGTGATTGAACCAATTACAATTAAAAAATTAATTGAATCAACTAATTTGGTGATTTATTGTATATGGATGGCGGTTTTTCTGTGAGCATAGAAGTCTGCTACGCCTAACAAGGCAGAGATGAAGTGTCTGTTTGGAAAACTGTATTATTGCTGATTTATTTCCTTACCACAACCAAACTACCAAAGAAGATTACATACCTTAAAAATGATTTAGTTTGCCTAACCACCTACAATGATCCCACCTTCTTTAATTTCAACTTACTTGGAAAGAAAAACTAATTTAATCCCCTAGTCGACGTTGTCTCCACCTCTTTTTCGCAGAAGTTTATTAAGAAAATTTCCGTCATTACTTTAAAAACTTCCATATGTCACATATCGATATTGTTCTGAGATACTACAAATGAGATGACAACACTCGTATCCCCCATCCTGACGCATATTACCAATGTATCCTGGCACTCGCAAGATGCCACATTTCGGAGGAGCTTTGCCATCACCACAAATAATTTTTCCAATTACATTGTCATAAGCATCACTAAACGCTCGATTCCCAAATGAGGTTTTACCTCATATTTCACTTCCAATTCTCTGTTATTTTGGAGTGCCAGGATTAACGCAATAAAGATAACGTAACCGACAAAACATCAGTGGCAACACCACAAACTCAAGTTCTCCACTGTGCGCACACAGATTCCTGCATACGGATTGCTCACACATATGCACGGTAAGCTCTTCATTTGAAGTACATCATATTTGAAAGAAAAACCTCATTGGCCAAAATTAAAAGAGATAGAGAGAGGGGGGGGGGGGAGAAAAACGAGTCAAAACTCCAAACCAAAAAATACAACCTTCGAACTTAATGACATGTCACTTCATCATCATTTTATTTGCCTCAGACCCAGTCGCAGTCCCTAACCCAAAGTTCGCTGTTGCTGTGCATGTGGCAAGAGCAACAAAAACATTCCAGCATCAGTGCTTACAGCTCCTAGACGATTTGTTTTGTAAAGCGTGTAATAGAATGAGGTGTTACTTTTTATCTATTGTCCTTGCTCCCAAGATCTCGGCTTTGTCCTATGAAGCGCTCGAGCATAGCGTCGCCTCGCCTCGCCTCGCCGCGCCTCTTTTAGCCCCATTCAAAAGAACGAATGAATGACTGCATGGGAATGGGAGAAACAAACATTGGAGCGCATAAAGCGAGAGATATATTGAAAGGAATAAGACGCGAAATTAAATTTCTTTGTTGCATTATTTACTCATTGGGATCTAGACGTAATCCCATAGCTTTCGCTTTGACAAAGCCCTGCGATTCTTGTGCACAGGCAAGTGCGCGGATGTACTTGTGGGGTTTTTGTCTTCGTCATCATCGTCTTGGGAGCAGGACACCAGTACACCCACGCTGCCGCTGCCGCAGCTGGTTGTCCTCGCCCTCGAAGCTGCTGAAGCCAAATACTAGAATAAACGCATCTTTTTTATCTCGGTATCGAATAACAAATAAGAAGGATATTTTCTCTTCCAGGGAATTTGTCCTATGAGTCGCTTGAGTACGACAATGTTCTTGTCATCGTTTTGAGGGTGGTAGCTGGGGCGGTGATGCGGATGATGCAACACTCGAGAGTGGGCTAAAAGTAGCTGTTGCCTTTCATGGCATGGAAGTCAGCAGCAACCACGGCCCAGAGTCAAAGTGCTACACTAATAACAAGTATACTCTACTAGTGGCCCAGAGTGGGTTTTCTCATCCTTGTTCTTGTCTTCGTCCCAGAATCATGTACTAGTAATATGTTGTCTTTTGTAAATTCAGCAACAGAAGCAGCAACAAAAACACCAACACCAAATACAACGTCATACAAGTCGATGAGAGTGTTTAAACATTCTTTGAGTAGAGTGTCGAACAAGTTTTTGAATCAAGTATACAATTTTATACGAGGGTCTGTGTGGTTGCATGTACTGTAGTCTCCAGATAATCTTCTAAGCCCACAAACGGTAGCTAACTGAGGAATAACTGCTCACAAACAAAGAACGATGAAAGTAGTGGCACAAATTTAAAGCTTGTCTTTGCAAAATTGGCCATGAACATTCCATCCGGTATACATCTCTCATATCAATGAGTGCTGCCTGATACAAGTCTAAGCTTAATGATAAGGGACCTGCTTTCTATTGCCGGGTCCGAACGGCTTACCGCAGAGTGACCCCACTTAGAAGAGAAGTTTACACGAACGACCAGGCCCCCTCCGCTGCGCCTTCTATAACTCTCTTATATCATTTTAGGATGGGGACACTTCGCCCTGAATGCGGATATCGAATTCGTGCCATTGTAGCCTATGACGCCGAACGCATTCGACTCTTTGCGAGATAATGGGACAGAGCGGTGTTCATGTTGGCGACATTTGCGAGTTACAATGCCATGCATGGCCATTTATAAAATTGTCAACAAAGAGGTGTCGCACTACGGGACACCGTTCAGACTCGGCTATAAAAAAGGTCCCTTATCATTGAGTTTAAACTTGAATCGGAAAGCACTCATTGATGTGTGAAAATTTGCCCCCTTCTCGGTTCCTGTTGGTAATGTTCATACTTAGGGTAATTTTCTCATTAGAGGAGGGATGGCACCTTCGACATTTCGACTCAAATATGGATATCAAATTCGTGCTGCACTTCCTAATCCCTTTAATTTGAGCCCCATATTACCATGGCCGGTAAATATGAACTGTTTGGAGTGTGTTTTGGGGTGGGGCGCCGCCAACAATTTGCACTGAAAAAAGATATCAAATTCGATCTTTATTCCCAACGGAAATTAAGTTCAGTTTAGGGGGTGCTTTTGGGGGTACCCCAAAACACTTGGCTCCAAAATTGGATATCAAATCCGTTTTCTGCTCTCAAATACCTTTCATTTGAGTCCCATATTGTCATAATGGGTCAAATAACCCATTTGACGTATCTATAAGAGAAAAAGCGCCACCTAGACTTGAACGCAAATTTTATTATCATAATCGTAATCTACCCTCTAATACCTTTCATTTGAGTCCCATATTGCCATGGTTGGCTAAAATGCCCATTTGGGGATATTTGGGGGTGGGCGACCTCCCATTGCATGGACATAATGTTTTATGACATATTTGTAATCTACTGCCTAATACTCATCATTTGAGTCCCATATTGACATGGACTTCGAATATATCTGCTTAGAGGAGTTTTGGGGTTGGAGGGGGCCCGCTAGGAACATGGACCCAAATTTTAATACCACATTCGTTTTCTGGTCTCCAATACCTCTCATTTGATACTCTTATTGTGCCCATCGGACCACTTTCGGATTTGAGTGGCCGCTTCCACCCGATATCTAAAAATTTTATAGACTATGTTTCCCTCCCAATTTATGAAAATTTGAAGAAAATCGGTTCAGCCAAGTATCGTATAATCATAATGGGTCTAATGGTCTTTTTGAGGGGTGGCGTGACCCCCTATACTACGATCTGATTTTGTATGCCAGATTCGAAATCTACTCTCGAATACCTTTCATTTAAGCCCCATATTGAAATAAACGTCCAATATGTCTGTTTTGGGGGAGTTTTAGGGTTGGGTGGCCCGGTGGGTACCTAGACTCAAATTTTGATACCATATTCGTATTCTACTCTCTAATAACTTTCATTTGATTCCTATATTGTCCCGATTGGTCCACTTTTGATTTGGTTTGTATTTTTGGCATAAGGGGGAGGGTCCGTCCCCCTTCCGATACCAAAAAATTATATAGTCTATATTTCCTTAAAGACCAACTTACACAATAAGGGAAAATTTCGAGAAAATCGGTTCTGCCTTTTTCAGTTTATACGGAACAAACAAACCGAGTCCCATATATATCCATGATTGGCTAATGTGTCCATTTTGGGCATTTGTGTGGGCGTTTGTTTCCCAGATTCGTTGTCTACTTCCGCGTACTTTTCATTTGATTCCCTTATTGTCCTTATCGGCCCACTTTTGATTTTGGATGGTGTTTTTGGAGTAACGGTGGAGAGTGCGCCCCCTTGCGTTATCAATAAATTATAAAGCCTATTCTTACCTCCTGACCATGTTCGCAATCTACTCCCGAATACCTTTCATTTGAGTCCCATATTGTCATGATCGTCAAATAAACCTATTTGAAGGGGTTTTGAGGCTGGGGCGGCCCCCAGGTACTTGGACCCAACTTTTATTATGAAATTCGTACTCTACTCTTGAATACCCTTCATTTGAATCCCATATTGTCCCGATCGGTCCATTTTTTTTTATTTTTGGGTAGTACTTTTAGGGTAAAGGGGAGGGTCCGTGGAAGTGTCACATTCATGAGAGTATCGAGAAGGTTCACAGAAGTTGGGCCGTAAGCCTGAAATAAGCCCTGAATCCGGAGAGAATCCACTGGCTCTACAGGAGCGTGATTAGACCAGTAATTTGGTGAACTGCGAAGGAGGGGAACTCCAACGTAAGGATAATACCACAGGTTCTGACATAGGCCGAGCGATAAGGATCACGCTCACATGGGCACTGAAGACTATTCCAGATATCCAAGCCATAGACATACAGATTAAATGTTAGCCAGCCACTGCGACTATGAGACTTAAGGTAATGGGGGAATGGATAAAGGATTGGAGCAGGTCATACCATCGCTGTATAATCGCCACGATTATAGGAAATCTAAAAGGAATGCAAGAGTTTTCCAATATGATGTCAGAGACGATATTTGAAGTCGAGTGCGAGGCACAATCTTGGATTGTCAGAACTCTGATGTTGCCACCTGGAAGATCATGCTACTTAGACGGATCAAAGCTAGAGGACAGATGGGGCGTGGGGGTCTATATGGAGAACCCTGGGACTGAGATCTTTTTTCAACTGTCTCACCATAATACTGTCCAGCAGTCGCATCATGGAATTAGTGAGGTGGTGTGGTGTTAACGCCAAGATGTCGAGTGAGAACACCTAACGGGCAGTAAACTGGCCATCAGGGCACTAACAACTACAATGGTAAGGTCACGAATAGTCTTGGAATATAAAAAGGAGACTAACGCCCTCTCTGATAACGGCACGATCCGCATAGTTTGGGTGCCAGGCCATAGCGGTTTGAAGGGGATTGAAGAGCAGATGATTTTGCAGTGAAGGCCAGGCACCTGCCTCAAAAAATTTGGATAACACGAAGCTTTTCGGAGCGATGCAGTCCGAGTTAAGGGCATGGGCTACGAACGCCAAAGGTCGGTAGGACGACGAAAACGAGAAGACGAGACTATTACTGAAAGGATGTAAAAAGGAGATCTGTATAGCTTTCGGCATCATAACGGGCCACATAGGACTATGAACGCACCTATGCGTAATAGGTGCGACAAGTGATAGCATGTTTTGGAGGTGTGGAAAAGATGATAAGACGTTCGGACATTTCCGACTCTCATTCACCGAAGAAAATCTGCAGACCAGGTGTTTAAGTCTCTGTCTTACCGCAAATCCCTGTCAAGCCCATGTCTTTTACCATAGCAGCTTTAATACATGAAGGTCACCGTGGCGCAGAGGTTAGCATATCCGCCTATGATGCTGAACGACTAGGTTCGAATCTTAGCGAGGATGTCAGAAAAAATGTTCATCGGTGGTTATACCAACCTAATGCTGGCGACATTTGTAAGGTACTTTGTCATGTAAAAACTTCTAACCAAAGAGGTGTCGCACTACGATACACCGTTCGGACTCGGCTATTAAAAGAAAGCTCCTTATCATTGAGCTTAAACTTGAATCGGATGGCACTTATTGCTGTAATATGTGAGAGTTGGTCCATTTTCCTTCAGGAAATGTTCTGGGGCAAATTTGCATTTTGCATTTAATATAACGCAAGGTGTCTTTCTGATGCCGACATTGTACTTTTCCAGTACATTTTTAGTCCGTTTTTATCTTTCTTTGTTTTTTAGTCTAGTCAATCCTCTTATAACACATCGAAATATTAATCTGGAACCCTAAAAAGTCCATATATTTTTAATCTTCTTAACATTCCAAGTCCAGCTAGTCATATCCATCCATTTGTGGAAATTGCGATAGCTTTCGAACAAATAAAGATATCCTTTTGAAATTTTGCACACATACTTCTTGTTGACAAACAAAATACTTTTATCACAAAGTTTTGCTTTTATTGTGACCGTGTAATGTTTCGCTTCACAAATCAAATGTTAGTCATAAACGAAATATTATTCAACGTAACTAACTTTGTTTATTGTAGGAATAAAGATAGCCGCTTGAAATATGGCACAAATATTTCTTATTAGTGTATGTCGGTTGGGATTGTAAATGGGTCATATCGGTTCATGTTTTAGTATATCTGCCATATAAACCGATTTTGGGTCTTGACTTCTTGAGCCTCTAGAAGGCGCAAATCTTATCCGATTGGAATGAAATTTTGCATGATGTGTTTCGTTATGATATCCATCAACTGTGCCAAGTATGGTTCAAATCGGTTTATAACCTGATATAGCTGCCATATAAACCGATCATAGGTCTTAACTTCTTGAGCCTCTAGAAGGCGCAATTCTTACCCGATTTAAATGAAATTTTGCATGACGTATTTTGTTATGATATCCAATAATTGTGCCATGTATGGTTCAAATCGGTTCATAACCTGATATAGCTGCCATATAAACCGATCTTGGGTCTTAACTTCTTGAGCCTCTAGAGTGCGCAATTCTTATCCGATTTGAATGAAATTATGGACTACGTATTTTGCTACGATATCCAACAACTGTGCTAAGAATGATTCAAATTGGTTCATAATCTGGTATAGCTGCCATATAAACCGATCTGGGATCTTGACTTCTTGAACCTCTAGAGGGCGCAATTCTTATTTGAATGAAATTATGCACGACGTATTTTGCTATGTTATCCAACAACTGTGCTAAGTATGATTCAAATCGGTTCATAATCTGGTATAGCTGTCATATAAACCGATCTTGGATCTTGACTTCTTGAGCCAATTGAGGGCGCAATTCTCATCCGATTGGGCAGAAATTTTGCATGAGGTGTTTTGTTATAACTTCCAATAGCTGTGCTAAGTATGGCGTAAATCGATATAGAACCTGATATAGCTGCCATATAAACCGATCTGGGATCTTGACTTCTTGAACCTCAAGAGAACGCAATTCTCATCCGATTTGGCTGAAATTTTGTACAAGGGTTTCTCTCATGACCTTTAACATACGTGTCTAGTATGGTCTGAATCGATCAATAGCTTGATACAGCTCTCATATAAACCTATCTCCCGATTTTGCTTCTTGAGCCCCTACAAGGCGCAATTCTTATCCGAATGAACTGAAATATTACACAATGGCTTCTACAATTTCAATCAGCATTCATTTATGGTCCGAATCGGACTATAACTTGATATAGCTCCAATAGGATAACAGTTCTTATTCAATATTCTATGTTGGTCTAAAAAGAGATACCGCGCATAGAACTCGACAAATGCGAATAATGGTGGAGGGTATATAAGATTCGGCCCGGCCGAACTTAGCACGCTCTTACTTGTTTTGCCTAAGAAGAGATGCCGGGAAAAGAACTCGACTAGTATCCTTTCAATATACGTAACCCATTTTTGACCTAAAAAAAATTATTTTAGCAATCTATCTCTCAACGATCATGGGTGGTAGTCATCCTCAAATTCGCATGGTAGACCAAAAAATGACCCACCCTTCTCCACATATGCATCCACTATGCAATCTTTCTCGAACACATCTTCCCCTACTTGATAAACTCAAGGACAAATAAAAGAGAAAACTAATCGCAAAAGAAAATCAAGCCCTAAAACTGTGGGCTAAAACTAAGTACAAGAAGCTCTTATCATACTGACCTCGTTTGCCAATCGTGATGCCACCGTTTTTAAAGGAAAATGCACAAAGTTGAGTATGTTGAGAAGAGTGCATATGCCCAAGTGTGTATATATGTATGTGAAGATAAGTATATCCTGTGCTTCGCTTGGCGCCTTTGTATGGGAATAAGGAAGCAATTGATGTATGTGTGGATAAATGTTTGTTACAACATGCGAGTGCAAGTGTGCATGTTTGTGTGTGTGTGTGTGTTTAAGGATGTTTACTTAAGTATTTCGTAGAATCCTTCAAAAACTGAAACGAAAAACGGAAATAAGTAACACAAGCCAGTGGCAGCAGGGGGTATAGGTACGTACACCTTCTCCCTCTCAGTGCAAAAGGGCACTGCTCTTTCAATAGTTTTGCCACAAAGCTTAGGGTATGGGGCCAAAGTGTGTAACATTGACGCCTTCATGAGTGATGTGGTTCCTGCCCCCCCCTCCCCTTTCGCAGGCGGAGGTCTACGATGTCGTCTTCTTAGCATTTTCGCTTTTGGTTCGTCTATTTTTATAAGATGGCATTCATAGTCTTGTAAAATGGATTTTTAAGTAGAACAAAGAGAAACAATTTGAGAGAATTTTAAATCCAATTATAGAACATTGAAGCGTACATTTTCTTCACTCAACTTTAGTCTTGTCAGTTTCATTTCATTTTCTTGGAGTTTAGCTTAAGGGTTTTTTTCGTCGTCGTGAGTGCGGTGGGGATGCGGTGCGAACGGAACCTTTAGCCATCCCAAAGCATTTCCTGCTGTCATCGCAGCTCATGATGCCGGATTTCTCAATAAATCTCATTTGGCACCCCGTTGTCATATTCATTTTCGTTTAGTTTTCTTTTCATTTCCTGCGTCAAAAGTTCATGAGCAGCATTGGCAATGCTGTAGCTGTAGCTGTTGCTGATGCCGTTGTTTGTGTTGCTGCTGCTGTTCTTGCTGTTGCTGTTGCATGGCATTGAAGGTCCTTTTCACATGCCTTGCCATTCGTCGTCTGCAATTGCCTTAAGATTAAGATTTATTTCGACTTGTCGTGAGAGTATTTGTGCGTGTGTGTGTGTGTGTGTGTGTATGGGCGTAGGTAGGTTTTTGTGTGTGCCTGAGTCCTAAAACTAATTTTCCTTTCATTTCAAATCGAATTTTTTGTTTTTCTTTCAAGTCAAGTGCCTTCACTTCACCGCCACTTCTGAAAGCTGTCTCCCCGCCCTCGCCAGCCCAACTCCACTTGCTCTTTTCCTCGGTTTTTTTCCTTCTTTCGCTAAAATTGTTACATGAAAATTGATGGCTAGAAACGAATTTATTTCTTTTGAATTGACATTCGAATGGTACTCCTCGGGCTTTGGCTGGCTCATCTTCTGTTGCTTTGACAAATGTCAAAAACATTCGAAGGGTTTCTTTGTATCGTGCTGTTCGCGCACAGTGGTCGTTGCTGGCAGTCACATAGGCTTAGGAGGATGTTGGCTTGACTTCTTCATAACGCCTCGAAAGTGATACGAAATGGGATTAGTTGAAATAGCTTCAAGCAAATCCATGTTGGGATTATTCTAAAGCCATTTGTCTAAGATCGATGATGGTTAAATCAAATAAGGCATGTTATTGTTGCATAGGACACATACAAGTGTGGCTTATTGTTATGAGGACTTAAATCGGATTGTTATGAGAAAAAATCAGTTTTGATTTTTTCTTTCGACAAATAGTTATATGAGGGCAATCTGGGTCAATCATATATATTAAAAAGAAAACAAATAGGGAAAGGGAAAAATCGTGCGGTGCTGACTATATAGGACCCTATACCCACACTATATGTGTGGGTATATATCTCCCCATACACCCATAAGTGAGCCATTAGTAAGAGTTGAAGAGTTCAAACCGATGTCTTCCACTGGCTTTATACTAAACTTGTCAGACCTATAATGCCATAAGGGGTTGTGATCTGGTGAACAGCACTTGAAAAGGCTACTATGCAATACTCATCCAAATCAAACGCATGTTTTGTTGGTGCATTGGCGTCAGCACTGAGCACAGCACCATCAATGCCCCATATCAGAGGCAGTGTAAGAGATACTACGATGTCCCATGTAATACTCGTAGAAGGTACTCAATCTTCTACTACAGAAAATTCGTGACTAGACGTCAATGTGGGCATTGGGGTGCACTCTGATGAAGTTTGACGTGGACAATCACTGCAGAGTGTATCAAGTGAAAATCTTTTCACTTAAAGAAGTAGTGAAATGACTAAGACAAAGGGAGGTTTTTAGGCATACCCACCAACATAGGATGGGTGGTATTCTAATTTCGCCATTCCGCTTGCCCTGTCCGTCCGTCCGTCTGTCTGTCGAAAGCACGCTAACTTTCGAAGGAGTAAAGCTAGCCGCTTAAAATTTTGTGTAGGTCGGTTGGTATTGTAAATGGGCTATATCGGTCCATGTTTTGATATAGCTGCCATATAAACCGATCTTGGGTCTTGACTTCTTGAGCCTCTAGAGTGCGCAATTCTTTTCCAATTAGGCTGAAATTTTTACTTGAGATATATTGTTGTGACTCCCAACGATTGTGCTAAGTATGGCCAAAATCGATCCATAACCTGATATAGCAACCATATCTGGGATCTTGACTTCTTCAACCTTATCTTGCAACAGCTATGCCAGATATGGTCTAACCTATTTAGACCAGATAACCAGATATAGTACCAATAACCAGATATAGTTTCCATATAAACCGATATCCCGATTACATTTCTAAGAATTCTTAAAACACTTTAATTTGCATCGTAGATACCACATTTTTATTCGAAGCGATGAATTGGTTTTAACCATCTATTTCTATACTCACGACCGGAGGATGAAGATATATTAATTTTGTCATTCCGTTTGCAACACATCGAAATATCAATTATCAATTTTATAGAGTACTAGCTGATACGGGCCAGCTCCGCTTTTCCTCTTTTACTTTATATGGAGCAAAATTTTCCTTTGGATATTTATTTTCGACAATTAAAGAGCTTTTAGTGAAATACAATGCTACGAAAATAGTATATCGCTTGACTAACAGTTTAACAATATAAATGCCTTTATCTGAATCCCATATGATTTTTATTGGTCAACGAGTTTAAGTTTGGATGTAAGGTGTACTACATTCTTAAAATACTTTATTTCCTCCCGATATTCTCATGATATCTGATTTAGGGGTGTTTTCGGGGGTCCCCAAAACACTTGGTCCTGAAAAAATATTAGCATTGTGCTCTTCTCTCCAATACCATATATTTAAACCCCATACTGCCATGGTTTTGAGGGGCAGTTTACAAAATGGAGCTAAATATCTAAATATCTCGATCTAGGGGTGTTTTGGGGATTTGGGTGGTCCCCCAAATTCTATGCCTTGAAAATATATCAGCAACGTGCTCTATTCTCATATATCTATATATCATTTATTTGAACCCCATATTGCCATTGCCCTCAAAATTGGATATCAAATTCGTTTTCTAATCTCATTTAAACTCCTTATTGCAAAAGTCAGCAAATATGTCCGGTTTGGGGTTTTGTCCCTAAAAACTATAAATATTTAGTTCCACTCTCTTTAAGACCCAAATTGTCTTGGTGAGCAAATACGTCCTATTTGGGGATTGTTTGATGGTGCGACGTCCCCTAGACAGTTGGTCCCTAATGTTGATATCAGATACGTGGTCTACTCCCAAATACCTTTAATTTGAGTCCCATTTTTCCATAGTCGGCTGGGGGTGTTTTGAGGGATGGGCGGCCACTCAGTGAGTTGGTCTTGAAAATATATATCAGATTCGTGTTCTACTCTAAAAACCCTCTTATTTGAGCCTCATATTGCAATAGTCAGCAAATACTTCCTATTTGGATAGAGTTGTGGGACGTGGGATGGTCCCATAGACAATTTTCCCGAATATTAATATCGGATTCGGGCATTACTCCCAAAGACCTTTCATTTGAGCTATGTAAATTTGTCCCCTTTGGGGTATGTTTTATGGGTGATATGGCCCCCAAAAAACGTGGTCCCACATTTGGATATCAGATTCGAATTCTACTCGCAAATAGCTTTCATTTGAGTCCCATATTGCCATGGTCCGAAAATATGTCCGATTTAGGGATATTTTCGGGGTTGGGGTGGTCCCCCTAACACTTGGTCCGACAATTGGATATCAGATACGTTTTCTAATCTTAAATATCTTTCATTTGCGTCCCATATTGTCGTGAGTGGTCTAAATATATGTTTGGTAGGTTTTAGGGTGGAGCGGCCCCCCTAGGTACCCCATACGAAATTTGGATACGAAATTTTTATTTTCAGGGTACTATATGAGAGCACACAAAATTTCGCTTAAATCGCACCACCCATCTCCGAGATCTGGCGTTTCTGAAGATTGTGGTAAGGGGGAGGGTCCGACCCCCTTTAGATATCAAAAATGTAGTATCCTATTTTCACCACGGGGTCATTATGCACCAACTGTGAAAATTTCAAGAAAATAGGTTCAGCCGTTTCAGAGTCTATAAGGAACACACAAACAAACACAAATTGATTTTTATACCCTCTACCATAGGATGGGGGTATACGTCTGAGACCCCATAAAGTATATATATTCTTGATCATCGCGACATTTTATGTCAATCTAGCCATGTCCGTCCGTCTGTCCGTCCGTCCGTCTGTCCGTCCGTCTGTCTGTCGAAAGCACGCTAACTTCCGAAGGAGTAAAGCTAGCCGCTTGAAATTATGCACAAATACTTCTTATTAGTGTAGGTCGGTTGGTATTGTAAATGGGCTATATCGGTCCATGTTTTGATATAGCTGCCATATAAACTGATCTTGGGTCTTGACTTCTTGAGCCTCTAGAGTGCGCAATTCTTATCCGCTTTGAATGAATTTTTGCACGACGTGTTTTGTTATGGCATTCAACAAATGTGCCGAGTATGGTTCAAATCGGTCCATCTTTTGATATAGCTGCCATATAAACCGATCTTGGGTCTTGACTTCTTGAGCCTATAGAGGGCGCAATTCTTATCCGATTGGACTTTTTTTTGCACAACGTGTTTCAATATGACTTCCAACACCTGTGCCAAGTATGGTTCAAATCGGTTTATAACCTGATATAGCTGCCATATTAACCGATCTGGGATCTTGACTTCTTGAGCCTCTAGAGGTCGCAATTATTATCCGATTTGCATGTTTATTATGGTCTGAATCGGTCTATAGCTCCCATATAAATCGATCTCTCTATTTTTCTTCTTGAGCCCCCAAAGGGCGCAATTCTTATCCGAATTAGCTTACATTTTACACAGGTCTTCAACATATAATTTAATAGTGGTCCAAGCCGGACCATATCTTGATATCGCTCTAATAGCATCGGAAATCTTTTATTATATCCTTTTTTTGCCTAAGAATAGATGCCAGGAAAATAACTCGACAAATGCGATCCATGGTGGAGGGTAAATAAGATTCGGCCCGGCCGAACTTTGCACGCTTTTACTTGTTATATATAAGATTGGCCCATTTGCAATCACCAAACTACGTCAATGAGAATAATTTCGACAGGCGGTCGGACCGAGGGACGGACGGACATAGCTAGATCGACTAAGATTATCTAGACGATCAGAAATATAAATACTTTATGGGGTTGCACATCAATATTTCGAGGTGCTACAAACAGAATGACTAGATAAGTATACCGCCCATCCTACGATAACTTTCGTAAAAGTCAAGCTAGGCGTTTGAAATTTTACACTTCCTATTAGCGTAGGTCGATAGGAAAGGTAAATGGGATTTTGGATACCACAATGTTGGCCTTCCTATTCCTATTTCTTCATTCATTCTGGCCACAGTAGCTAGCCAATGCAAACGTTGTATATATTTATAAAAAAAAAAAATAAAGTTGTCCTTGCCTTTTCGTGTGTGCGTTTTTTATCATTTTTTTCGTGTTCAAGTAAAGAGACCCTAAAAATACTTAACAATTGAATTTAATTGAGAATTGTTTGCTTTTAGTGCTAAAAATAGCCAAAGTCCTGCCACGTTTAGAAGTTATGTAATTTTAACAACTTATGGCAATGTTTGAATCGTCTCAACTCCTCTTTAATTTTCATTCATATGTATTTGTGATTTGAAGTAATCCTACACTAAGAAATCAAGTCGAAAGCAAACGATTTTGTTCTTATCCCCATTTACAAGGTCATAAAATTAGCGAAATTTATCCGCTTTCGCGTGCAAATTATTGTAGCGGAAGTAGTCATTCCAAAGCCCCCGCATTGTAATCAGTGTTGTAATGTTCTATACCGCCCTGGTCGACACTTACTTTTCCTACACAACAACAATAATTGGTGATTTATGGACTGCGATAAAAGAAATGCCAACACTGATTGCCTACACGAAACAGGGCAAATGGCTATAAATATAATTAAGAATTTTCATATTTTGACGACTTTTTGCAAAAAAAAAAAAAAAAAAAAAACTCGGAGGTGTCCACCTCTCTCGCTCTCTCTCTCTCACCGTCACAGGTTATATGGAATGTGATGGCTGTTTTGTGTCCACTGTTCCAATTGCGGCAGTCACTGCCATTTGTAAAGGCCCGACGTACACTGAATTTGTGTGCCTTTTTTCGACATTTGATTTATTTTCTTTTTGTTTGCTGTTCCTTTTACTTTTTGTGCTCTCTGTTTGTCTCTCCCACTCTCGCAATGCCTCTCCTCATCTTCATATTTATTAATTGCTCAATATGACGACGTAACAAGCTCTCGAGTTGGAAACTTGTGTAAAGGACACTTGATGTTGCAAAACGCTTGTTGAGTTTTATAAGATTTTGCTTTGTGCGAAAAATCCCCAACAGAACCAATAACAATTTTGTCAAACCGAGCACACACACAGAAGTACCTCTACATACAGGGATATTCGGCACAAATTCCATGTTATTTCAGCGGCCTTATAAGCCAAGGCTGGCAGTTGGGAGTCTTTGTAGCACTGTTGCAACACGACTTGAAAGACCTCAAAATGCTTCAGCTGTCACAAATCAAAAGGCAAGAAATTAAGAAATTCTATGAAATTTCTTTCCAATGGCGTAGTTGCAAAGAAACTAAAATTCTGAAAGAAAGTACATAAAAGGATGAATGTTGATACTATTAACCATTGAGGTTTGGAGCCCTGGTAGTAATTCACAGACCACTATGTTCCGAGGTATTTAATGTAGCATTACATTCAGCCCGTAAAATGGTGTTGTACTCCATGTGCCAATGATACACAAAAAACCGTTTGAGCATTAAATAGTATTGCAGTCCACCAGACTACAACACCATATACGAGTAGCACTATTCTGATGTCAAATGCAGTATATGGCCAACAAATGGCATTTGGTTAAAATCTAATACTATTGCCTTTAGCCGTCTTCCAGGCGTATAGGACAACAGATGTTTTTTCGGACTTGCTTCAACACACAAAATATTTTGCAGTTTCAGTAAGCTCGATTTTTCTTCCTACCAAATGACAATAATATTTTTTATGGCAATCATATTTCAAAAAAATCAATGGTGATTTTGATTCTGAAAAAAAAAAAATGTTACACTAATGCTGCACTTACGGCCTGGTCAAGTGTCTTTGTCAACTGCGGTTGACAAATGACAACGTTATGGCAAATTACCCTAAATCTGACTAACATATCTATGGGAGCTGTATTTAATTCTAAACAGATTTCGAGCAAACTTCTCAGATAATGTGGTAGTCGTCGAGAAAAGCGTTGTGCTAAATTTTGGCAAGATTGGTCAAATAATGCGCTTGCAGTGGCTCTTGGTGTAAAAATCTGTCGATATACATATATGACAGCTATATCTAAATCTAAACCGATTTCCATGAAATTGGCCAGTAATATCGAGAGTCACAAGAAAATACTGCCGAATTTCGAGAAAATCAGGTAACAAAAGACCATTTTATTGCAATATTACTGCAAATCGGACGAACATACATATGGGAGCTATATCCCAATCTGAACCGATTTTTTCCAATTTCAATAGGCTTCGTCTCTAGGCCGAAAAACATGCCCATACCAAATTTGGAGACGATCGGATGAAAACTGTGACCTGTACGTTATACACAAATTAACATGGACAGACGGACGGACAGACAGACGGACATAGCTAAATCAAATCAGAAAGTGATTATGAGTCAATCGGTATACTTATCAATGGCTCTTTCTCTTCCTTTTGGGTGTTACAAACTAATTCACCAAGTTATAATACCCTGTACCACAATAGTGGTGTAGGGTATAAATATTGGTCTTTTATGTAGCTTTATCTAAAACTAAACCGCTCTGAACCATATACAACACGGATGTCGAAAAGCCTAACACAAGTCACTGTGTCAAATTTTAGTGAAATCGGACAATACGTGCGCCTTTTATGGGGCCAAGACTTTAAATCGAGATAATGGTCTATATGGCAGCTATATCCATATCTTGACCGATATGGACCGAGTTGAAGAAAAATGTCGAATAGCCTAACACAATTCACTGTCCCAAATTTCGGAGAAATCGCACAATAAATGCGCCTTTATGGCCCCAAAAACTAAAATTGAGAGATCAGTCTATATGGCAGCTACATCCAAATCTAAACCGATCTGGTCCAAGGTGCAGAAATTTGTCGAGGGGCTTAACTTAACTCACTGCCCCAAATTTCAGCAAAATCGGATAATAAATATGGCTTTTATAGTCCTAAGACCCTAAATCGGCGGATCGGTCTATATGGCAGCTATATCCATATCTGGACCGATCTGGGCTAAGTTAAAAAAGTATGTCGAAAGGCCTTACACAAATCAGAGTACCAAATTTCAGCAAAATCGGATCATAAATGTGGCTTTTATGGCCCTAAATCGGATGATCTGTCTATATGACAGCTATAGACAGCTATATCCAAATCTGGACCGATCATGGCGAAGTTGAAAAGGGATATCGAAGGGCCTAATACAACGCACTGTCCCAAAGTTCAGCAAAATCGGATAATAAATGTGGCTTTTATGGGCCTAAGACCCTAAACCGGCAGATCGGTCTATAAGGCAGCTATATCCAAGTCTGGACCGATCTGGTCCAAATTAAAGAAAGAAATCGAAGGGCCTTAAACAACCCACTGTCCCAAATTTCAGAAAAATCGGATAATAAATGTGGCTTTTATGGGCCTAAGACCCTAAACCGGCAGATCGGTCTATATGGCAGCTATATCCAAATCTGCACCGATCTAGTCCAAACTAAAGAAAGATGTCAAAGGGCCTTACACAGCTCACCAAATTTCAGCAAAATAAATGTGGCTTTTATGGACCTAAGATCCTAAATCGGCGGATCGGTCTATATGGCAGCTATATCCAAATCTGGACCGATCTGTGCCATACTGCAGAAGTATATCGATGGGTTTAACTTACCTTATTGTCCCAAATTTTGGCAAAATCGAACAATAAGAGCGCCTTTTATGGCCCCAAAACCTTAAATCGAGAGATCGGTCTATATGGCATCTATATCCAAATCTTGGCCGATTTGATCCAAATAGAAGTAGGATATAAATAAAATGATGTCGAAGGGCCTTACACAACTCAGAGTACCAAATTTCAGCAAAATCGGATAATAAATGTGACTTGTATGGGCCTAAGACCCAAAATCGGCGGATCGGTCTACATGGCAGCTATATCGAAATCTGGACCGATCTGAGCCAAATTGAAGAAGGATATCAAAGGGCCCATCACAACTCACTATCCCAAATTTTAGCAAAATCGGATAATAAATGTGGCTTTTAGGGGCTTAAGACCCTAAATCAGCGGATCGGTCTATATGGGGGCTATATCAAGATACAGTCCGAAAAAGCCCATCTTCGAACTTAATCTGCTTATGGATAAAAAAAGAATCTGTGCAAAATTTCAGCTCAATATCTCTATTTTTAAAGACTGTAGCTTGATTTCAACAGACAGACGGACGGACATGGCTAGTTCGTCTTAGATCTTTTCGCTGATCTTGAAAATATATACTTTATAGTGTCGGAAATGGATACCCCCATCCTTCGGTGGTGGGTATAAAAAATGAGACACATGTAATAACAAACCCTTCTCAGTCTGCCCACCGCATCCATTGTGTCCATAAAGAAACTTGGCCGTATTCTGTCTCGCCGTGCTGCTCAGGTCGGTGACTGTCGACCAATATCCTAGTTGTTAAATGCCCTTTCAATATTCGAGAAGGCCGCCATTGCGTACTCCTTCAGTTGGAGAGACGTCTCAACCTCAAGCATCACTTGAGTTATGCCTGAAGTTCTTCGACGTTAGATCTCTCTCACCTTCGGCGAGTATTCTTACTGAGGCACGCGTATCAGCAAGTGTCAAACTCAATAGTGAGAATCTTCGTTGAAAGCTTCCCTTTCAAGACAGAAGACTGTAGCTTATTTAGCCGTTTTTCCTACGCCAATGTCTTATTGACACCACCAAGTTTTTTCATTAATATTCATTCTACCAACTCACCTTCTCATTGTTGTCTTGAAAATAGTCCTTGTTGTGGTCGTTTTCTGTGTTTTTTTTTT
Source organism: Stomoxys calcitrans (assembly GCF_963082655.1). Classification (NCBI taxonomy): domain Eukaryota; kingdom Metazoa; phylum Arthropoda; class Insecta; order Diptera; family Muscidae; genus Stomoxys; species Stomoxys calcitrans. Next base: position 156,827,847 of record NC_081556.1, on the reverse strand, counting down.
GCGTGCTGTGACCAACTGCTAGCCGAGTTCGCAGACTATTTTGTATTCATGCGAGAAATGTTTATAAAACTGTTGCCATTTAAAAATTCATTCTCAAAAAAAAAAAACTTCCTTGTTGTTGCATGCTAGCTGAATGGCTGACTGGCTGCCAGTCGCTGTCTCAGCTTCTTCCTGTGTTGGCAGTGTCGCTGTTGCTGCTGTTGTTGGCTCTATCATGGTCTGCCATTTCCTTATTACGCATTCTTCTTCTTGTTCTTCCTTGGTTGCCTTGGCCACTGGGATAGGAAGTTTCCAACGAAAAATGTCTACTTTTGGCCCATGAATGTAATTTGTCGTTTTATTTTTTTGCCAGAGTGTGTTGGGGCAGTACCATGTTCTATGAGTGCCCTGCAAGCCCCCCCAAACAGTTTTTCACTTTATTTTATCACTCCAATGTTGCTGTAGGTTGGTTCTGGTTGTTTTTTTTTTTTTTTGCTGTTTGTTAGTTCCAGTGCTATCTTTTGATGCTTTTATTACCTTAGCATGGTGTTTTCATCTCTTCGCAAGGTTGTTTACATTGTGTTCCTCTGTACCTCGGCTGTTTTGTTGGTTTTTGTGCCGATAAACTTTTCTTTGCCACAAAAGTTCGAAATTGAAAAACTACTTGAAAGCCTTGGTGTCACTGCTCCATTTGCAAGTGGTGGATACAACCTTGACAGCCAAGCCAATGGCCAAAGTCCTTATGCTGCTTGTGCCATCAACTATTCGACTGTTAATGGGCAATCACAATCGGAAGTGGCTTTTGCCAATGTTATGCCGATTTTTTTCATCAAAAGTGTCTAGAAAGCGATTTGAGCTTCAACACAGCGAAGAGAGAATAAATTGTCTAATTTCCATATCTAGGCCTAGTTATAACCAGCACTCAATTTTATTGAAACATTGATAAGAAGTGAATAAGCAATGTTGGAAACTTTAATTTTGCAAATTTCGAAGCCATTGTAACGCAGAGGCTAGCATACCCGACAATGACGCTGAACGGCGGGGTTCAAATCTTGGCGAGAACTTTAGAAACTTTTCCAGCGCTGGTTATACCCTTTTTTCGTTTGTTTCTCTTTGGAAACGAGCTCAATAATCGGAGATTTTTGCATTGCAAAACGAAAGCTAGAGATAACAATACACACCAACCACTGAGGGACGCGTTTCGTAATTTGGTTAGAATAACTCATCGGCCATATTAGGTGTGGAGGCTTCAAGGGCCATACATTGGTAGATGGTACTTATATCGCGATAACCTGTCTCCGATTTAAGCACGACACTAACACAAGCCTAACACAACTCACACTAGCTGTTCTTTTCCACTGCACGTATTTCCTTTGTAGTGATAGACTTTTTCTCTATTCGACTACCAAGCTTCCTTGGCATACGCATATCATTTGTGTGCATCTTTTGGAAGTTGTATTGATCTTAAGACTGGCGACAATGTGGGGTACTATGCCATATGAAGGCTTCTACCCAAAGAGAGGTTGCACTGCGGAAAGCTGTTCGGACTGGGCTATAAAGAACTGACGTCTCAGTCATTACGATCGGATCGGCTATAAAGAACTGAAGTCTCAGTCATTATGACCATCACAGGAAGGTTGCAAGTAACGGCTTTAGCAGAAGCTGTGGGGATATCAAAGAAGATGAGAATGTAGAACATATACTGTGCATGTACCCCACTGGTAGTCAAAAGGAGTTCCACTTTAGGTTCTCATTTCTTGTATGATTTACCGAAAGTGAAAATTCGGGAGGTTTCGGGGCTTTTTAAGGCGATCTAAAGGGATCAACGATAGCAACGAGGAAACATTTTATTTTCCAGATCCACTTAAACCTAACCTAACCTATGGACGTATTTGTCTACTTGACTAATATTTTTATACCCACCACCGAAGGATGGGGACATAATCATTTTGTCATTCCATTTGCAACGCATCGAAATATCCATTTCTTGATCTTCGTAAAAATCTAAGACAATCTAGCCATGTCCATATGCAGATTGTGTTCGAAGATGGGCTATATCGTACTATATCTTGATATAGGCCCCACATAGACCGATCCGCCGATTGAAGGTCTTAGGCCATAAAAGCCCCACTTATTATCCGATTTTGTTGAAATTTGGGACAGTGAGTTGTGTTACGCCAGTCAACATCCTTATCAATTTGGCCTAGATAGGTCCAGATTTGGATATAGCTGCCATATAGACTGATCTCTCAATTTGAGGTTTTGGGCGCATAAAAGTTGCATTTATTGTCCGATGTCGACCAAAATTGGGACAGTGAGTTAAGTTAGGCCCCCCGACATCTTTATGCAAAATGGCACAGATTGGTCCAGATTTGGATATAGCTGCCATATAGACCGATCTTTCGATTTAAGGTTTTGGGCCCTTAAAAGGCGCATTTATTGTCCGATGTCGACAAAATTTGGGACAGCGAGTTAAGTTAGGCCCCTCGACATCTTTCTGCAAAATGGCACAGATCGGTCCAGATTTGGATATCGCTGTCATATAGACCGATCCTCCGATTCCGATGTCCGATTTCTCTGAAATTTGGGACAGTCTGTTGTGTTTGGCCTTTCAACATTCTTCTTCAATTTGTCTCAGATCGGCCCAGATTTGGATATAGCTACCATATAGTCTGATCTCTCGAATTAATGTTTTGGGCTCTTCAAAATCTTTCTGCAATTTGGCCCAGATCGATTCAGATTTGGATATAGCTGTCATATAGACCGATCTCTCGATTTAAGGGCTTGAACCCATAAAAGTCACATTTATTGTCCGGTTTCGTCGAAATTTGGGATAGTAAGTTGTGTTAGGCCCTTCAATATCCCTCGCCCATTTGGCCTAGATCGGTTCATATTTGGATGTAGCTGTCATATAGACCGATCCCTCGATTTAAAATCTTGGCCCTATAAAAGGCGCATTTATAACCCGATTTCACTGAAATTTGACACAGTGACGTATGTAAGGCTTTTCGACATTCGTGTCGTATATGGTTCAGATTGGTCTATATTTGGATATGGCTACCAAAAAGAACAATATTTTGTGCTACAAATTGAACAATGACTTGTCTTTTGCCATGGCAAAATGGGGCTCAAATAAAAGAGATTTATAAGTGCATCACGAATTTGATATCCATATTTGAGTCGAAATGTGTGAGGTTCCATCCCTCCCCTAATGAAAACATTACCCTAAGGAAGAACATTACCACCATAAACCGAGAAGGGGCAAATTGTCACACATCAATGAGTGCTTTCCGATTCAAGTTTAATGAATAGGGACCTTTTGTTATAGCCGAGTCCGAACGGCGTCCCGCAGTGCGACACTTCTTTGGGGAAAATTTTTTAAATGACCATGCATGACATTTTACCTCGCAAATGTCGACAACATTAAGAGGGAATAAACACCGTTTTGTCCGATGCTCTCGTCAGTATTCGAACGCGTTCAGCGTCATAGGCTACAATGGCACGAATTCGATATCCGCATTCAGGGTGAAGTGTCCCCATCCTAAAAGGATATTAGAGAGTTAAAGAAGGCGCAGCGGAGTCGGCCCGGTTCGACTAGTATTACATATATGAGAGCTTTATCAAAATCTGAACTTACTTTTTCCAATTTCAAAAGTCTTTGTCTCTAGGCCGAAAAACATAGCTGTACCAATTTTTAAGATGATCAGACGAAAATAGCGACCTGTAGTTTGTACACAAATTAGAGAGATAGACGGACAGACGGACAGAGAGCCAGGCGGACAGACAGACGGACAGACAGACGGACAGACAGACGGACAGACAGACGGACAGACAGACGGACAGACAGACGGACAGACAGACGGACAGACAGACAGACAGACAGACGGACAGACAGACGGACAGACAGACGGACAGACAGACGGACAGACAGACGGACAGACAGACGGACAGACAGACAGACGGACAGACAGACGGACAGACAGACGGACAGACAGACGGACAGACAGACGGACAGACAGACGGACAGACAGACAGACGGACAGACAGACAGACGGACGGACAGACAGACGGACAGACAGACGGACATAGCTAAATCGAATCAGAAAGTGATTATGAGTCGATCGGTATATTTATCAATGGGTCTTCCTCTCTTCCTTCTAGGTGTTACAAACAAATGCACTAAGATATAATACCCTGTACCACAGTAGTGGAGGGATTTTCTTTTGACTCTCAATATTACTGGTGAATTTCATGGAAATCAGTTCAGATTTAGATATAGCTCTCGTATATATATATATCGCCCGATTTTAACTTCTAGAGTCACAGCAAGCGCCTTTATTGATCCATCTTGCCAAAATTTTGCACAACGCTTTTCTTGACGACTATGACAATATCTGAGAAGTTTGCTCGGAATCGGTTGAGAATTAGATATAGCTTCCATATATACGTTTGTCCGATTTTGAGAAATATTGGAAAAAAGTGATCATTTGTTATCCAATTCTGTCGAAATTTCGCAGGAAGGATTTTGTTATGACTCTCAATATTACTGGTGAATTTCAAAGAAATCTGCCCAGATTTAGATAAAGCTGTCATATATGAATATCGCCCGATTTTCACTTTAAGAGCCACTGCAAGCGCATTTATTGACCAATCTTGCCAAAATTTTGCACAACGCTTTCCTCGACGACTATAACAATATCTGAGAAGTTTGCTCGGAATCGGTTCAGAATAAGATATAGCTCCCATATATTCGTTCGTCAGATTTTGGCGTAATGTTGTCATTTGTCAACCGTAGTTTTTACAGTTTGAACATATTTGCTCGCCGAGGTCCATCATAATTGGTTCAAAATTGGATACAGGTCCCACATTGTACAATACTTATAGGGTGTTGTCATTCCGATTGTATGATGCCACCATGTGTTTTCAATTTTACCCGCTTACCAACAATGTCATTAATAAACGGGGATAAACCAATCCTTTTAGCATGCATTTATCTCCATACAAACTTAGCAAGAAAATCCGCTTAGTGCTCAAATAAAACACCTCTATTGTTATTAAGTTATTTGTCTCTCTCTCATACCTCCGTTCCAAAAACGTCTTTAAACAACTTATTCCTAAAAATCTTTCGTTTTCAGCAGTGAATTACCAATCTCTTCAATGCTCCTTGAACTACTACTTCCTAAAAAACTTTCCTTTTCAGCAGTGAATTTGCCATCTCTTCAACGCTCCATGATAAATTAAATTTTTAACCTTTAGCACTGCCTTGGAACATAAATTTCCAAATATTTTCCTCATGTATTTGTGGCCATTAGGGCAGACTTTCTTGAAGTTGCCCATCAATTGCTAATAAATCATACAACATCTCGTCAAAAGCCACATGATGTATGTTTTCACGTTGACAGCTCGGAATAGAAAACCTCAAAAGGATAGATTAATAATTGTAACAACTACTTTTGGCAATCACCTTCCCGCTGCCTCGATTTCAACTACTGTCCCTTCGTTTGTTCTTTGAGGATTGTCATTTTCTGACTAATGACCATTTGGCGGACATCTTTCGCAGTTCATCAAACTTGATTTATTATTCGGCACAACTACTACTTGGTCCCATTGAGGAGGCAGAATGAGCCATCGCCCCCTTAGCCATTGCCCCAGAACACACCTTTGTGGGAGAGTTTTAGCTCCCCAACCAAACTTTTACCATGTCTGCGCTTTATATCGCTGGCAACTTCCTCAATGCTGGCCATAATTCTTGTTGATAGTTGTGTTGTGTGACTTTTATTTGTCGCCACACAATCTTTGTGTGCTGCTACTGTTTTGCTTGCCACATATTTTCGGGATGCCAAAGCGCAATTTCACAATATAAGGATGCAGCAGGAGGAAACATTAAATCTCTCAAGAATTCCATTCTAAGCTTCCTCCGCATATCCACTTTGGTTGACAACAACAACAACAATGAAAAAAAAAACAACACAAAACATTTCCCTCTTCCGGCTGTACAACAAGGACTACGGAGCAACGACTAAACGTTGAAGAACATGGACATAAGGGAAAGCCAAGGCAAAGATAGTGTGAGAGCGAGTAAACAGTTAATTTCTATTTAGTTTAGTATAGTCCTTTTTTGTGTGCAGCGAAAATTGATTTAAGACATTGTCGTGTCGGGGTACTCCTCTCGTTTGGTTTACGACAATCTACCGACATAGTAATTCATTCTTCACTCAGCCATTCTTCATTTATCCATGGATGTTGCTGCAGTCACCACCTTGCCTTGGTTTACTAAGGGTGGGGCCACTGAAGTGAACTGAAGTTTGCCAGCAAGGCTTTTGTCACAGTGTCCGTGAAGCGAAAACATGAATGGCTATTCCCCGAAAAGGACTCACATTAAATGTGGCGGACATATTTAAGTTTGGGAAATTCCATTTTCTTGGAACAATTTGTGGTCACCTTGTCTAAATGTGGAGCAATAAAACACCATCTGTTATGTTGAGAATCACATGAGCGTATCCGCATATCCTTGGCAGAGATATCTTGAGACCTTTACGATAATTGTCTGTTTTTAGAGGGTTATTGATATTCATTAACTGTAACTTATCATTGCCATAGCAATAAAGGGAACAATGGCAATATTTCATTACAGTTATCAAACTAGACTCTATTAAGTGGAAGTAATTTTAAGGGTTGAGTTCATAAAAAAGGGCAAATTGAAATATTTTTTGTAGCAAAGCAATTAAATGAAAATCCTTTATGGAACTACAGCAAAAGAGGCAAGTCCACTAAAATACCTTTACTATCTATCAATTTTTAGTCCATTTAATAGATCTATTAAACAGCTTATCGATTATTTGATTATATCACGGATTTCAGGGAATATGCCTGGTAGTTGTATAAATAATTTTCTTGATTTTATGTAATAGTTCAAAGTATCATACAATGTAATATAAAATATTTTTATAAATAATTCAATTTAAATTATCGGGTATGATTAGAGATGGACGATATGCAAAGATCCAAAAAGTATTTACCCGGTAAATTGGGTCAATACCCGGATATTTGCCAAAAAAATCACAAAAACTGGGTGTTTATGATTTTGCCTACATCTTGGCAATAAAAACCATCGGACCCTAAGTATATTTAGCTACTATATAGCCCGTTCTGCAGATTTAAGGTCTTCAGTCAATAAATTGCACATTTTTCATGCGATATCGCAAAACAATGGATTTTGGTGCCTGTAAGAGCACCCGATTAAGGGGTGTTTTGGGGATTGGGGTGGTCCCCCAAACATAAAGCCCTGAAAATATATCAGCAACGTGCTCTATTCTCATATACCTTTATTTGAACCCCATACCCCAAAATTGGATATCAAATTCGTTTTCTAATCTAATTTAAAATCCTTGTTGCAAAAGTCAGTAAATATTTAGTTCCACTCTCTTTAAGACCCAAATTGTCTTGGTGAGCAAATACGTCCTATTTGGGGGTTGTTATAGTGGTGTAACGTCCCCTAGACAATTGGTCCCTAATGTTGATATAAGATACGTGGTCTACTCCCAAATACCTTTAATTTGTGTCCCATATTTCCATAGTCGGCAAACATGACCGGCTTGGGGGGTGTTTTGGGGGATGGGCGACCACTCAGTGAGTTGGCTTAAAAATATATATCGGATTCGTGTTCTATTTTAAAAAACCTTTTTATTTGAGCCTCATATTGCAATAGTCAGCAAATTCTTCCTATTTGGGTCGTGGGGTGGCCCCATAGACGAATATTGATATCAGATTCGTGCTTTACTCCCAAAGACCTTTCATTTAAGCCCCATATGGTCGTATATTTGTCCTTTTTGGGGGATGTTCTCGGGAAGCCCCAAACACTTGGTCCCATATTTGGATATCAGATTCGAATCCTATTGCCATGGTCAGTAAATCAGTCCAGTTTGGGGGGTATTTTGGGGAAGGGGTGGACCCCCAGAAACGTGGTGCCACATTTGGATACTCGATTCGTATTCTACTCGCAAATACCTTTCATTTGAGTCCCATATTGCCATTGTCGGTAAATATGTCCGATTTAGGGGTGTTTTGGGGGTTGGGGTGATCCCCCTAACACTTAGTCCGACAATTGGATATTAGATACGTTTTCTTATCCTAAATACCTTTCATTTGAGTCCCATATTGTTGTGATTGGACAAAATATATGTTTGGTAGGTTTAAGGGTGGGGCGGCCCCCCTAGGTGCCCCATCCGAAATTTGTGTACTATATGAGAATACACAAAATTTCGCTTAAGTCGCACCACCCGTCTTCGAGATCTAGCGTTTCTGAAAATTAGGGTAAGGGGGGAGTGAAATACAAAAAAACAAAATTTTTGCTTAAATCGGATTTAAAAATTAGGTTAATAAAAATTCTGTTTTTATATCGGAGACCAATAAATTACATGTCAATTTATTGCATTAACCTTCTTCATTATTTCATGTCCTACTTGAGACCACTGTTTAGCCCACTGATGCAACTAAAGATAGATAGTTTGTAAGTTTCCAACTACGTACACTGTATGGTGGTGGGTGGAAGGCACCAAGTTTGTTTTGTTGAATTGATAGAAACGCCATTGAAGCACTGGGAGGAAACGCAAATTACAATAAAACTAGGATGACAACAAATTTATGTGAGTTGTTTGTTTATTTATATTTTCTTTCTGTTTCGTCTCTTTTGTCCTTTCTGCTTCCTGCTGCGCTGATGGTGATGCTGCTAAACAATGGTGCTCGTTGATGCTGTTGGTCTCTGCTACTTTGCGTTCGTCTTGCAACACGGATGGCGTTACATGGGAATTTTTCTCACCGATATCATCTTTTGCCTTGCTGCCTGATATCGCGCTGGTGGCGTATAATCAACATCCACGTGTGTTTGGCATTGTTGTGTAAAACGGGCGGCCGGGAACATGGCAAAATATTCCGTTTTGCTTCATGTTTACAAACTACCAAACTTTGTGGCAAACAACAACAATGGCAATGGCATATTTGGTGTGAAAATAATATCACCAACAACGTAACACCACACAACAAAAACAACAACAACAACAACGCAACACCTACAATGACGACTACGACAACGACGACGCGAATGTGTGATTTGCCCAAAAACTTATTGTTGTTGTTCTTGGCAGAATTGGAAGCGGATTTATTCTATGTTCACGAGGGAACAATAAACACATACGCAATGCATTTTACGGTGCCAGTGCCGGCAGATGTACACGACCTCGAATTCTCATGGCAAAGTCTCACAGCTTATCCGGTAAGTTTTTAATACAACAACCACAAAGCAACAGCACCACCACCACAAACAACAATAACACCAATAATGGGAGCAACATTTATCAAATACACTCCCACACAGAGCAACTCACTCGCATGTAATGGCAAAGACAGCCAGCCAGCCAGCCAGCCAGCCAGCCAACAAACAAACATTAACCGCACAAAGCATTTAAACTCTCACCACAAACACCATTCCTTTAGCTGACTTTACGCAGCAACCCATGCAAGCCACCCAACACAACTACTCAACAGTGCGAGCTCACACCTCACCATTGTCGTTCTCCTCACGACATTTTTCCTCCACAAACCCAACTTAACATCAAACATGGCTCTGGGTGTGGGGAGTTATGTGTGTGCGTGTGTGTGTGTGTGATGATTGCAATGATATGTGAGCGAGCGAGTATTTATGTTTGTGGGCTGGTTTAAACATTTGTATCCATTAATGTTTGCATGTGTGTACGAATCTATTTCCCATTCACTGTCGTCTGCTTGCCTATCTCACAGTCTGTCTGTTTATCTATTCTTCAGTTCATCTTTCTATGTGGGTGAGACAATACCCAGTGTTACCGTACAACCCAACAATCCATGGGCACAAAAACTTGTTTAAGGTTTTATAACCACAGCCTCTGAAAGGGTATCGTTCTGTTCGATATCAAACCCTAGAATGTTTATGTAGTTGTGAACCCCATTATACAATATTTAAAGCCGATCTGGCGCTATCCGTTTAACTGTTGAAGGCACGATAACTTTAGAAAGAATAAAGCTAAAATTTTTTGCTAATATAACTTGGTTGTGATTTGCAAATGCCCCATGAGTCGGTAGTTATTGGTAACACCTATATAAACTGATTTCCAGATTTGCCTTCATGTGGCCCTAAAGGACACTTTACTAAACCCAGAAATCGTGAGGAGAACTTGCCCGTGGCAGAGCATATAAAACTATCGTTATCTTACTTATTTTGTTTTATATTAGTTTTTGGTTTTATATTAGTTTTCTAGCCCGCCGGCAAGAACACCTTAAAACATTTTTCAGGGCTGGGTATCCCCTCATCAAATAATGGCAACATTTGTGATTATTTCAGCTATGTACATCTTCTCAACAAAGAGGTGTCACTTTTCATAGACAAGTCCTTCGGGCTCGGCATAAAAAGGGGGGTTCGCTCAATTAATTTTGTGAGAAGTTAGTTTCCCTCTGATTTGCTCAGATATGGGAGGTTTGGGAAACACTTCACCATATACATTAGTCTTTGGTTGTTTGTTATCAAACTTTAATTTAGTTCTATTTTGTTTAATACTTTAATTTATTTAGTTTCATGTCATTTCATATCATTTCATTCCATTTCATTTTATTTCATTTCTTTTCTTTCCATTCCATTCCATTCCATTCCATTTCATTTCCTTCCATTCCATTCCATTACGTTCCATTTCATTTCATTCCATACCATTTCATATAATTTCATTTCATTTCATGTCACTTTATTTCAATTCATTTCATTTCATTCCATTCCATTCCATTTCAATCCATTTCATTTCACTTCACTTCATTTCATTTCATTTCACTTCATTTCACTTCACTTCACTTCATTTCATTTCACTTCATTTAACTTCATTTCATTTCACTTAATTCCATTTCATTTCATTCCATTTTATTCTATTCAATTCCATTCCATTTCACTTCATTTTATTTCATTCCATTCCATTCCACTGCACTTCACATCACTTCATTTCACTTCATTTCACTTCATTTCATTTCTTTCATTGCTTTTCATTCCATTTCGTTTCACTTCATTTCAATTAACATCATTTCATTTCACCTTATTTCATTTCATTTCATTTCATTGCATTTCATTCCATTCCATTCCATTTCATTTCATTTCATTTCATTTCATTTCATTTCATTTCATTTCAATCCATTCCATTTCGTTCCATTCCTTTCCATTTCATTCCATTTCACTTAATTTCATTCCATTTATCTTCATTTCATTCCATTTCGCCCCATTTCATTTCATTCCAATCCATTCCATTTCAATCCAACCCATTCCATTTCATTTCATTTCGTTTCATTTCGTTTCATTTCATTTCATTTCATTTCATTTCATTTCATTTCATTTCATTTCATTCCATTCCAATCCAATCCATTCCATTTCATTTCAATCCATTCCATTCCATTCCATTTCACTTCATTTCATTCCATTTCATTTATTTTTATTCTATTCCATTTCGTCCCACTTCATTTCATTTAATTTCATTCCAATCCATTCCATTTCATTCCAATCCATTCCATTTCATTCCAATCCATTCCATTTCAATCCAATCCATTCCATTTCGTTCCATTCTATTTCATTCCATTTCGCCCCATTCCATTTCATTTCATTTTCTTTTCTTTCATTTTATTTGATTCCAATGGATTCCGTTCATTTCATTCATATTTTATATCTTTATGTTTATTTTATTTCATTTTTTTTATGTAACTAATTTTATTTAATTTCAGTTTTATTTTATTTCATTTCATTGACATTATTTTATTGTAAAATTTCTTTAATATTCAGTCACATTCCTAAATGCCCTAAGGACGACAACCCTGACGTTGCTGTATGTATCTTTTGGTGTTTGTAAATGTTTGCCTTTATTATAAATTTCTGTACTTTGGTGCCCTCCTTCACAAGCTCGCACTCTCCGTTTTGATTGTCAATTTTGCTTGAATTTGGTGGGTGTTGTTAGAGCTGCTTCTGCTGCCATTGCTTGCATTCAGCCAACCGAACATCCATCCAACCACTCAAAAACCAATTTGCACTCCATTAACCACCAATTTTTTTCTATTTACTTTTTTCCCTCCTGCTCCATTGTGTTGTATCCCGACTCGCTCCATTGTGTCCGTGTGTGTGTGTGTGTAGCTTCCATATGCAATTACCATCGATTATGACCATGATCAGGAGGCATTGGCCGCACCCACCCTCAGTATACCCGAGAAGGGCTATGTGCCACAGCAGGTGGAAACATTCTCCGTACATTTGCCCTGTAGTGGCAATGTTAGCGAACAGGTCCCCCTGAGTGTTAATATGCTGGTGCGGGGACCCCCGCGCCACAACGATACCAAATTACATTTTAAACGTAATAAAATTTGTATCAAAGGTAAGTGGCAGGGCCATAGCCGATGCGGTTGTGGCTGCTGCAATTTTATATTTCACCATAATATCTCTGCTCATGTTGCCATCCGAGTCGGACGCATGTGGAAATCATCTCATCGCTTTGTGGAGTAATATACGTTTCTTTTATTCAATTCAAGGTCTATTTCCAGCTCCCAATCAATCACCGGCTCCCGCCCATGCTCCCTCGCAGGGTCCTGCGTTGCTGGGTGCTGCCGCCTGTGCCTTGGGTTTGGTGTTGGTTGTGGGCCTCATCGCCAGCACCATGTATCTGAGGGCACGCAAACAGATACGCCAGGATTCGTTGCAGTAAGTATCCTCCCCCTCCCTCTACTCCCCCCTCATCTCATGCGCATGCAATGGCACAGAAATCAATTAAGGATGCATTGCAATGCAAATAAATTAGATTATGTTAGTGGCAATTATTTATCCGATAGTTGGACGTAGTGCTTACAAAGTATGCACAACAAACGTATCGTCCATTTGTATTATTTATTATGACCATTGGACCTTAAATCTATGCATCGCATGTTGAATAATAAATTTCGAAATTGTTAAAGAAGACTTTGATTGCTGGAGCTTCAATTAATTGAAACTGATTTTTGAATGGAGCTGTTACTAAAAATAATATTCATAATTATATTGTCTGCACATTGAAATGTAGGCATTTCATATCGCGAAATTTCAACTAACGTCATTGATTTGCCATTTGCTACGTGTGTCACAATTGATTTTTTATGAAATTTTACTTTAAGTTTATTGGTAAATCGTCCGTTTATTTGTTTGGCCTGTAATAGCCGGTCATGTGAAGCAGTTATTAGTGTTTTCAGAGTCAAGCTGAATGACCAAGCGAATGTAACACACAAAGGAGAGATTCTTTTTTAAATGATCTTTGAAGAAAAGAAACTGGCAGTAATTTCAGACAAAACAGTATACATATGACACCACTGGTAGACGCGTTTCGATGAGTGGTTAGGTCATCTTCGTCATGCACTATCGTAATACATATCGGTCCGGCTGTGATAGGTGTCTTCGACTCAGATAACGCTAATTTACTGCGCTCTCTAGAGCCTCAAGAAGTCAATACCCAAGATCGGTTTATATGACAGCTATATCAAACCATAAACCGATTTGGCCCATTGACAATCCCAACTGACCTACACTAATAGAAAGAATTTGTGCAAAATTTCAAGCGGCTAGCTTTACTCCTTCGAAGTTAGCGTGCTTTCGACTGACAGACGGACGGACGGACGGACTTGGCTAGATCGACATAACGATCAAGAATATATATACTTTATTGGGTCTGAGATGAATATTTCGAGGAGTTACAAACGGAATGAATAAATTAATATACCCCCATCCTATGGTGGAGGGTATAAAAATGGTGACAAAGTCGAATTGGTCAAGTATATCTTGGAAAAGATTTGGATCTGCTTGAGTGCCTGAACTGGTTACAGCTTGTAAGAGATCTCCATACGTTAACTTGTCAAATATCTATTTGGCCGCTATAGGATTATAGGTGCACCCTGAGCCCCTTAACGTTAACGTCCCACGCAAACGAAAAAACGATCGACAACTGAAATATCCGGGTTCTTTATAGAAAAGGTGGATGTTGTGCGATGGATCGGACTAAGGCGTCAAAATAAACCCTGACGAACTGTTCTATAGGTGCCATGATACCAGGCATGAATTTAGCTGTGGATTTGTGGTTATTTGAAGTGAAGGAGAGACACCTTGTCTCCAGGTTTACACCGCTAGATGAGAGGCTAGCCACAAATTCTTCAACATCAACCTTATTTGCCCCCATGTCCCGACTGAAGACAAGGACGAGCAGACCAATGATATTTTCAACGAGCACCTAGAGAGACATTACTACGTCTGCCGAGCATATGATATTAAAATCATTCTGGGCGATTTTAATGCGAAGATATGGAAGGTCCAATATTTGGTCCAACAATTGGAAAATTTAATCCGATAATGGATCCAAACGGAGGCCATCGTAGAGCAGAGGTTAGCATCTCCGCCTATGACGGTGATTTTGCCCTCCTAATGCTGGCAAAATTTGTGAGGTACTATGCCATGTAAAACTTATCTCCAAAGAGGTGTCGCCCTGCGGTACGCCGTTCGGACTCGGCTATAAACCTAACATTAGCAAACATAATTTAAAGATGATCAATTTTGCAACTTTTTAAGGAAACATATCCTTTGGTGAAAGATATTTTGAATGATATTGCAATTTTACCCATGAACATTTCATTAAGTAATGGGGGCAAACTTCTCACATAACTATGAGTGCGGTCCGGTTCAAGTTAAAGCTCAATGAAAAGACGCCTGATTTTAATAGGCGAATCCGTACGGCGTGCTGCAGTAAGACACCTCTTCGTTAAGAAGAGGTGTCTCACTGCTGTCACTAGTCGTCAGCATTAGGAGGGGACAACCACCGCTTAAATTTTCTTTTGAGATGTTCTCCTTGAAATTGAGGATATATTTACCCACATCCCAAGAATGGGGGTATATTTATTTTGTCATTTCTTTGGCAACACATCGAAATATTCAGTTTCGATCCTATAAAGTATATATTGGGTTGCCCAAAAAGTAATTGCGGATTTTTCATAAAGTCGGCGTTGACAAATTTTTTCAACGGCTTGTGACTCTGTAATTGCATTCTTTCTTCTGTCAGTTATCAGCTGTTATTTTTAGCTTGCTTTAGAAAAAAAGTGTAAAAAAAGTATATTTGATTAAAGTTGATTCTACGTTTTATTAAAAATGCATTTACTTTCTTTTAAAAAATCCGCAATTACTTTTTGGGCAACACAATATATTCTTGATCGTCTGTACGTCCTTTCATCTGTGCGCCCGTCCGTCTCTTTGTCTTCTTCTTGAAATCAAGAAGACAAATGAGGATATTGAGCTGAAACTTTGCGCAGACTCTTTTTTTTTTGTCCATAAGCAGGTTCTGAGATGGGCTATATCAGACTATAACTTGATATAGCTCCCATATAGAACGATCTCTCGGATTAGGGTCTTAGGCCCATAAAAAGCGCATTTATTGTCCAATTTCGCCAAAACTTGGCACAGTGAGATTTGTTAGGCCTTTTGACTTCTTTTTTCAATTTGGGCCAGATCGGTCGAGGTTTGGATATAGTTGCCATAAAGTCCGTTCTCTCGATTTAAGGTCTTGGAACCATAAAAGGCGCATTGTTTGTCCAATTTCGCTTATATTTTGGGACTGTGAGTTGTGTAAGGCCCATTGATATCTTTCTTAGAAAAGGGCCAGATTGGTGCAGATTTGAATACAGCTGCCATATAGACCGATCTCTCGATTTGAGGTCTGGGCCCCACAGAAGACACATTTATTATACGATTTCGCTAAAATTTGACACAGAGACTTACATTAGGTTTTTCGACATCCGTGTCCTACATGGTTCAGATCAGTTTATTTTTGCATATAGCTGTCATAAAGACCAACATTGAGCCAAAATTGAATAGTCACACGTATTTATTTGGTTACCCAATATCCGTGCCGAATTTGGTCCAAATTTCGATATAGCTGCTATGGGTGCATAAAAAATTCCTTTTTTTTTCCCCGGATTGTGACCTATACCCAAGATGGTGGGTATCCAAAGTGCGCCCTGGCCGAACCTTATGCCTTTTTTTAAACAGTTATTCAAATATTTTCATCTCTTTTTTTAAATCTATTTTTAATGAAGATTCCCACAATTTATTTATTGGGATAGTTACCATTCTACCCTCCATAAAATTCCACTTACTATGCATTTTATTTGGTTTTTATATTTGCTACATTTAAATGAAGTCACAGCAACATCAGACCTTATGGCAGCTTTAAGTTATTAAATAATTCCGTAATGTCCCTTAGGGACCTACTGCCATTTAGCTGCTACCGAATATCATTTCGCCTTTCTGCACCTAAGGATAATTGAATTTTACTGCTTCTTAAACTAAAAATCATCTTTAATAGAGCAAATAAAAATTTGCCTATGAAATGGGCACTAAGTAGAAATATTTCTTTTATGTTGCTTCAGAGAGGAGACCATAATCAGAGATTTTTATGGCCACATAATTCCCAGATTACTGAGATTTTAGTGTAAAAAATTCCCATTAAAGCTCATGATTGCAGGGAATAACTTCTCAAACAAGCAGCATGGGTGATGGGGGGGGGGGGGGGGGCGAGAGAGAGAAAGCTTTACGATTTGTTTGCAAAACCCAAGCAACATCATTATTGTGAATAAACGAAATAAAATAAAAAGTCTTCTTGAGATTATGAATATAAAAAAAAAAACAAATAATTTGCGTTTCGTAGGACGACAACTCAGTGACAGTGATATTGGTTTCCCACCACAGACTTAATTCTGTTTTTTTTGATTAGGCGACCGTACAAATTGCCAACCGCTAACCAACATGTTGCCAAAGGACCTCTCCCCCACCCGGCCATTTGGCTTAGCAAGTCGAACAAATTACCTTGAATGGCTTGTAAGCAATTTTGGTCATTTAGGAACATATTTTCATTATTATTATATTTTATTATAATTTATTTAACGTATTAAGCAAACACATTTAAACTGTCTTAAATCACTGCATACGCTGTATACTGTTGCTGTTGTGGTTGTCAGTATCAGTAGTATTAGTATTACCCATAGAAAGATTTGCCCTCTGATTAATTGGCCTAATTAATCCTGATTATTTCTTCTTTATGTCTTTGTGTCCTTTCTGTTCCTTGCGTTCATTCATTCGTCCGTTCGTTTGTTTGTTTATTTAGCACCAGTTTTACGACAGCTGCCTATGGCAGTCACCAGAATGTCTTCATACGCCTGGATCCCCTGGGACGGCCCCCAAGTGCGAACAGTGGTTCCTATGCCACCATAGCCAGCCTCAATAAGTATCCCCTGGAGACCAAGAAGTCCTGCAACATATTTGAAAGTAAGTTATCCTCACTCGTACACACAAGCATGCAAATCTACCCCCACAACATTGACTTTCATATTTTTTGTCCTTGCTGAAGCCATAAAAAGGATAAAAGTGCCACTAATGTTGACAACATGTTTTTCCTTCTTTCCTCTCTTTCCCTCAACCTCCTTCGCTCTCATGCTGTCTATGCGTCCGAGTTTAATTGTGTTTGTGCGTTTATTTGTGTCTTTTTTTTTACAGAGTTCCGCAGCTCCCCAACTCCATCGCCATATGCAACAGCTCTGCTGCCCATGGGCGATCAGATAGCAGAGACAATTTATTCCAAACCAGAGTCGGTATGTCCCTCGAGAATATCCTACTATGCTTCATCACAACTAACCCAGGTATGTAACAGCAATAGATCTTAGAGTCAGTCTATCTTCTCAACAGAATAGTGGCTGAAAGGGGGAAAAAGCAATTATGAAATTTTTAAAGATAAACATTGGTGCGTGACGCACAGTGGCACGTAGTAATCCCTAAACGGAATCTGCAGTAAAATACTCGAGCGAAAAGAAAAGGATTTTTAAATTTTCGTACGGGGTTTGGCAAGTTTGGCAAAGAAATATTTACACATTTATAGATGAGCGGAAAAAAACTTAAGAATAACAAATTTGACTCACATATGCATGACTTTATTCGGAGATAAAATTTCTTTCCTTTTAACCCCTATTCAAAACTAATTAAGATGGTAACATCTAACGAATGGTAGTGGAAGGAAAATAGTCAGAGACTTCGGGCAACAAAAAACAAACAAAACCTTTCCAAATATGCATCCAATCACCATGCTGAAATAAAAACTTTTAAACATTTTTGTGGGTTGTTTGAAAAAAATTCAAAATTGCCAAAATTTGTTTCCTATGGGCAAAATAATTTTAATGTTGCTTCCACAATTGAAATACTACACCTTGTGAGGTATACCAAGTTGTTCATTCCATTTGCAGCACTTTAAATTGTTCAAAGAGCCAAGAATGACTATTGGAGAGATCGGTTTATCAAGTTATGAGCCGTACTTAACACAGTTGTGGAAAGTCATATCAAAACACTTAGAGCAAAATTTCAGCCAAATCGGAGAACAATTGCGGCTTTCATGAGCTCGAGAATTCAAATCGGTAGATTGGCTTATATGTGAGCTATATCAGGTTATTGACCTATTTGGACCGTCTTTGGCACAGTTTTTGAATGTTACAATAAAACACTCCGTGCAAAATTCCAGTCAGATCGGATAACAATTGGGCCTTCCAGGGACTCAAAAATTTAAATTAGAAGATCGTCTTATATGGGAGACTAGTCGAACCGGGCCCGCTCCGCTGCGCCTTCTTCAACTCTCTAATAACTTTTTAGGGTGGGGACACTTTGCCCTGAATGCGGATATCGAATTCGTGCCATTGTAGCCTATGACGCTGAACGCGTTCCAATCCTGGCGAGAACATCGGACAAAGCGGTGTTTATCCCCTTATAATGTTGGCGACATTTGCGCGGTACAATGCCATACATGGTCATTTAAAAAATGTTCCCCAAAGAGGTGTCGCACTGCGGGAAGCCGTTCGGATTCGGCTATAAAAAAGGTCCCTTATCATTGAGTTTAAACCTGAATCGAACAGCACTCATTGATGTGTGAGGATTTGCCCCTTCTCAGTTTTTGGTGGTAATGTTCTTTCTTAGAGTAATGTTCGCATTAGAGGAGGGATGGCACCTCAGACATTTCGACTCAAATATGGATATCAAATTCGTTCTTTATTCCCAACGGAAATGAAGTTCAGTTTAGGAGGTGCTTTAGCAGGTACCCCAAAACACTTGACTCCAAAATTGAATATCATATTCCTTTTCTACTCTCAAATACCTTTCATATGAGTTCCATATTGTCATAATGGCTCAAATAATTCATTTGACGTATCTCTCGGAGGAAAAGCGCCACCTAGACATGAACGCAAATTTTAATGTCATATTCGTAATCTACTCTCCAATATTTTTCATTTGAGTCCCATATAGCCATGGTTGGCTAATATGCCCATTTGGGGGTATTTGGGGGTGGGCGACCTCCCATTACTAAGACCCAAAAGTTGTATGCCATATTTTGTAATCTACTGCCTAATACTTTCATTTGAGTCCCATATTGACATGAACTTCGAATATATCTCTTTAGAGGAGTTTTGGGATTGGGGAGGGGGGGGGGGGGGGGGCACGCTGGGTACTTGGACCCGAATTTTAATACCATATTCGTAATCTACTCTCCAATACCTTTCATTTGATACCGTTATTGTGCCCATCAGACCTCTTTCGGGTTTGGTTGGCGTTTTTTTGGGGTTAGGGGGAGGGTCCGCCTCCACCCAATATCTAAAAATTTTATAGCCTATGTTTCCTTCCGGACAAACGTACACAATCTATGAAAATTTTAAAAAAATCGGTTCAGCCAAGTATCATAAAGTCATACTTGGTCTAATGGCGTGCCCCCCTTTACTTCGATCTGATTTTGTATACCAGATTCGAAATCTACTCCTGAATAACTTCCATTTGAGACCCATATTGAAATGAACGTCTGTTTGGGGAGGGGGGGTTACGGGGTTGGGGCGGCCTGATGGATACTGAGACTAAAATTGTAATACCATATTCGTATTCTTCTCTCCAATACCTACCATGTGATACCTATATTGTCCCGATCGGTCCACTTTTGATTTTGGGTTGTGTTTTCGGCATAAGGGGGAGGATCAGTCCCCCTTCCGTTACCGAAAAATTATATGGCCTATGTTTGCTTCCAGACCAACCTACACAATATGTGAAAATTTCGAGAAAATCGGTTCTGCCGTTTATCAGTCTATACGGAACAAACAAACTGAGTCCCATATATCCGTGATTGGGCTAATGTGCCCATTTTGGGGGTTTTGGTGGGGGTGGCGTGACTCCCTATACTTCAACATGTATTTGTATGCCACATTCGTTATCTACCCCCGAATACTTTTCATTTGATACTCATATTGTCCTTACCGGTCCACTTTTGATTTTGGGTGGTGTTTTGGGGGTAACAGTGGGGGGTCCGCCCCCTTCCGTAATCAATAAATTATAAAGCCTATTCCTAATTCCTGACCAAATCCGCAATCTACTCCCGAATACCTTTTATTTGTGTCCCATATTGTCATGATCGTCAAATAAACCTATTTGAAGAGGTTTTGGGGCTGGGGCGGCCCCCCAGGTACTTGGACCCAACTTTTATTATGAAATTTGTACTCTACTTTCGAATACCTTTTATTTGAATCCCATATTGTCTTGATCGGTCCACTTTTATTTTTGGGTAGTACTTTTGGGGTTAGGGGGAGGGTCCGTCCCCTCCCGAAATCAAAAAATTATATGGCCTATGTTTCCTCGAAGACCATACTACACAATCTATGAAAATATCAAGGCAATCGGTTCATCCGTTTTTGAGTTTACACGGAACAAACAAACAAACCGACAAAATTTTTTGTTTTTAAAAAATTTTTCTTTAGACAAAATCAAATCTTTAGACAAAATTCTCCAGCAGTCCCTCAATAGATAAAAATTTTAATACCCTTAAATTTATGAACTAATTTCAATTTCCAACTTTTAATGATGCTAGTAATTATTTATATCTGAATGCATTTAGAGAAATATCTTTGAATAGGCCCAACCATTTAGTCTTATTTTTAGTATCCTTTAATTTTTAATTTCTCTTATCTGACAATAAAATTCATTTGCCAATATTGCAGCCTTTAAATGCTCCAGTGTCTCCTGCAAGGGCAGTCCATGGTACCATTATTATAGAGATTTTCTAGCATGATTACAAGACTCAAGGGAGGTTGGCTGCCCTATTCTGGTTGATTGCAGGACCAACCAACTTTCCATCTTTCACCCGCCCGCCTCTTTTTCCCATGGGCTACAAATTAAAGATCGTCTTTGATTTGTTCTGTTTTATTATCAAAACTACTTAAAATATTTTTTTTTTTATTATTTTCGTTTTGCACTTCTTTTTTATTGAGGTCTTGGGGTTATTGGGTAAGCATTTGTATTGGACGATTTGTTGGCTTCACTCTGCAATGGCTTCCCCGTTTTTGAGGGAAATAACAACAAGAACAAAAAACGAAACGTACGTAAAATTGTGATAGTGGCTGGTCGGTCGGTGGTGGGTGAGTATGGTATGAGAATATTGGCCCACAGGACTGTTGCTGTTGCCCGTCGAGTTGTTTTTGTTGTTGAGCTTTTAAAACAAAAATATTTAAATTTTCAACACGTGCCGGTGTTTAAATGATTCGGTTTTTTTTCTCCCTCTTCGTTCGTATCTTGATGCGGAGAGTTCGGCAAAGTGTACAGAGTGTTGTGGTTCTCCGGATGTGTTGCTGACTGCTGCTGTTGGTTGTTACTTGAGAAGATCTGTAAACTTGAAAACGTGCCAAAGGCGATTACTTTTATGACTACTTGTACGATGTGGAGAGGACGGAACAACAACAATGAAAAAAGTTGTTCATAGTAAGTGTATCCACTCTCATATTGATGTTGTTCCTGCTGTTGTTGTTGTTGCTGCTGCTCAATGGGCCAGCAAATATTTATCCACCAATATTGTATTTCGCAACACTCGTTTAAACACATACACACGCACACACAGATAAATGCAGAGCATACTTGGCTCCGAAACAGAGTTGCCGTTGTGCTTGTGGCTTTTGAATTGGAGGTGGGGAATTTATGAAACAATGATGCAACTAAAGTTTGACTTTTTTACTGTCCAAAAATATTTCAGGAAAATTCTATCGGTCTATTTTTTTGAAGAGGGTTTTGAAGAAAAACCTTTTCAGAGATCATTTTTCTTCCGTCCTATTTACAACAATTTCCAAAACAAGTCAAATGGATCCCTTTAAGCGAAATGGTGTTTGCAACCTAATGGTAACCTAAAAACATGAAACTTGTAAAAAAAAATTGCGACCAATTAAGGAGTGGATTACGAATCCGATATGGGCATAGGGGGCGACCGGGGCCATCTGTATATACAAAAGAGTTGCGTGACCGATTGCTGACTAGCTGACTAACTGACTGATCATAGCCCAGCCCAAACGGCTAAAGTTAGAATCATGACATTTTGCACGAATGTTGGTCTTGGGTGATAGGCACGAGCTGGGCTGGATTTGGTGATATTCGTACGTTTAGGTACTAAAAAGTACGAATTGGTATATATTTGGCCAGAACGAACGGAGAGGGCTTGAATTATGTTCTTGGGCTCAAATTAAAGAGCGTCTTGAAAAAATAGGGTTTGGAGAAAAAATTTTGGAAAATCGTACCGGAAGTGGGAGAAATATTACGTTTAGTACCGCAATTGTTACTATTTGGTACTTTCTAAGGAAATTGAACTGGAGCTTTGAATTTTGGAACTTAGGTACACTTTGGCCACCATAATTGGGTGACTATAAGAATTTTTGGAAATTTGTACATTTAAGTACTAAAAAAGTACCAAAAAGGTACGAAATGAGTGGACTTTGTACAGGGCGGATGGATAGAGATAGAATTTTGATATTTGACATCTGATGCAAAAGGATGAGAGTGAGAAGAAAAGAAGGAAAATAGTACTAGTAATGGGAGGAAACGTACATTTAGTACCGCAATTGGCACCATTTGGTACTTTCATTACAGATGCAGCCAGAGCTCTGAAACTTGGCATGGGGTACAACTAGGAAATATATGATGGGTTACTATGAGCTCTTTACAATTCATACATTTTGGTACCACATGGTACTTTCTGAAATTTGGTACTGAAATTTGGTACTAGTGGTCTGAAATTTGGCATGCAGGTACAACTAGGAAAAACATGATAGGTGACTATGAGCTTTTTATAATTTGTAGATTTCGGTACCAATATCAAAAGTGTACTAGGTATTAATCCGTGCAAGACCGAAATAGTTCTTTTCAGCAGGAAATACAAGTTGCCTACAGTGGAAACTGTCTCCTTGGGTGAAGAGAATGTTCAATTTACAGAAATGCGCAAAACACCTGGGTGTTTTGCTGGACAGGAAATTGAACTTCAAATCCAAAATTTTGAAAAGGGCAAGAAAGGTCAATCTTGCCCTATACACCTGCCAGAGAGCCATTGGCAAAAGTTGGGGATTTAGACCGCGTATAATGCATTGGGTATATACTGCAGTTGTCAAACTTATAATGTTATATGGTGTTGTGGAATGGTGGACAGCGCTTCAAAAGTCCGCCTTCTGCTCAAAACTTAACCGGATCCAAAGGGTGGCTTTTTTTGCATTACGAGCTTGCAGACTAGGAACTACCTTACACACTCCAGGGATACTGGAATCTGTGGGTATGACATGTAAGCTAAGTTTTCAGGACCAAGCCCGAAGGACAACGAATGATAGATGGTCACAAAGAGGGGGCTGTGAGCATTCCAAAACTATGTGGCCTCATCTAGACTAGAAGAGGTCCACTGCTTTGCTGTCATTGGCTAGAACAGACGTCTCAATCATTGTGTCCGTCATGTTTTCCGATTAGAGAGTGTCGAGTTGGAAAACATGCTGGCAGACTGAAGGTTGCTGGAAATGTGGCTACATGCCACATGGTAAAACTTAGAAATATATAATGGGCGACTAAATGGTTTTGTTCACAATTCGAACATTTTGGTACCAAACTTGGTACTATTTGGTACTCTCTTTATGTGGTCCGAAATTTGACATGTAGGTACAACTAAGAAATAAACGATGGATGACTAAATGATTTATTCGAAATTCGTACATGTTGGTACCAAAATTGGTACCATTTTGTACTTTCTGCTCAGATGGAGCTTGAGGTCCGAAATTTGGCATGTAGGTAAAATTTAGAAATATATGATGGGCGACTAAATGGTTTTGTTCACAATTCGAACAATTTGGTACCAAACTTGGTACTATTTGGTACTCTCTTTATAGGTGGAGCTGGAGGTCCGAAATCTGGCATATAGGTAAAACTAAGAAATAAATGATGGTTGACTAAATAATTTATTCGAAATTCGTACATTTTGGTACCAAAGTTGGTACCATTTTGTACTTTCTGTTCAGATGGAACTTGAGGTCCGAAATTTAGCTTGAAGGTACAACAAAGAAATAAATGATGGATGACTAAATGATTTATTCAAAATTCGTACATTTTGGTACCAAAATTGGTACCATTTTGTACTTTCTGCTCAGATGGAGCTTGAGGTCCGAAATTTGGCATGTAGGTACAACTAAGAATTATATGATGGGTAGCTAAATGGACTGTTCACCATTCGTAAATTTTGGTACCAAAATTGGTACTATTTGGTACTCTCTTTATAGATGGAGCTGGAGGTTCGAAATCTGGCATATAGGTACAACTAAGAAATAAATGATGGTTGACTAAATGATTTTTTCAAAAATTCGTACATTTTTGTACTAAAATTCGTACCATTTAGTACTTTCTGTTCAGATGGAGCTAAAGTTTACGTTCAGTAATACTACGTTTATGGCAAATGTTCGATATGTTGAAACGAAACGTAACACAGTTACAACAAAAGAAAAACTTTGCAATAAAAGTATTTTGATTTCTGTAAAAATATCTCAAACTAGTTTTTTTGCGTGTAGGTACCAGCTTTGAAGTATGTAAAGGAAATTATCAAATTAAGCTTAAACCTCCGACAAAACTTAATTTTAATATCAAATTTCACATTTGTTGTCGAAAAGAAATCCTTCAACATAATAAATTTCCCTTAACTACGACCACTAATAGGTTTATGGTAGGTTTTGTACTTTTCCGAGTTCGTTGGAAATTCATCTTAATGGTAACTCAGCTCCGCGTAACACATACTTAATATCCTGGCAAAAGCGAAAACAAGCATTACATTGTGAACAACAACAGTGTCATTTTTTTTTGTGCACGACGGATGTAGCCTTTCGTTGCCTCTTCAAGGGAAAATGTGGCGGAAAACACCAAAAGAACATTTCCACTTATAGAACCTCACACACAAAGACGGCATCGTCAACAGCGGCAGCAGCAGAGAATTCAAGCGGTGGGTTATCCTTTTGTAATTCACTTGAACATTTGAACTTTAACTCTTTTTCCTTTTCATTCAGACCGCGTACAAGTGAAACCTGTAAGCAAAAAATAGCATACAAACACACACACACACACACACACCAACAAAGGAAAGGCACACAAACCCAAGTCTTACAACCTTACCCCAGCTCTGGCGGAAGAAGAGCTGATAAACACATAGATATGCTAGTCCTGAAAATGCAAGCGGAATCAAGGGTGCTGGAGGGGTTGGGGTTGGGGGTTGTAGCAAGCAGTTATATTTAATTCCCTTTTGGGAATTTTCATCTCATATATCGCTATTTAATTTCCATCGCGTTTTTGTGCCTTTCCTACCAATCTGTGTTCCACTTTTACTAACTACGTCTCCTGTCCATGGCAGTGTGTGTGTGTGTGTGTGAATGCTTTTTAAGTCCTTTTTTCCGCCTTTGGCTGGTGCTCTTTTTACAAAGATAACAAATGTTTGGGTGTTCTTTTACCGCTTAACTCTACTCTACTCTGCTGTGCACTGCCCTGCTCTTCTAAATGAAAATTTAGTTTATTATTTGTCTTTTGATGGGGATAAATGGCGCCACAAATGTTCATGGGGGGGACCGACGAAAAAGATAGGAAGAGTGAAAATCTTTTATTAATGTGCATTTTCTTGCTTGCATTGCACATTTCAAAACGATTTGCGTAACTACGTTCAGTTTTGCTCTCTCCCCCTGTTTCTCTTGGTTGTCCTTTTCTGTTGCTGCTGCAGGAGCGAAAACTGGCCACGATTAGAATCTAACCTCAACAATTAGCAAGCACCCCAGTTTAAAGATACCACAGTACCAATGAATGATAGAATTATTTTTGTTTTTTTTTTTACTTCCAACTGCTGCCGTTAAAAGTTTGCCTTGAACAAACAAAGATGGCAAATGAGAACATTTAGCCCCTGTGGAGAAGTTTGGCCAAGGATCAGATGTAAAAACTTTCAAATGACGTATTAAATGTTTTTCTTAGCCACTAGTTATTAACCTAAATTACTGATACTTAGTTCAGGAAACCAGGAAGAATGGAGTTTATATCAAAAGTTGGTTCTTGGTAGTAGGGTGATCAGTTTGGATTTTGAGAATCGGATTTTCGGTTTGAAGCCATTTTTCAGGTTTTTTTTATAAATCGTATACTTGTCAATAGTAACGGGTTTCTTACTAATGGTTCAACTCTAAACATATCTCGTGATAATTAGCTCTTTTTATACCCACCACCGAAGGATGGGGGTATATTCATTATGTCATTCCGTTTGCAAACCATCGAAATATCCATTTCCGACTAAAAAAGGATATATATTCTAGATCAGCGTAAAAATCTAAGACGGTCTAGTCATGTCCGTCCGTCTGTCTGTTGAAATCACGCTACAGTATTTAAAAATAGAGATATTGAGCTGAAACTTTGCACAGATTCTTCTCATGTCCATAAGCAGGTTAAGTTCGAATATGGGATATATCGGACTATATCTTGATATAGACCCCATATAGACCGATCCGATTTAGGGTCTTCGGCCCATAAAAGCCACATTTATTATACGATTTTGCTGAAATTTTAAACAGTGAGTTGTCTTAGGCCCATCGACATCTTCCTTCAGTTTGGCCCAGATCGGTTCAGATTTGGATATAGCTGCCATATAGACCGATCCTCCGATTTAGGGTTTTAGGCCCATAAAAGCCACATTTATTATCCGATTTCGTTGAAATTTGGGGCAGAGAGTTGTCTTAGGCCCTTAGACATCCTTTGTAAATTTGGCCCAGATCGGTTTAAATTTGGATATAGCTGCCATATAGACCGATCCTCCGATTTAGGGTCTTAGGCCCATAAAAGCCACATTTATTATGCGATTTTGCTGAAATTTGGGACAGTGAGTTGTATAAGGCTCATCGACATCTTTTTTCAATTTGGCTTAGATCGGTTCAGATTTGGATATAGCTGTCATATAGACCGATCTCTCGGTTTTAGATTTTGGGGCCATAAATGTGGCATTTATTGTCCAATTTTGCCGAAATTTGAAACAGTGAGTTGTGTTAGGCTCTTCGACGTCCATCTTAAATTTGACCCAGATCGGTCCAGATTTGAATATAGCTGCCATATAGACCGATCTCTCGATTTAGGGTTTTGGGCCCATAAAAGCCACATTTATTATCCGAGTTTGCTGAAATATATGAGAGGGAGTTGCCTTAGGCCCTTAGACATCCTTCGTCAATTTGGCCCAGATCGGTCCAGATTTGGATATAGTTCCCATATAGACCGATCCTCCGATTAAGGGTCTAAGGCCCATAAAAGCCACATTTATTATCCGATTTTGTTGAAATTTGGGGCAGAGAGTTGTCTTAGGCCCTTCGACATCCTTTGTAAATTTAGCCCAGATCGGTCTAGATTTGGATATAGCTGCCATATAGACCGATCCTCCGATTTAGGGTCTTAGGCCCATAAAAGCCACATTTATTATCCGATTTTGCTGAAATTTGGGACAGTGAGTTGTATTAGGCTCATCGACATCTTTTCTTCAATTTGGCTTAGATCGGTTCAGATTTGAATATAGCTTTCATATAGACCGATCTCTCGATTAAAGGTTTTGGGCCCATAAAAGGCGCATTTTTTGTCCGATGTCGTCAAAAATTGGAACAGAGAGCTAAGTTAAGCCCCTCGACATACTTGTGCAATATATCCCAGATCGGTGCAGATTTGGATACAGCTGCCATATAGATCGATCCTCCAATTTAAGGTTTTAGGCCCATAAACGCCAGATTTATTATCCGATTTTGCTGAAATTTGAGACAGTGAGTTGTCTTAGGCCCATTGACATCTTCCTTCAGTTTGGCCCTGATCGGTTCAGATTTGGATATAGCTGACATATAGACCGAACTCTCGATTTTAAGTTTTGGGCCTATAAAAGGCGCATTTATTGTCTGATGTTGCCAAAATTTAGGACAGTGAGTAAAATTAAGCCCCTCGACATACTTCTGAAATAGGGCATAGATCGGTTCAGATTTGGATATAGCTGCCATATAGACCGATCCTCGGGTAGGGTCTTAGGTCCATTAAAGCCACAATTATTATCCGATTTTGCTGAAATTTTAGACAGTTTGTTGCCTTAGGCCCTTCGACATCCTTCGTTAATATGGCCCAGATCGGATCAGATTTGGATATAGCTGCCATATAGACCGATCTCTCGATTTAAGGTTTTGGGCCCATAAAAGGCGCATTTATTATCCGATTTTGCTGAAATTTTAGACAGTTAGTTGCCTTAATTTTAGACAGTTAGATAGCCCTTCGCTATCCTTCGTTAATTTGGCCCAGATCGGATGAGATTTGGATATAGCTGTCATATGGACCAATCCTCTGACCAATATAGACCGATCTCTCGATTTAAGATTTCGAGCCATAAAAGGCGCATTTATTGTCCGATTTCGCCGAAATTTGGGAGAGTTAGTTGAGTTAGGCTCTTAGATATTTTTCTGCAACTTGGACCAAATCGGTTCAGATTTGAATATAGCTGCCACATAGACCGATATCTCGATTTAAAGTCTTGGCTCCATAAAAGGCGCATTTATAATCCGATTTCACTTAAATTTGACACAGTGACTTATGTTAGGATTTTCGATCGGTTCAGATAGGTTTATTTTTAGATATAGCTTCTTTAAAGACCAATATTTTGTTATACACAATTGAACAATGACTTGTACTTGTTAATATTTGCTCCAAATCGGAACATATTTCGATATAGCTGCTATGGGCATAAGGTATGCATTTTTCGGATTTTGACGAAAGGTGGTTCAAATATATACCCAAGGTGATGGGTATCCATAGTTCGGCCCGGCCCAACTTAACGCCTTTATACTTGTTTTGTTTCTCTTTCGAGACGAACTCGATGATCGAAGATGCAAATGGAAAAGGAAAGCCAGAGATAGCAACACACCAACCCCTATGGAACGCGTTTCGTCTTTGGTAAGAAGACTTTCAACCATATTACGTGTGATGGCTTCAAGGGCCGTGGGTTGGTACGTTGTATTTGATTCGTATTTATTGGGAAAATGCCTCTATGATACAATTTCCACATTAACCACGCTCGACAACCTTGCCTATTAGCTGTACTTTTCCCAGTGCATGTGTTTTTGTGTAATGTCAGTTTTTTTCCTGCGACAATTACACTACTTTCATGATAGACATGACTTGTGCATCTGTTGGAAGTTATATTGATGTATTCGAACGCTAGACAACGGCAGCGGCTCTCGCCGTCGCTACGTGTGCTCAGGATGGAATTCCGGCCGGGTTATACCGATTTTTTTCATTTTCAAGTTTTTTTTCCTGTTAAGGCGAACATCATCGAATTTTACAATATTGGTTTGTTTCTCTTTCGAGGCGAGCTCATAATCGGAAATTTTTATGTTGTATTTGAATCGAATTTTATGCAAAAACGCCTCTATGATACAAATACCACATTAACCACGCTCGACAACCCTGCTTATTAGCTGTACTTTTACCAGTGCATGTGTTTTCGTGTAATGACAGTTTTTTCCAGCGACAATTCATGGTAGACATGATTCTGGTTGTAGAAAATGTAATTGAACTTTATTCCTTGGAAATTTTTTCGACTGAGAAGATTTCAGATTTCCCTTCCAGGGAAACTTTAATCTGTGGGTATGCCTCTAGCTACATAAATGCTAAGTTTTCAGGATCTGGCTCGAAGGGCAACGAATGATAGATCGTCACATAGAGTGGGCAGTGATCATTACAAAACCATGTGGCCCTATCTTGACTTGAAGAGGTCTACCGATTTGCTGTCATTGGGCTAGAACAGATGTCTCAGTCATAGTGTCCGTCATGACAGGTCACTGTCTAATTGGAAATCATGCCGACAGACTGAAGGTTGCCATTAACGACTTTTGCAGAAACTGTGGGGACTTAGAAGGAGTTCCACCTTAGGTTCTCATTTCTTTGAGAACCTGTCTGAGTTAGCGGTGTGAACATACGCAAGTTGTTGGACTTTTTAAGGCGATCTGGATGGTCCAACTGTAGAAACTAGAAGGCATCTTCCTTCTTCTGTTCCTGTGGTATCACAATTGACGAAACGGTCAAAGTGGGTCGGATGGCAGACTGCCACATAAAACTAAAGCCCCTTAAAGTCAGTTACCGGCCACATATGCGATTGTGAGGTTTGGGGTATGAATCGGCCCCCAGAACCTCTATCCCCAAAATATGATTTTTTATTTACACTCAACTACCAAATATTTATCATCTGCTATTAATAGAAATTCAACCATTTGTGATTTGAGAATGGGGCGGCCTACCGGTATTTCAGTCGCAAAACCCTACACTACAAAGAAGCATCTGTGGCATACTTAAAGCTGGTGCCTTGGAACTTCCCACGCTATCGCAACATCGACTAAAAATAAAGATGGATGGACATGAGACCCCTAAACAGATCCAGACGTTTTTATAACCCTCATCCCCTGATAAGGTTTGACCAAACCACTTGAACCACTTTTACAAATACAAATCCTATTAATTCCCATTCCCACATGTCATGGCCATGTTTTAACTACTCTCCATATCAAACTACTAAAATAAATGTCTTTGCATTATCTTTATGCGTACATGGTGATAATATGACAACCCCACTTTAGGATAGCCTAAAGAGAATTTCTAAAATTCATAGAAATTTTGTATAGCCCCCCCCCCCAAACATTGTCTCTAGTGCAGGCTTATCTGGAACATGGCTTTGGCAACATGACATAGAGTAACACTTATTAACATATATCCATAAGTTTCATTTGTAGTATATCTTAGGACTGTAGATTGCGTTGAAACAGAATTCCCATTAAGGCTTCTCCGTTTGTCACCCCCTTGGCATAGCCGGATAAGCATATGCTTCAGCAAGGATACTTCCTTCTTAATAAAGTCGGAATATTTTTCTGCTTTACAGAGCCTGCTCGTCGAAATGCATTAATGGCCTATAGACCACAACACATGGGCAAGTAAGTGTGTGTGTGTGAGTGTAAATAAGACCATTCATATGTGCCTGGACATGAGTGAATTGTAGGTTATCATTACGACTTCAAACACTTTACATGCATAAATATTCAAGTCCGTCCGTCCGTCCGTCTGTCGGTATTTGTTGGCCGCTGCCATTGACATGCAACCTCCATCTCCCTCTCTCTCTCTCTACAGACGAATAAGCACAACATATTAAGCAAAGTTCCTTTGAAATTCGTTCATATCAGGCTGATTATGTTTGCGGCGTCTTTATGCTTATAAATGTTTATGTATGAGTAAGTGTGTAAGTGTGTGTGTGTGGCTGTGTTTATCACAAAAACATTTGCATCTCCCTTATGCATATGCTTATTTGGCAATTCCTTGGGATAAGGATACAAAATTCTGGAAAAATTTTCTGCCAACAATGTTTGCTTAAATCGTAGCCTTGCCAGTGTGTGAGTGTGTGTGTGTGTGTGACTGCTTCTGTTTGTATTTGTTTAGATTTCAATTTCACCCTCATTACTTAGGACAACGTTAGACGCATACATTTGTAGCCTAAGAATAAAGACATGGGCAGAGGCAACGGCAACGGCATAGGCTTAGGGGAACAAGCTTTAACACAAATACCATCACTACGCTACCGTGTCACCCCCATTTCGTAAGATTAGCCTTCAGCTCCACCACATAGGCCACAGTGCAATGTAGCTGCTTCTTTTTCTTGGGCTTTTATGCCTTTTTAATAAATCCAGAAATTAAAAGAAATGCCAGGATACACAGCGACCCACTTACACACACACGTGTATGTGTGTAAATCCAACCACATACATACTCGCACACATCTACTTAGTCATGGACTCTCATCATACTTTTGTAGCAATCAACCGACGCATGCATCGACTCAATGCTTGAATGGTTAGCTGAAAGTCTAGCTCAAGCAGATTGCACAAATAGCTATGGATTGTGTAGACGGTTGGATGGATGAATGGTTTTGGCGTTTCGCTTGTTTGGAAGATGGCTATGTGGGTTTTGCTAAAGTAGCTGCCTCTTGTGATACTCCATGGGATTTAGAGTTTCAGTCGTTGCTGAAAGCATTCTAGTAGGGACTGACTGCAATGCTTGCCTTGCACACAATCATCCATGGCAACAAGCAGCCACAGCAGCTCTACCAACCTCCCTTAGCACCCGAACAATAACATACTGAACTCATAAAAGACGAAACATTCCTGCACGTTCTGATGAAGTTTTGAAAGAAATTCAGATTGAGGTGGCAGAGTGTTCGGGAAGGTTAATTGGCTTTAAAGCATATCATTAATTATGAAGAAAAAATTTTATTTTTTTAGAATTTAATAAACACTCACTGCCTTCTTCGAGGCTGGGGTAAACAAGTGGCTAAATGTTCCTTAACCTTAAATAGTCGATTATTGAATGGGCCAAATCTAAACGCGATGCAGTATGGCGCATGTATTCGAAAACTACAAGGCCAATATTAAGGCCTTAATTGTAGTGCAATGGTTTGGGAGTTGTTTCTTGAAAAGCAACGAAAGCTGACGCATTTTATTATGGTTGCTATGATACGAGACAAGAGTTTGGCTTGGAGACTAAGTACTCCGGGGTAGAAAGGTTAGCCACATCCTCATAAAGGCATTTTTTGCCTCATTACCTTCTTGCAGCGGAGGAGAGCGCAGAAAATAACAAACGATCTGATTCTGAAAGGAAGTTGGACGTTGAAAAGTTTCAAAATAGGTGACATACTCCACTTCACTGAACCGATTGCTTGGAAAAAGCACTTCTACCCACAATATATATCGCGGTGCCATGGCATGGCATCATTGCCCACTCCATGGCCAAGAATGAAGCAACCCTCCAGTTAGTAGCAACCACCCAGACGAAGAGGTCTCAAGAGAAGAGCAGCAACATCTATTCCACAGAAAGAAGAGATAAATGGAAAGACATGCGTGAGAGCGAAATTAGATGTTTAGGATCAGATTGAAGTCCGAATGCAAATGCAAATTGGAAATTTGCCCATGAACATTCCATTAAAAGACTGGGGCAAAATTCCCTCAAATCAATGAGTGCTGCGTGCCGCAGAGCAACACCTCTTTGGGGAGAAGTTTTTTACATGGCAAAGTACCTCACAAATATCATTAGGAGGGGATAACCACCGCTGAAAATTTTTCTGATGTTCCTGCCAGGATATTCTCCCCAAAAATTAAACATCAAACCGGTGGCTTTGCTTCAGCAGGCACCCGAAGAGGCAGAGAAGAAAATCCGGAAACAAATACAAATGGTGAGCTTATGATATGGAACGAAAATTTTTATCCCACACCACTGCTATGGTACTCTTATTACTCTAACCATAATCGGTTTAGATAAATATAAAGCTCCCATTTATGTACATTGCCCAATAAACATTTACAGAGCCTTAGTTTGAACGAATTTGTTTGAAATTTGGTACAGAGGTTTTGTTGCCCATCTGAACGCTTCTGGCGAAGTTCATCACAATTTGTTCAGAATAAGATATAGCGTCTATATAATTAAATCGCCCAATTAGCAATTATAGAGTAGATTCAGGGTATCATCTAGTCCGACCCGACTTTTACCTTACCGCTAACGAGGATATGCCAGAAATAATCTAATAAGATTAGCCTAACACTAACCCGACAGAAGAACAACCACAAGGCAACTGGAGCCGATGGGTTACCAGGTAAACTTTTTAAGACCAGATACGATACGCTAATGAAGCGCACGCATCAGCTCATTGACTAGAAGTACTCATAGCCAATGATTGAAGCCTTCGATATTTTATTCCGAACGCGAAGAAATAGACCAGATGTTATGTACCAACCATATGGTGAAAAATTTTCTTCCCATCGCATACAAAATACTTTGGAGCATACCGGATGAATGATTTCAATCCTATCTTAACAAGTTACAAGATAAAAGGCAATAAGTTTGACAGGGCTAACCTCGGCACGGATATCGAAGAGCCGACTTCAGCGAAATCGGGCAATAAATGCGCCTTCAAAGACCTTAAATCGGGAGATCAGTCTGCATGACAACTATATCTAATTGAGAACGATCTCGGCCATATGGATTACGAAAGTCGAAGAGCCTAACACAGCCCACTGTCTCAAATTTCAGGGACATCGAACAATATATGCGCCTTTATGGGCCCAAGAACTTAAATCGGCATATCGGTGTATGTTGAGAGGCCTTCGACAAGCGGTTGATAGATCGTAGGGTCTTCTATTTCCCTTGGTTAATTGATGCACTTGAGACCGCAAGCAAACTTTATGAAATGAAACGGTTTATGTGGTTTATTACGAGGCCAATGGGACCCTGGTTTGAGTGGACTGTATTGACTTAAAACTTTACACTTTGAAGTGATACACTTAACTAACTTATTTCAAAAAAATTAAAATGAGAAAGAATGACAATCAAGGTAATCAATCAATCAAAGTAAGTAAGAGCCGCTCTTCACGAGCATAAATTCGGTGTTTCAAAGAGAGGAAAGTAAATGAAAATTGGAGCGAATCCATGGATGCTCTCTGTGAGCTTAGTAGTTGCAGAGTTGGGCATTTCAATGCTGTTGAACTGGCTTTAACATACTCCCGCGTCGAGATGGCAAGCGTATGGGGTTCTTGTCCTCGTGCCTGACACGAGCGCATCCTGACCAGATGCCGTGGATCACCCATCCGAAGGTAGTTGCATATGTTTTTGGCAGCTTGGAGTTATGTTTGATAAACACAGGCTTCTTAAAGAACTCTCTCGCAATTTGCTAGTTTTTTTTTTGCAAATTTTGGCCAAGAACATTCCACTAGGGAACAGGGGCAAACTTCTCACCTATCAATGAGTGCTGCCCGATTCAAGTTTAAGCTCAATGATTGGGGG
Source organism: Stomoxys calcitrans (assembly GCF_963082655.1). NCBI lineage: Eukaryota > Metazoa > Arthropoda > Insecta > Diptera > Muscidae > Stomoxys > Stomoxys calcitrans. The sequence goes on along the minus strand of NC_081556.1, from coordinate 156,792,560 downwards.
CCTCCTTTTTTTATAGCCGAGTCTGAACGGCGTGCCGCAGTGCGACACCTCTTTGGAGAGAAGTTTTACATGACATAGTACCAGCATTAGGAGGATAAAGCCACCACTGAAAATTTTTTCTGATGGTCTCGCCAGGATTCGAACCGAATCTAAGTACCCAACCGGTTCGAATCTAAGTACCCAAGTTTCAAATTTTAATACCATATTCGTATTCTACTCTCCAATACCTTTCATTTGTTACTTATATTGTCCCGATCGGTCCACTTTTGATTTTGGCATAAGGGGGAGGGTCCGTCCCCCTTCCGATACCGAAAAATTATATAGCCTATGTTTCCTTCCAGGCCAACCTACACAATATGCGAAAATGTCGAGAAAATCGGTTCTGTCGTTTTTCAGTCAAACAAACTGAGCCCCATATATCCGTTATTGGCTAATGTGCCTATTTTGGTCGTTTTTGTGGGTGTGGGGTGACCCCCTATACTTCGACATGTATTTGTATGCCAGATTCGTTATCTACTCCCTCATACTTTTCATTTGATACACACATTGTTCCTATCGGTCCACTTTTGATCTTGGGTAGTGTTTTTGGGATAACGGTGGAGGGTCCGCCCCCTTCCGTTATCAATAAATTATAAAGCCTATTCCTACTTCCTGATCATATTCGTAATCTACTCCCGAATACCTCTCATTTAAGTCCCATATTGTCATGATCGTCAAATATACCTATTTTAAGGGGTTTTGTGGCTGGGAGGCCCCCCAGGTACTTGGACCCAACTTTTATTATGAAACTCGTACACTACTCTTGAATACCTTTCATTTGAATCCCATATTGCCCCGAACGTTGCAATTTTATTTTTGGGTAGTACTTCTGTGGTAAGGGGGAGGGTCCGCCCCCCCCCCCCCCCCCCCCTCTCGATATAAAAAGTTATATATCATATGTTTCCTTCCAGACCAACCTACACTATCTGTGAAAATTTCAAAGTAATCGGCAATAATTATGGGCCCACGGCCTTAAATCGGAATATATGGCCGCATATCCAAATTTGGTTCGATCTGGACCATACTCCGCAAGGTGCTTAAGACATCCATATTTCCGCCAAGCCGAGTAATAAGTGCGCGATATGACCGCTACATGTGCACATGTATCCAAAAATGGTCCTATCTGGGCCATACTTGGCACGGATATCAAAGATTCGAATTCAACCAACTGTATCAAAGTGAAATCGGGTAATAAATTCGGTTTTTACGCCTTCAATACTTTAAATCGGGAGATCGGGTTCTAACATGAGAACCAAATTTTCGCGGTTTTTATCCTCACAGTAATGCTGGCGGTATTTATGTGATATTCAGACGTACAAAGCTTCCCTTCAAAGTTGCCTCCCTTAATGGTAAGTCTCTCTGCCTCGGCTATACAAATATGGTTCCATTTCATTGAACAAAAATTTGAATCCGACAACAATTGATATGAGAAAGGTATCCCAACTTTTCCTTTCCAAACATTTAGAATTAAACTGAGTTTCAAAAAGAGAGGCAGCGAATGGGGTGATCTCCTTAATATCTTGTTCTAGAAGATTATATGAGATGCAGGTGTAACTAGGCATGACTCACTGGTCGCCTATGCCAACGACATCGTTATAATGGGTCGGTCGTTGAAAACAGTCACCGCCCTGTTGAAAAGGTCGAGAAGGTAAGTCTGCAAGTAAATGGAGTTAAAACAAAGTAGATTGTATTAATGCTCGGCTAAGTGAACTCGGGCATTCAACGAAAGATGGGATCTACAAGCTTCAGAAAGTCAGCAATTTTTATATACCTCGGAGAATAAAACGAAGAATAATATTTAGATAGGCTAAATAAATTAGCAAAGCAATTGCACCCTGGCCCTCCCTGCACGGTATAACAATGAGCATCACACAGGCTGGAACTTTGAGCTCCAATCTGTATGGTGTTCTTCGTTATAACGAAAGGCTTTGCTTGGAGCTACAGGCCGCGTCAACAAGTTGCGAACAGTGGACTGCTCCATACGGAGTAACTGCAACTGCAGTCGTGGACAATCAGCGGTATCGAGTGGAGAGTCTCAGTGAGAGACCGAGTGGCACCAGCTCATGCATAAATACTGAGTGCCTATGATGATGGATACGACAAGGCGAGTTATTGTCGCCTGTAAATAATCAACGGCCATCATGTGCTCGCGGCGATCGGTCATATGGACCGAACGAGCTCGCCTATAAGAGCTCGACTAAGATCACCAACTCCATATGCAAATGTGGCTACAACAACAGCAACAACCCTGGCGCTGTTTTCACCGGTCATACGAACAACATCTTGACATTGTTCCCAAATTCACATGGACCTGCAGCCAGATAGACAGACGAACATGGCTAGATTGAATAACAAGTCAATCCGTATACTTATTGGGTGCCCAAAAAGTAATTGCGGATTTTTTAAAAGAAAGTAAATGCATTTTTAATAAAACTTAGAATGAACTTTAATCAAATATACTTTTTTTACACTTTTTTTCTAAACCAAGCTAAAAGTAACAGATGATAACTGACAGAAGAAAGAATGCAATTACAGAGTCACAAGCTGTGAAAAAATTTGTCAACGCCGACTATATGAAAAATCCGCAATTACTCTTTGGGCAACCCAATTTTAATAGGTCTATAACATTTCCTGGCAAACGAATCTACGACAGTAGAGGAAAGGTTTAAAAAGATCCATTTTGAAATGTATATCAGATTCGGCCCAACCGACTTTTATTGCTTTTAAATCTTGTTGGCTTTTCACATTATGGGCATTTTCAAAACTTTGCTCCCCTTCCATTCAACCAAGCACTCTTTAAATGTTTTCGTACTCCATAACCTTTAACCATTATGCCCGTCATTATTTTAATTAATCCAAAAAATTAGATTTCCAACAATCATACAAATTAAAGCCATTAACCCAAATGGTCGTACCTCTCTCGTATGTAATTGCAACGCGTATCACTCACTCTCTGTGCGGATGTTGGCGGCGCATGTAATTTATAAACATATTCTCGTGCCTACTCCTGTACTTTCCCATTCAACCAGTCGAAAGAGAATTTAATGAATTTCTAGACTTTCAGCGCAAAGAAGAACGAAAACCATGCTGGCCCAACCGTGAACCAACCACCCACACTATTAGCACACATACAAAAAGTCTTACTAGGATGATGCCACTGAAGGATGGGCTGCAGTGGGGAGAAGGGGATACGAGGACTACCATTGTCGTCAACAACTTAAACCAACCTAAAGAGCAGCAACGATGCGTCAAGTCGGCATGGCGAAGGATCCTTTAATGAGATTTAGTGGGGCAAGGGAGTCAGGGATGAGGGTTGAGCCTCTGGCTCTAAAAGCATAGCTGGTGGGGGGTAATGAGGTTTATGGAGTAAATGTTGTTTCGTTATTGTTTTCATGTTACCCATTCTGCTGCCAGAGCATGCCATGTCCTGACGATGAAATTAGACTAAACTGTAATTGTTGTCGTCAAAAGCAGAAACTTTGTTCGACTTGCAATCGTTCTCAATTCTCAATTGACAATAGTGAGTAGGCGACAGCCAGAGAATGTGTGTGTGTGTGTGTGTGCGACATTGTAATAGCGGGAGTTGTGTGCATATGTTTGTCTGTTCCGAGCCTTGCAATGCATAAACCTTTGTCTGTGTAGCAGAGAGAAAGAAGTGGAGTGGAGTGGTAGAGAGAGAATGAGCTCATTTCCCCCCATTAACTCTAGGAGTCATTTACAACATTTACTTGCCATTAAATCAGTCTATAAACGTTTAAGAATTTAGCACCAGAACGAAAATGAAATGAAAACCCCCGGCAACAAAAACAATCACAAGAACAACAATAACAGCAACAACAAGGGCAATAATTACCGACCAACAGAGCAACCGGAAGGAATGAAGAAGAATAAGCAAAGAACGAATGAAGGAAAGGCAAAAAAAAAACTCTCCATAATAAAATTAACACGCATACAAGCACGTCACATGGAGCGGCACATATGGAGCCCGGAAAGGGAAGTCAAGTGTATTGTTTATGTTGCAGCAGCAGGGGTGGCGGCGGTGGCAGACAGATGCCTGAGGTATGTGCCGCGGCAGCAGAAAAGGGCCAAAATGCCAGAGGTTGTGTCGGCGTTGTGTGCTAAATAAACAATCCGCACATCTGTTGCAACATGACTTTTTGCCACTCAGTCATCGTCCTGTGTTTCGCCAGACATTGCAACAGAAGGCGGCATTGAAATGTTTATGCATTGGAGCTATGTATGCTTGGGGCGGGGTTGGAGGGTGCTCCACCATCATGTTTGCCCATAAAGTTGTTTTACGATGCCTAATAGCTGGAGTTTTACATGATTTTCTAAATATTTACCGGATTTAGATGTCTGAGCCGAGTGCAGTGCTGTTTACTCGGCTAGCAAATGCCATTGAAGGATAATTGATGGGGCCCGGCCTCAAGACCTTTCAAAGTAAACAGCACCAGCTTAATTGAAGAGTGTTTAATTGTAGTGGCAAATGAGCATTCCGCTTTAATTAGACCTTAACAAAAAGGGGTGGCTGAATAATCATTCTTTGGCACACATAAAATGTTTTTAGGTTTTATTATTTCGGTTGTAAAAACACTTTTTAGAGTAGAGTAGAGTAGGAGTAGAGTAGGAGTAGAGTAGAAGTAGAGTAGGAGTAGAGTAGGAGTAGAGTAGGAGTAGAGTAGGAGTAGAGTAGGAGTAGAGTAGGAGTAGAGTAGGAGTAGAGTAGGAGTAGAGTAGGAGTAGAGTAGGAGTAGAGTAGGAGTAGAGTAGGAGTAGAGTAGGAGTAGAGTAGGAGTAGAGTAGGAGTAGAGTAGGAGTAGAGTAGGAGTAGAGTAGGAGTAGAGTAGGAGTAGAGTAGGAGTAGAGTAGGAGTAGAGTAGGGTAGAGTAGAATAAAGTAGTACACTGTGCGAATGCAAGGTGCCTAACGCAACTTACTACACCAAGTTTTGACAGAATCTGGTAAACAATTTTATATTTATGGAGCCAAAACCTTAATTCGGGGGATCGGTCTATATATCACCAAATATGGTGCTAAATAATCTTTACTTGGCAAGGATGTCAAAAGGCATAACAAAACTCACTGTGCTTAGATTCAGCGAAATCGATTAATTTTATGGAATATGATCTAAAATCTCGAGATCGGTCAATATGGGGGCTGATCCGAATATGATACGATCCATACCATACTTGGATGACGAAGGGTCGAATTCAACTCTCCACACCAAAATTTTGTAAAATCAAATAATAAATGCGTCTTTTATGGGCTCAAGACTTTACATAGGTAGATGGGCCTGTATTGGGGGATAAAGTTCAAGTTAAGGTATTCATGGTAAGAAACTTTTTTGTTTAAATTTTCTGTTCAATATCCTCAATTCCAACGTTTTTTTCAAATTTTACTGGATTTGTTTTCATACTTTTCACCATAGGATGGGGGTAGATCGTCTTGATATTCTAAGTCGATTTATCTACGTTCGTCTGTTTGTTCATCTGTCGAAAGCACACTCAATTTTACAAGAGTAAAGTTAGTTGCTTGAAATTTTGCACCAATACTTCTTATCAGTGTAGGCCAGTTGGGATTGTAAATGGGCCAAATCGCTCCATGTTTGGATATAGCTACCATACAATCCTATCAACCGATTTGTCTTCTAGGGCCTCTAGCGGACTCAATTCTTATCCAATGTGGTCGAAGTTATACATGTGGCGTTTTATTATGACTTTCAACAACTGAGTGAGATTTCTTCCAAATTGGTCCAAAACCTGTTAACCTTAACCTTTTTTCTCGATTTGACTTATTTAGCCTCTGGAGGATGCAATTCTTATCCGATTTGGCTACAAATTTTTCACATCACGTTTTATTATGACTTCCAACAATTGTGCTTGATATGGTTCCGGTTGGTTCATAACCTGATAAAACTCCCATATAAGTCCAGCACGGCATAACTATGAGCATCACACAGGCTGGCACTTTGAGCTACGATCTGTGTGGCGTTCATTGTTATCACGAGAAGCTTAGCAGCGAGCTTCCGGTCGCATCCACAGGTTGCGGATAGTGGAATACTCCATACGGAGTAGCTGCAATTGCAGTCGCACACAATCTGCGGTATGGAACGGAGAGTCTCAGTGAGAGGCCGAGTGGCGCCGGCTCTTGCTTAAATACTGAGTGTCTATGATGCTCGATATGGCAAGGCGAGTTGGTGGCGCCTTTAAATAACCAATGGCCATAATGTCATCGGTTCTTTGGACCGGAACGAGCTTGCTCACCTATAGGAGTTAGATGAGGAACGCCACCTCCACATATAGACATTTGGCTACAACAACAACCCCATATAAAACGATCTCCCGATTTGACTTCTTTATCTCTTACCAGCCGCGATTTTTATCCGATTTGGCTGAAATTTTGAATATAGTGTCCTGTTTATATGGAAGCTACATCAGATTATACATCGATTCGGACCGTACTTGACACAGTTGTTGGAAGTCATATCAGAACACTATGTGCAAAATTTCACATGGGAGATATATCCAAATCTGAACCGATCTACCTACATCAATAAGAAGTATCTGTGCAAAATTTCAAGCGGCTACTTCTACGGGTTCGACCGCTATCGTGATTTCGACCGACGGACATGGCTAGTTCGAATCAGACGATCAAGAATATATATACTTTATGGGGTCCTAGATCAATATTTCTAGGTGTTAAAAACAGAATGACTAGATTAGTAAACCCCCCATCCTATGGTGGTGGGTATAAAAAATCCTTGGACTTTAATGTTTCACATCTAACTATCATTTTTAAGTTTCTTTTTTGGAGAAACCGTGCAGCCCGGCCTAACTAAGCAATATTTTACTTGTCTTTAGTACATTTTTACTACATTCATCTCCACGCGTTATTACATCAACCCTCTGTAATGTCATCCTTGAGGCAATTTTCAGCAAATTAACCAAGACTTGTTTTTATTGCCATTTGTAATGGCACAAATTAAAATGGGTAAATGCAGTAAAACGTTTAGAAATTAAAGTGAACTGCATTGCCATGACGACCAACACTCTAAAAGACGATATCTGCTAGATTTTTCCTTACATTGTTCACTTAATGCGACTATACTAAACTATAAAATGACTATGAGGACATAAAACAGCAAACAATGTCGCTTATAAGTCAGCAAGATTTTGTTTTTTCTTGGAGTCTTTCCCCCTGGGTGCAGGCAATATGTTTTCTAGTTGATCCATTTGGCCGGACAGCAGCAAGTGCCGTCTTGTCTGAGGCAATGGGGTGCAAGGATAAGTAATTGAGGTCTTGGGCTCCAACCAAAACGCAAACAAAGAAACACTTTTAATGTTTGTCTATGTTTTCATCATTAAGGGTAACAAGAACAACAACAACGACAACCATACCAACTACAACAACAGGTGCTAATTAAAAATGTTGTCGCCCCATTAAATCCACTTAATGGGCATTCCCCCACCGAACTTTTTTTCCTTTTTCATTGTTCCTTACTAAAGGCTACAATTCTAGGAGTCTATCAGCAATGGCTGCGTACAAAAAAAACGAAAGCAAGGGTTTGTTAAAAGCTTCTACAGCAACAACATAAGGCAATCATTGGGTTCCTGCTTGCTAAGGACATACTTGCAAGCAGCCCAAAGAGTTCTTGCTTATGTTGGCAATGGAGAAGCCTTTCTTATGAACTTTGCTGGGGCACACAGAGTAGGACCTGTAAATATTTGGTACCTCGATCCAAAAAAAAAAAAAAAAAACTCAAACACAAAACACAGGCCTAGTGAAAGTTTACCTACTCCTTGCCAATCTGGAAATCCTCCATTCCCACACACACACACACACACATACAACATACATTAGACAATTGAAATAAAAAGTTATGTTGAATGTCAAGCAATAATTCTCATTACAAAACAAATGTCCTTTAACGAAAGCACAGAAGCATGCTCATGTGTCCCTTTAAACTCAAACACACGCTTACCTACATACACATGAGCATGTGTAGGAATCTTGTGCGAGTTGTTTTACAAGGAAATGGCTTCAGTTCAAGTTCAGTGTTGAAAATCCTTTGAACATGGTCCTTATGTTGTACTTGTTTCGCCCCTTCCCTGTGCGTTCCTTTTCTTGTTTTGTTCTCCTTTCGAATGGCTTACATTTGCTGGAAACAAGGTTAAGCCTTGGCACAAAGCACAAGGAATAAAACCGAATGTGAATCTGAAGTAAATGCTAAGGATAACAACAGCTACAATGAAAGAGAAGGCAAGTAACACAAAGAAAAAACACAAACAAAGCAGGCAACACAATGCTGCGCTCAGCGAAACAATGGCCGGGAATTAAAGTGTTAAATAATGCGGTTGAATTTTCAATTTCCCACTTTGAGCGAACAAAAGCTTAAATGGAATAATGCCCCTATAATGGCCTTCAAAGGCAACGACGACGATCGCAGCGTGTACAAGGGCAAGTGAAGGATTTCATGCCACCAATTTAGCTTTAAAATAGCCTTTTGCCCCCGACATCTGCTCTCTACTCGGTGCGCCTCCCACTCAGCTAGCAGCAATACTTGAAATTTGATTCAGGATTAGCATAAACGCATTCAATTCCTTTCACTGAACTTTTGAATGGAACTCATTTCCCCTTTAATCCTTGCAGGGCCATTAAATAATCTGCTGTGCCAACAACAAACAATCCCAAAGAGGCAATGACTTAAGATTGAGAAGAAGTGAAAGCAGCAGCGGCAGCGGCAGTGAATGAAGAATGGCAGTTTCAAGTCATTTTAAATTACTCGTCGCTGCGTTAATTAATTGGATTAGTGTTATTTACAGTAAACATGATTGGATTGAATGTATCTGGAACTTATCCATTCCCTGAATGAATGGCTGGCTATTGAGAAAAAGGTCTTCTTGGAGTAGCAACAACAATAGCCATTAATCAATCAGCGCCAAAGCTTAGATTACTGAACTTTGAAGGAATTGATTATTGGACTGTAATAAGCACTTTATTGGCATTCAAATGCCTTTGTGTGTGTGTGTGTGTGTGTGTGTGTGTGTGTGAACAGCAATACAATCACATTGAGTAGGCTTCTTATTATGCTTTTGTATTATGAAGGCCAAAATTAAATCCATTTGACCTTAATAACCTACAAAATGGGAGCAATAACAGTTGCGAGTTTGTAGAAAGTTGAAACCCGGATTGATTAAAAAACCAATAACGAAGGGCAAAAGTCGGGCGGTGCCGACTGTATAATACCCTACACCTACACTATAAGTACAATGTGGAAGCTATATCCAATTCTGAATCAATTTTGATGGACCACGGTGGACGTTTTCAAATGGGTTCTTAAACAATCCTTATCAAATTTCGAGCAAATACAGATCAAACTGCAATAACCACGGTTGACAAAGGATGCAAATTACCCAAAATTTGAAAAACATATATATGGGAGCTTTATTTAAATCTGAACCGATTACGAGCAAACTTCTCAGATATTGTAGTAGTAGTCGATGAAACCGTTGTGCCAAATTTTGGCAAGATTGGTCAATAAATGTGCTAGCTGTGACTCTAAAAGTGAAAATCGGGCGATATATATATATATATATATATGACAGCTATATCTAAATCTGAACCGATTTCCATGAAATTCACCAGTAATGTCGAGAGTCAAGAGGAAATCCTCCCTACCAAATTTCAAGAGAATAAGTTAACAAATGATCATTTTATTGCAATATTACTGCAAATCGTACGAACATATATAGGTGAGCTATATTCAAATCTGAACCGATTTCGAGCAAACTTCATAGACATTGTGAATGTCGTCGGGGAAAGCGCTGTACAAAATTTAGGGAAGATTGGTCAATAAATGCGCTTGCAGTGACTCAAAAAGTGAAAATCGGGCGATATACATATATGACAGCTATATCTAAATCTGAACCGATTTCTATGAAATTCAACAATTCAATCGAGAGTAAAAAGAAAATCCTTCCTACCAAATTTCAAGAGAATTGATTAACAAATGACCATTTCATTGCATTATTACTACAAATCGGACGAACATATATATGGAAGCTATATCCAAATCTGAACCGATTTCAATGATATTCATTCATAATATTGGGAATCATAAAAAAATCGCTCCTGCCAAATTTCTAGAGAATCGGTTGATATATGACCATTTCATTGCAGTATTACTGCAAATCGAACGAACATATATATGGGAGCTACATCCAAATCTGAACTGATTTTTTCCAAATACAATAGGCTTCGTTTCTAGGCCGAAAAACATGCCCATACCAAATTTGAAGACGATCGGATGAAAATTGCGACCTGTAATTTGTACACAAATTAACATGGACAGACGGACAGGCAGACAGCCAGAGAGACAGAGGGACATACCTAAATCGAAGCAGAAAGTGATTTTGAGTCGATCGGTATACTTATGGATGGCTTTTTCTCCCTTCCTTTTGGGTGTTACAAACTAATTCGCCATGTTATAATACATTGTACCACAGTAGTGGTGTAGGGTATAAAGAGTAGTGAGGCAAAAACATAATGGTATGCCTCAAGCATAGAATTTTAATACCCTCCACCATAGGATGGGGGTATACTCATTTCGTCATTCTGTTTGTAACTACTCGAAATATTCCTCTGAGACCCCATAAAGTATATATCAATAATGTCCGTCCGTCTGTATGTTGAAAGCACGCTAACTTTCGAAGAAGCAAAGCTAGCCGCTTGAAATTTTGCACAAATACTTCTTATTAGTGTAGGTCGGTTGGTATTGTAAATGGGCCATATCGGTCCATGTTTTGATATAGCTGCCCTATAAACCGATCTTGGGTCTTGACTTCTTGAGCTTCTAGAAGACGCAATTATTATCCGATTTGGCTGAAATATTGCATGACGTGTTTTGTTATGACTTCCAACAACTGTGTTAAGTATGGTTCAAATCGCTTCATAACATGATATAGGTGCCATATAAACCGATCTTGGGTCTTGACTTCTTGAGCCACTTGAGGGCGCAATTCTTATCCGATTGGAATGAAATTTTGCACGACGTGTTTCAGTGTGACTTTCAACAACTGTGCTAAGTATGGTTCAAATCGGATCATAACCTGATATAGCTGCCATATAAACCGATCTGGGGTCTTGACTACTTGAACCCCTAGAGGGCGCAATTCTTATCCGATTGGAATGATATGCAACAACTGTGCTGAGTATGGTTCAAATCGGATCATAACCTGATTTAGCTGCCATTTAAACCGATCTGGGGTTTTGACTTCTTGAGCCTCTAGAGGGCGCAATAATTATCCGATTAGAATGAAATTTTGCACGACGTGTTTCAGTATGACTTCCAACAACTGTGCTAAGTTAAGTTCAAATCGATAAATAACCTGATGTAGCTGTCATATAAACCGATCTGGGATCTTGACTTCTTGAGCCTCTAGAGGTTGTTATTATTATCCGATTTGCCTGAAATTTTGTACGACGGATCCTCTCATGACCATCAACATACGTGTTTATATGGTCTGAATCAGTCTATAGCCTGATACAGCTTTCATATAAATCGATCTCTCTATTTTACTTCTTGAGCCCCCAAAGGGCGCAATTCTTATTCGAATTGGCTGATATTTTACATAGGTCTCCAACATATAATTTAAGATATGGTCCGGACCGGCGAAAATCCTACGATTAAGGAAAAATCTAAAATATTCGGTCAATATTTTTTTCTGTATATAAACATGCAGCATTTATTTTTCTTAGAGATTCTCATTATGTGGCTTTATTGTCATTTCCCACGGTCATTCTTGGGGAGTTACTGTCATCACCTTCTTCGCCTCAACTCCCAGATCACCTCATTATTGGCAATTTTCACTGAATTAATATACAATTTTTTCAATTTCTTGATAAACGTCTTTTTTCGAATCGAAATTGTCCTTTTACCCAAGTGGAAACCAAACATCCATTACCATTTCTCCCCTCTTGCCGCACTATGCATAATTTTGCATTCAAATAATATTTTTGGCATTTAAATTGTCATTTGGCAGAAGCTTTTTATGAACCTTGCGAAGGAACGCAAATTGATTCGCCATTTCCATAGGTATAGGATTGTGCCATCCGTTCCAAGTAAACCAGAGAGGAGGAGTTGCCTAAAAGGCAACGACACAACCATAAGAAAGGCAAAGTCTTTAATGTCCATGAACTCAAAAACTATTCGAATAATTTTTTACGGTGGAAAATAAAAATCACAGCAAAATGGAATTTGAAAACAACATGCAGTACTGCACTGCTGCCATGAAATGGTTGTAACATCATAACGATGGCGGTCACTGCAATTAGCATAGTTTTGTTGAGTGTCCTCCAGAGTCCAAAACAATACACTAAGCGATGGTCTGAACAACATTTTTGTATGCAAAACGAAGCGAAACGAAAAAAAAAAACTTTTGACCCCAAAAAGATGTGGCATGTTGCTAATGCTTGCTGTTGATTGTTGTTGCTGCTGCTGTCGTTGTCGACATTTTAATTCCTTGCTTGCTAGCAAATGCAATTCACTTTTTTAATGTTGTATTGCCGCTTGGCGGAGAGTTGGCAATTGCAAAAACTGTTGTTCCACTTCCTGCCTTAACGTCACTCAACACCATCGTGAAGCTCAACATTGCCAACCATCATCGCCATCATTGTCATCATCTGCGATATGAATATTCCACTTAAATGTGTCCACATTTACTTAATGCATGAAGACTCTTGCTTTTTTTTTTTTGTTTGTTTCCCCTCACAGCCTTGGGTCAGTGAATAAGGACAAGATATGTAAAGTTCATGACGGGTATGGAAACTAGCACAAAGGACATTTATTAGGGAGAATAGGTGTAAGGATTTCGAAAACTTTTTAAAAATAAAAATTCTGCACAGATAACATAACCGTCTAGTACGCTGAACTCCTAGGTTCAAACCCCGGCGAAAATTTTGAAAAATATTTCTCATGTGTTTTATGTGTATGCATGTTAGAGGCCAAAGTGGTACCGAGGTTACCTTGTCAGTGTGCTAAACGCCTCAGTTCGAATCCAGACGAAAAATGTCTAGCGTCGAATATCCCCATACTAAAGCAGACTACATACGTATATGAGGTATTAAGCCTTGTAAAACTTCTTGACTATGTGATGTTGCTCTACGATTCGCCGTTCGTAATCGACTATTAAAAGAAGGTACCTAATTATTGATCTAAAATATTTTACCATACAGCATTAGTTTGAGAGAAATATCCCTGATGTTCTTTAACAGTTTAAACAAGTAAACGCGTGCTAATTTCGGCCTGGCCGAATCTTATATACCCTCCACCATGGATCGCATTTGTCGAGCTCTTGCCACGGTATCTCTTTTAAGGCAAACCAAGGATAATGTATAAGAATTGCCATGTTATTGGAACAATATCAAGTCATGGTTCATTTCTTCATGTCCGTCCGTCTGTCCGTCCGTCTGTCCGTCCGTCTGTCCGTCCGTCCGTCTGTCCGTCCGTCTGTCCGTCCGTCTGTCCGTCCGTCTGTCCGTCCGTCTGTCCGTCCGTCTGTCCGTCCGTCTGTCCGTCCGTCTGTCCGTCCGTCTGTCCGTCCGTCTGTCCGTCCGTCTGTCCGTCCGTCTGTCCGTCTGTCCGTCTGTCCGTCCGTCCGTCTGTCCGTCCGTCTGTCCGTCCGTCTGTCCGTCCGTCTGTCCGTCCGTCTGTCCGTCCGTCTGTCCGTCCGTCTGTCCGTCCGTCTGTCCTTTCGTCTGCCCATCCGTCTGTCCGTCCGTCCGTTTGTCAGTCCGTCTGTCTGTCTGTCAAAGGCACGCCAACTTTTGAAGGAGTAAAGCTAGCCACTTAAAATTTTGCACAATTACTTCTTATTAGTGTAGGTCGGTTTGGATTGTTAATGGGCTAAATCGGTCCACGTTTTGATATAGCTGCCATATAAATATAAAACCCGATCTGGGGTCTTGACTTCTTGAGCCACTAGAGGGCGCAAGTATTATCCGATTTAGCTGAAATTTCGCATGAGATGTTTTGTTACGACTTCCAATAACTGTGTTAAGAATGGGTCAAATCGGTCCATAACCTGATGTAGCTGCCATATAAACCGATCTGGGGTCTTGACTTCTTGAGCCACTAGAGGGCGCAATTATTATCCGATATGGCTGAAATATTGCATGACGTGTTTTGTTACGACTTCCAAAAACTGTGTTAAGAATGGTTCAAATCGGTCCATAACCTGATATAGCTGCCATATAAACCGATCTGGGGCCTTGACTTATTGAGCCTATACAGGGAGCAATTCCTATCCGATTTGACTCAACTTTTGCATTAAATGTTTTGTCATGACTTCCAACAACTGTATTAAGAATGGTTCAAATCGGTCCATAACCTGATAAAGCTGCCATATAAACCGATCTGGGGTCTTGACTTCTTGAGCCAATAGAGGGCGCAATTATTATCCGATTTAGCTGAAATTTTGCATGAGGTGTTTTGTTACGACTTCCAACAACTGTGCTAAGAATAGATCAAATCGGTCCATAACCTGATATAGCTGCCATATAAACCGATCTAGGGTCTTGACTTCTTGAGCCTCTAAAGGACGCAAGTATTCTTTGATTTGGCTGAAATTTTGTACAACAGCTTCTCTCATGACCTTTAACGTATGTGTTGGACAGATGGACGAACGGACAGACGGACGGACGGACAGATGGAGGGACAGACGGACGGACAGACGGACGGACAGACGGAGAGACGGACAGACATGGCTAGTTCGACTTAAAATGTCATGGCGATCAAGAATATATATACTTTATGGGGCTTAGACGAATATATCGCAGAGTTACAAACAGAATGACGAAATTAGTATACCCCCTTCCTATGGTGGAGGGTATAAAAATCCGCCCCTGACCAACTCGACACCAACCATCCTGCAAACCTTTAAAAAAGTTTCAAAATTACCGAAATTTTCAATTTTGATGCACTGTGTGTGTTGCACTACGTATTTCCTGCTCAAGTTGATTAGTAAGCCAACCGCTGTACCTTGTAAGATGTCACTTCATTATGAATGTCAGTATGTTAGTACGATCCTGTCTGTCCTTGTTTTTTTATTTCTCATAATACTTGTGGTTGTCATAGTGGTGGCATTGTTGTTGTAATTTACAAATTTATTTTTTTTTTTTTGACGAAGCAGCAGAAAAAAACTACGCCAACAAACAAACAAATGAAGCGAACTTGCCACAAATGTGGGGGGAATATCAAGTGGAGTGAAAGTTTAGTGTTTTGTACACATTTGCCAAATGCCGGTGTTGTTGCTGTAGCATTGTTATTGCCATTTCCGTTTTGCTTTGTTAGAGTGTGTGTGTGTGTGAATGAGAATACGAAAGTGTCCATGTATGTGTGTTTATTTGAAAAGTGTTAAAACGATTTTGAGCAATTCCATTGTGCAGTCGATTGTTGTACGGTTGCTGTTCTTCGTATAGTTGTAGCTGTTGTTGTTGTTGTTGTTGTATGCATTATTTATAAAGTTGTTATGTTTGTGGTTTTGCCCGTAGCTGTTGTTGTTGCCTTCACTTTGTCAATGTTGTTGCTGTGCTGTTTTTATTTCCTCTTGTTTTTTCTTCTGCTTTTTTGTTTGTGTGTGTTTTTTTTAAGCAACAGAAAGTTGATGCTTCTGTTGAAGAGCAAAAACAACAGAAAATAACTGCAACTCAAAGAGACAGTCTTCCATTAGTCAGCGGTATGTGCATACATATAAAAGTGAACATGGACTAATATGTGAAGGTTTATACACTGAGAAAATTTGAAAGAAAACGGAATAGTTCTAAATCATTATGGAAAACAAAATAATTAACCTTAAAATAAAAATTCATAAAGAGGATTTTGAGGTTTGAGGCATAAAAAAAATCCTTGCCATTATTCCGCATATGGTTCTAAGCTTCAGCGTTCAAATCCTAACGAGAGCATCAGAAAAAATTTTTAGTGGTAGCGGTTTTCTTACTATTGCTCGCGCCAGCAAAACGCAAATTATAGAGAGTTCAAGTGTAATACTGTGATTGCGTTACATTTGGCTGGAATATTACAACCGGCTATTGTTGGTGAACTTAAGCACTTGAAAGTGAACAAAATGTTTGTGCATCGCACCATATTACGTTAAAATGATAATGGTGGCCTTGCCAAAGGTCATTGGGTGGTCCAAAAAACCGCAACAACACCTCAAATGGTTCGGCGAGAGAAGGCTCAAATTCAACGAAATCGTTTTCAGCACCGCATAAAGCACGCAAAATGGCTTAAAAACATGTTCCGCCCTTTATTTCTTCCACACAGTGGCTGGCCAATTTTCCGGTTAGAAATTCGATGGACTTTTCTATTCGGGGCATTTTCAAAAGCAACGTAAGGACTAACAAGTAAAAACATAATAAGTTCGCCCAGCCAGAATCTTGGAAACACACAACCATGGATTCTGATGAAAAGTTTAAACAAAAGAACTTAGTTGAAGGCCTTATGTGAACTTTGTATACCAAATTTCTGCCAAATTAAGCAAGAATTTAAGTTTCCAGGGGTTTTCAAAGACAAATCGGGAGATTGGTTTACATGGGAGCTATATAAGGTTATAGACCTATTTGGACAAGACTTACCATAGATGTAGTTATAATAAATCATTACATGCAAAATTTCAGCTAAATCGGATAAAAATTTCGATATCTGAAATCTGTTTTAATGGGGGCTCTTTCAGGTTATATACCTAGTAAGCCGAGGAAGAAGAGACCATGGAACAACTGCTGTGTGTATGTGCTGCAATGGCAGTCAAAGGGTGTCACACCTTAGGTTCTCATTTCTGAACATACTTAAGTTTTTGGGCTTTTTGAAGCTATCTGGATGGTTCTACGGTTGGAACGATAAGGCATCTTCCTTCTCCTGTGGTATCACAATGGACAAAAACGTCTAAATGAGCTTGATGGTAGATTTCCACTTAAATCTAACGCAACTTACACTATTTGGACTTTTCTTGACACTGTCGCACAGTGGAATAGAACCGCAAAAATTATTAAACATATGCCGTGTGAGAACGCATATAGATATCCTATTGAAATTTGGAACAGTTATTGGTAAAGATCGTGTGCAAAATTTGAAGATCCTAGGTTGTCCGAGCAGTTTTTGGCAGGCCGCTAAAGTTGGTTCCTCGGTATTCGAAAAAAACTTGATGGGGATGCGAAACTTTCGTTTGTGGTCCGATCTGTTCAAAATTCCAAATAAAAATAAAAGTTTAATATCCCCGAAACAAGACGAGATGTTGTAGACCCAAAGCGGGCTATTTGGAGTTTTGCCACACTATGCAGCAAAGAAATATTTGGAAATCGGCCAACAAACAATGATTTAGCAGCCCCAGCAAATTTTTGGAATACCGAGATGATCAACTTTAGCGGCCTGCCAAGAGATGCCCAAACAATCTAGGACCTTGAAATTTTGCATAAAATCTCGCTAACACCTCATCTCTAACCATTCCAAACTTCAAAGAGATAGCTGTATCCGTTCTCGCGGCATATTTGTAAATTTTTTTTTTGATTCTATCCCATTGTGTGGTGTTCGAAATCACAAAAGAACAGTACATAGAAAAATATCACAAACATTTTTGCAATTAAAAATTTCAGAGGATTTATTGAGCCCTGTTTCAGAACAAAAGCGTGCTCTACACCGTACTCAATAGACTTTGCTTATGTAGGGCACCTTAATCAATTTGACAAGGAGGTTGATGAAGATACATGGCGTATCAGAAATCATCAGTCCAGGTGTTTTGAATAAATAACACGCATTTGATCAACTTTTATCAGTTCTTTGCCATGCTATTCTTTGAAGAAAAAGCATTGAATATGATCTAGAGCTGAAAGATGTTCAAAAAATCATGAAAAGATTTTAAAGGTCAAAATAAAAGAGCGCAAACAGAAAATTGTTTGCAAGTAAAAAATTAATTGATTCAATCATTTCCAAGTGAATCTGAGATTTTTATACCCTCCACCATAGGATGGGGTATATTAAATTCGTCATTCTATTTGTAACTACTCGAAATATTCGTCTGAGACCCCATAAAGTATATATATTCATGATCGTCGTGCCATTTTATGTCGATCTAGCCATGTCCGTCCGTCCGTCTGTCTGTCGAAAGCACGCTTACTTTCGAAGGAGTAAAGCTAGCAGCTTGAAATTTTGCACAAATACTTCTTATTAGTGTAGGTCTGTAGGGATTGTAAATAGGCCATATCGATCCATGTTTTGATATAGGTGCCATATAAACCGATCTTGGGTCTTGATTTCTTGAGCCTCTAGAGGACGCAATTCTTATCCGATTGGAATGAAATTTTGCACAACGTGTTCTGCTATGACTTCCAATAACTGTGCCAAATAAGGTTCAAATTGTTTCATAACCCGATATGCCATATAAACCGATCTGGGATCTTGGCTTCTAGAGCCTCTAGAGGGCGCAATTCTCATCTGATTTGGAAGAAATTTTGTGCAACGAATCCTCTCATGACCATCAACATACGTGTTTTTTTATGGTCTGAATCGGTCTATAGCCTGATACAGCTTACATATAAATCGATCTCTCTATTTACTCCTTGAACCCCCAAAGGGCCAAATTCTTATTCGAATTGGCTGACATTTTACACTAGTCTCCAACATATAATTTAATAGTGGTCCGAACCGGACCATATCTTGATATCGCTCTAATAACAGAGCAAATGTTTTCTTTTATCCTTTTTTTGCCTAAAAAGAGATGGCGGGAAAAGAACTCGACAAATCTGATCCATGGTGAAGGGTATATAAGATTCGGCCCGGCCGAACTTAGCACGCTTTTACTTGTTTCAATTGCGGTTCTGATTTGGTTATATCTGCCATATAGACCGATCCTCCGATTTTGGGTTTTGGCCCATAAATGTCCCATTTATAAACCGATTTTGCTGAAATTTAGGACAGTATGTTCCGTTAGGCCCTTCGACATCCTCCCTCAATTTGGCGCAGATCGGCCCAGATTTAGTTATATCTGCCATATAGACCGATCCTCCGATTTAGGGTCTTAGGCCCATGAAAGCCACATTTATTATCCGATTTTGCTGAAATTTGGGTGAGTTATGGGTTGTGATAGACCAGTCAATGTCCCTCTTAAATATAGCTCAGATCGGTCAAGATTTGGATATAGCTGACATATAGACTGATTCTCCGATTTAGGGTTTTAGGCCCATTAGAGCCACATTTGTCATCCGATTTTGCTAAAACTTGTGACAGTGAGTTGTGTTGGGCCCCTTGATATCCTTCTTCACTTTGGTCCAGATCGGTCCAGATTTCGATATAGCTGCCATATAGACCGATCTCTCGATTAGAGGTCTTTCGACCATAAAAGCCACATTTATTATCCGATTTTGCTGAAATTTGAGACAGTGAATTGTGTAAGTGCTTTCGAAATCCTTCTTCAACTTGGCCTAGATCGGCCCATATTTCGATATTGCTGTCATATAGACCGATCTCTCGATTTAAGGTTTTGGGACCATAAAAGGCGCATTTATTGTCCGATTTCGCCGAAATTTGGGACAGTGAGTTGTGTTAGGCTCTTCGACATCCTTCTTCAATTTGACCCAGATCGGTTTAGATTTGGACATAACGGTCATATAAACCTATCCGCCGATTTAGGGTCTTGGGCCCATAAAAATCACATTTTTATCCGATTTTGGTGAAATTTTATATGGCTAGGTTTTATAGGCGATTTTATAGGCTTTTCGATATCCGTGTCGTATATGGTTAAGAGCGGTTTATTTTTAGATATATCTACTAAAAATATCAATATTTTGTTATCCATAATTGAACAATGACTTGTACTTATTAGTATTTGGTCCAAATCTGAACATATTTCGATATAACTGCTATGGGGCATAAGAAATGCATTTTTAACCGGATTTTGACTAAAGGTGGTTTACACATACCCGAGGTGGTGGGTATCCAAAGTTTGGCCCGGCCGAACTTAACGCCTTTTTAGTTGTTCAAATTGGATGAATAAAAAAATTAATTGCCGCCTCTTGATATGTTGCGGCAAAGTTTGAGATCAGATTCGTATCCTACTCCTAAACACCACTCATTTGAGTTCCATATTGACCATACTAGATTCGTTACACTTTTCAGTTTTGGTGGTATTTTTGAGTTAGGGGGAGGGTTCGCCGCTTTCCAATATCAAAAAATGATATAGCCTATTATTCGTTCTAGAAAATCCTACGCAATCAGTGAAAATTCCGCTTAGTCAAGAAAATCGACATCAGATGTTTCTGAGACAGAGAGACAAACAAGAAAACAAAGCGCAACACTTTGACTTGTACATAACGAAAGAAGATGCTGGTATTTCTTTCAGTGTATAGGCAAATGTACGCATGCATTTCATGCATACTGGAATGTTGATTTCAGTATGTGTGTCTATCTGATTTGTATGTTTTGTTTTTTTTGCTCTGAACTTTTTTCATAAACTGAAACCTTACCACTCGCTCACTCGACACTTTAGTTGCTACAACAACAGCAACAACACTCACTCAGCCGAATATGGAATAACAACAAGAATACCACAACAACAATAACAGCAATCTCATTTTGTTTCTCTGTGTATCTCAAAGGCTTCAGGCATGGACAAGTGGTTTGTTACTCTTATGTTCGTTTCCGAATCCAAGCCCTGTGTGTAGTCTAGCAAGTCCTTGTGTCCGTGCCAGCATACGAGCACAAGAACTCAAATGTAGCCGGCAGATGCACAAGTGTATGTATGTATGTGTATAGAAGTGTAGTATGTGGGTATGTGTGGTGGAAAGAGTGTCGGTTAGTTTTCATGTAAATTTTGTGCGGTTTTGTTATTTCGGTCGGTTTTGTTCATTCTAAAGAAATCAATGTGTGATGTTAAATTATGTAGGTCAGTTTCTCACTCGGTTCATTTCACATGTGCTCAGTTGAGTTCAGTTTGGTTAAGGTAGCTTTGCGCTCGCATGCATGCATTTGTTAGTATTTTGTATATCTGTGGCTAAATGCACTACATGCACATATGTATGCTGGCATGTCCGTGTGTGCATGTCTTTGGTTACGTGTTTCTGTGGCTTTGTCAGCGCTGTGTCTCTTTTTGGGAAGTATGAATGCATGTGGTCTATGGTAATGTTCAACATTAGTTCATTTCTCTGCCCCCGGTGCCATCCTCCCCACAAAGGTCAGTGCAAGAAAACTGCAAATGATCACTTTTGTTGAAATTGCAAAATACTCAATTAGAGAGCGAGAGAGAGAGAGAGCGAGAGAGGGCAGTCGTCAGGCAACCACTGACTGCCAACCACCATACACTGACTCGTTACTCACTACCAACAACAACAACAACAACAGCAGTAACAACTCACTGCATTTGTAGTAAAAAACCCAAAATGTCTGAATATTAAGTTGTCAAGCAATGTTGACATTTAAGCAGTCACACTCACACAATTACCCCACTCTCTGTTGCCAGCACAAGGACATTACTAAGAAGGAAAAGTGTGAATCAGCAAGAAAAAAAAAAGTTTTGCCTTTCTTATACCCAAAACTGACAGAATTTAAAACAAATTGCATTAATTAATTCCCATATTTTTTTCCAGTCGAAAAGAAATGTCAAAAGTTGAAAAAAGAAAACTAAAACTTTTCTTGCTGTACAGTTTGTTTTGTTTTGTGTACACTTGTCAACTTTGCTTACAGAAAGTTTTATTTGTTCAATAGACTGAAATACTATTTCACTTGAACTTGTTGGTGTTTGTGAGAAAGCAAATCTAAACATTTATGGTAGTGAAGGTGGGTGACTTTGCATAGAGACTCCCTACCAAGAGATGTGATTTATTTATGTGACAAAGTGATATCACACAGATGTAGTACATGCATAAATGAAACACTTTGGATGTTTTGGATTTTTCGTAGAAAATTCCAAATTAGGTACGAGTATAAGGATGAATTTCTATAACATAAACTGTAGCAAAAGGATAAGTAGTTGAACTAATCGTAACAATACACAGATATTCCAAAGGATTTCATTCATCAAAGTGGGTTAAAATTAGTTGTGGGCTTTGGTTATTCATTTCATTCCGAAGAAACATGCCCTGACATAAAATTGCAGCGGTATCTAATTTAGAAGATTGTTCTTTAAGATTTGTATGCCGCAAGTTCCCCATAACAAATATTTAGCTTCAAGCATAGGGCTGGTAACCTTGCTTCGTACATCAGAAAGATAAGATGAGTGCAATCTGAGAGCGTATATTTATGTAACCAATATCTGAAACGACTACTATGAAATTCACCAATGGCCTGAAGAGTCATAAGTGAATCCTTCGTGGCAAATTTTGTTGACAAAGGATGTCGAAGAGCCTAACACAACTCACTGTCGCACATATCAGGAAAATCGGATAATAAATGTGGCTTTTATGGGCCTAAGACCCAAATCGGAGGATCGGTCTATATGGCATTTGACAAATCCCAAATTACTGCATTATTAGTAAAAATGGAATGAAATGAAAAATGAAACTATACTAGAAGCTACATCTATGTTAAGCAGAACCCATTCCATATACATTACCGTACTCATGGAAAAAGGCATTGTGCAAAATGACGAGAAGATCGATTGTTGAATGTGCATGCAAACGCTCTAGAAGCTAAAATCGGGCGATACATATATTTGGGAGCTTTATCTAAATCTTAACCAATTTTAACCAAAATCAACACACATACACAGAAAGAGCAAGTAAAAACACGTAAAGTTCGGCCGGGCTGAACTTTGGATACCCAACACCTCAGGTATATATGTAAACCACCTTTCATCAAAATCCAGTGAAAATTGCATACCTTATGTCCCATGGCAGTTATATCGGAATATGTTCCGATTTGGACCAAAAACTAATAAGTACAAGTCATTGTTCAATTGTGTAACAAAATATTGGTCTTTTTAGTAGCTATATCTAAAAATTAACCGATCTGAACCATATACAACATGGATGTCGAAAAGCCTAACATAAGTCACTGTGTCAAATTTCAGTTAAATCGGATTATAAATGCGCCTTTTTTGGGGCCAAGGCTTTAAATCGAGATATCGGTCTATATGGCAGCTATAGGCAAATTTTAATCGATCTAGACCAAATTGCAGAAATATGTGGAGTGGCTTAATCTAACTCACTGTCCCAAATTTCGGCGACATCGGACATTGAATGAGCCTTTTATGGCCCCAAAACCTAAAACCGAGAGATCGGTCTATATGGCAGCTATATCCAAATCTGAACCGATCTGTGCCACATTGCAGAAGTATGTCGGGAGGGGCTTAACCTAGCTCATTGTCACAAATTTCGGCGACCTTAAATCGGAGGATCGCCTTAATCTGGACCAATCTGTACCATATTGCAGAAGTATGTCAAGGAGCTTAACTTAACTCACTATCCCAAAATTTCAGCGAAATCGGATAATAAATGCGCCTTCTACGAGCCTAAGACCCTAAATCGGAGGATCGGTCTATATGGCAGCTATATCCAAATCTCGACCGATCTGGGCTAACTTGACGAAAGATGTCGAAGGGCCTTACGCAACTCACTGTCCCAAAATTAACCAAAATCGGATAATAAATGTGGCTTTTATTGGCCTAAAACCCTAAATCGGCGGATCGGTCTATATGGGGGCTATATCAAGATATTGTCCGATATAGCCCATTTTCTAACTTGAGCTGCTTATGGACAAAAAAAGAATCTGTGCAAAGTTTCACCTCAATATCTCAATTTTTAAAGAATGTAGCGTGATTTCAACAGACAGACGGACGGACATGTCTTGTCAACCGGCGACACGTCACGATTGCCGTGGGCCTTGATTTCTCCAGGGCGTTTGATAGCGTCTGGCATGATGCTATCATGTACAAGATGAGGATCCTGGGTTTTGACACAAGTCTCTGCCGGTTGGTCAGAGATTTCCTTGGTAGCAGAACCTTTAGAATACGAGTAGACGTGCGAACCGGGGTTCCCTAGGGCGCTCTCCTGGGCCCAATTTTGTACAACATCTTTATGTCTGACATTCCGGAACCACCCGCTGGCGATCTCCTCTTTGCTTATGCCGATGACATTCTCATTGCGGCATCTGGACCAGACGTTGCGGTTGTGGATGCCAGAGTGAACCACTACCTGGAGGAGCTCTCTGTCTATTTTGACAGATGGAGGCTGAAGCTTAATGTTGACAAATGCGAAGACATGATCTTCAAGGGCAAGAGGCCGAACTTGTACCCCCGTTCTCGGGCGTACGAACCCGCTCTTGCCATTGGAGATCAGGCCTCCGCTACCCGCGACAGCATTAAGTATCTCGGCATTGTCTTCCAGGAAAGGTTCACCTTTCTTAGACACATTGATTATCTGCTGAACAAGGTCCTAGGGGTCTTCTTCTCCTACCTGAGGGTCTTTAGAACCTCAGGGGGTCTCAGTAGGCGTGTAAAGCTGCTGATCTTTAAGCAGATCATCAGGCCTATCACCGCCTACGCCTTTCCGGTATGGTTCGACGGAAACGTCCCACCAGATGGAAAGGTTAAAAATCTGGGAGAGGAGGATCCTCGCCTCTTACCTGGGCCTCAGACCTGCTATGGGCCCCGATGGGGTACTGCGCCGACCGTCCTGTGAGACGGTCTACTCCATACTTGTTCCTTGTCAGGTGCGCGTTGGGTTTCTTGGGGATGGCGTCCACAGTGGACAATGGTTTGGTGAGGGGCGGCATAAGTCCTGGACGTTTGTTGGAGGTGCCGCACCGGCCGCCGGTGTGCCTTGGGGATTTGGAGGAACAGGGCCTGCTTTTTAGGGATGGCAGACTCCTGTTCTATAATAGGAGGTTGGTATCCACCGGTATTGAGGAACTGGTCTACAACACTGCCCAGTAGGCGGACTTCTGCGGGAGCATTGGGCTCCTTTGAGGATATGTATATACTCTAGTTTATAAGTAAAATTTTTTTAATTTAGTTTATAAGCATTATCAGATATTAATTTCCCTTTGAGGTACTGTGGTTCGGATCGGATCTAATGCTTGATGTTGAACATCCCTTACGCCACTTTGTATTTTTGGCAAATTTAAATCTAATACATAATGGCCTAAGAGCACTCCACTTCACTCGTTAAACATACAAAAAATATGTGACAACATATCGGACACATATCCTTTAAATGAATTACCTCTCGTTTGTGGTGTTATCTTAAATGGCAGTGTATGTGTGGTTGGTTGGGTGATGTATGTTAATCTTAATGGCCCACAAAAAGAGAGACCATAGAATACAATTTCATGTAACATTGCTTCCAAACTCAAATCAATTGTGGCTATGCGACTGTTAGGAGTCACCTTCTGTTTTATGTAGCAAACCACAAATTATTTCGGGGACATTTAAGTGTCTCTAGGCGTAGAGAGTGGACAGCACATAAATTCTTAATGATAGAGATATTCATTATGGCCAATATTAATTGAAATGGTGTACTTAATGTGCTTAATGGGGCGAAACGGAAGCTTTTAATTGCCAGCAACTCCAGCACATTAGTCAGCCGCCACCACACAAACATGGTGATTCAATGAGTGGGTGAGTACGTGGCTGAGTGAGTGGCTAACAACCATCCAAATGGCCTTTCAGTTGCAGTGCAGCATGCTCTTAAATTATCATAATAAACGAAGTGGCAACAGTTTCAAATGTTTCTTGTCAGCTTCGATTTGCCTTATTATGAAAAATTTGTTTTGGATGTTTCCACACATTCACAAAGCCAAGGACTGCGACAGGGAAACGCCCGTTGCTACACCCATTTCAACCTTCAGGGAGGTCAGTTGAAATGGTGGCTTCGGCCATTATGGCAATAATGAATCCTTTTTTAAAAGCATTTCAAATTCAAAAGCAATAGACTATGCATTAGAGTCTTGTTGCCTTTTTCCAACCATACAACCAACCAACCAACCAACAATCCCTGTGAAAGGGGAGAGTAGTCAAACATGAAATCATAATCACATGCAATCACAAATAAATAAACAGAAACATAAACACTCGCACACACACACACAAACACTTCTCCTTAATCATCATCATCATCATTGGTGGCCTACACAGATACTAGCATAGAATTTTAATGCCATCGCTTGTTATTATTATTATTACAATATTATTATTATCATCATCTATTTATTTATGTAAATTACTATCAATTCAACGGAAATTGATTTTAATTGTAACGAATAAAACATGCCGCATACAATCACTCACTCACACACACACACACATACACCATAATTGAGCATGGTATTAGGTGGGGGGGTGGGAGAACATGCCTAAGTGCACAATCATTTGTAAGAACGGATTTCAAAGACCTTTTACGAACCCAAACCCACACTCCCAACACCCAGTCTCTAACATGGAATGTGAGCGATTACCTTGCCACGCACATTCAATTTACAAGCCATGCAACTCCTAATAAATGAAGATACTCTGAAACATTTGCCCCAGTTGAATGCCACAGTTGGTGGCCATTAAATTATAATTGGCCACTAATTGTTGATGATATGGGAGGGTGCCTAAATAGAAGTCAGTATAAATAACTCAGGAGTTTATTCGTCGTTAAATGGGGAATATTCAAAACAACCATTTGCCATAAATATTTTCGAAACAATCAAAGGAATTGAGATATTCTAAAGTATTTCCATGCCATGATAAGCTATTGAATAACTTTGATTTTATAAAAAAAAAACCAGTAAGGAAGGGCAAAAGTCGGTCGGTGCCGACTGTATAATACCATACACCTACCCTTTATCCAATTCTGAACCAATTTTGATGGACCTCGGCGAGCAAATATGTTCAAACTGTAAAAACTACGGTTGACAAATGGCAACATTACGGCAAAGTACCCAAAATCTGACGAACATATATATGGGAGCAATATATCTACTTCTGAACCGATTTCGAGAAAAACTTCGCAGATAATGTAGTAATCGTCGAGGAAAGTGTTGTGAAAAGTTTTGGCTAGATTGGTCAAACAATGCGCTTGCAATGGCTCTTGGAGCGAAAATATGGCCATATATACATATATGGCAGCTATATCTAAATCTGGGCCGATTTTTATAAAATTCACCAGTTATATTGAGGGTCATAAGAAAATCCTTCCTGCAAAATTTCGACAGAATCGGTTAACAAATGAGCACTTTTTTTTGCAATATTTCTCAAAATCGGACGAACATATTGGGTTGCCCAAAAAGTAATTGCGGATTTTTTAAAAGAAAGTAAATGCATTTTTAATAAAACTTAGAATGAACTTTAATCAAATATACTTTTTTTACGTTTTTTTCTAAAGCAAGCTAAAAGTAACAGCTGATAACTGACAGAAGAAAGAATGCAATTACAGAGTCACAAGCTGTGAAAAAATTTGTCAACGCCGACCATATGAAAAATCCGCAATTACTTTTGGGGAACCCTATATATGAGAGCTATACCTAAATCTAGACCGATTTCGAGCAAACTCCTCAATTACTGTGGCAGTCGTCGAGGAAAGCGTTTTGTAAAATTTTCGCAAGATGGATCAATAAATGCGCTTGCTGTGACTCTGGAATTTAAAATCGGCCGATATATTCATATAAGAGGTATATCTAAATCTAAACCCATTTCAACAAAATTCACCTGTAACATTGAGAGTTAAGAGAAAATCCCTCCTGCCAAATTTCGAGAAAATCGGTTTACAAATGAACATTTTATTGCAATATTACTGCAAATCGGACGAACATATATATGGGAGCTATATCTAAATCTGAACCGATTTCCATAAAATTCACCAGTAATGTCGAGAGTCGTAAAAAAATCCTTCCCGCCAAATTTCGAGAGAATCGCGTAACAAATGGCCATTTTATTGCATTATTACTGAAAATCGGACGAACATATATATGGGAGCTATATTCAGATCTGAACCGATTTTTTTCAATTTCAATAGGCTTCGGCTTTAGGCCGAAAAACATGCCTGTACCAAATTTGAAGACGATGGGATGAAAACTGCGACCTCTACTTTTTAACAAATTAACATGGACAGACGGACAGACAGAGAGACGGGCGGACAGACAGACAGACGGACATAGCTAAATCGAATCAGAAGGTGATTCTGAGTCGATCGGTATACTTATCAATGGCTCTATCTCTCACTCTCTTGGATGTTACAAACTATTTAATTCACTAAGTTTTAAAATCTACTCCGTTTGGTCAGTTCGGAGCAGAACTTAGAAACGATTTCCTATTGTTGTGCTTCTCCTCCAGTTTTTGAGGTTTTTCTAAAGGGTTTATTATACCCTCCACCATAGGATTGGCATATATTAATTTCATCATTCTGTTTGCAACTCCTCGAAATATTCGACAAAGACCCCATATATTCTTGTTCGTCGTGACATTTTAAGTCGACTTAGCCATGTCTATATATATATATATATGTTTTGGTATAGCTGCCATATAAACCGATCTATTCCCTTGACTTCTTGAGCCACTAGAGGGCACAATTTTTATCCGATTTGTTTTAAATTATGCATGAGGTATTTTGTTATAACTTCTAACCACTGTGCTGAATATGGTTGAAATAGGTCTATAACCTGATATAACTGCCATATGAACCGGGGTTTATATGGGGTCTGGGGTCTTGATTTCTGGAGCCACTAGAGGGCACAATTCTCATCCGAATTGGCTGAAATTTTGCACGAGGTGTTTTATTACGATGAGGTGTTTTGTTATGACTTCTAACCACTGTGCCAAATATGTTTCAAATCGCCCCATAACCTGATATAGCAGCCATATAAACCGATCAGGGATCTTGACTTCTTGAGCCTCAAGAGGGCGTAATTATTATCCGATTTGGCTGAAATTTTGTACAACGGCTTCTTCCATGACCTCCAACATACGTTTCAAATATGGTCGGAAACGGTCTTTAGCCTGATACAGCTCCCATATAAACCTAAGACCCCATTAGGTATATATATTCTTGATCCTCATGACATTTTAAGTCGATCTAGCCATGTCCGTCCGTATGTCCGTCTGTCTGTCGAAAGCACGCCAACTTTCGAAGGAGTAAAGCCAGGCACTTGAAATTTTACACAAATAGTTTTTATTAGTGTAGGTCGGTTAGGATTGTAAATGGCCCAAATCGTTTCATGTTTAGATATAGCTGCCATATAAACCGATCTTGGGTCTTGACTTCTTGAGCCTCTAGAGGGCGCAATTCTCGTCCGATTTGACAGAAATTTTGCGTTAGATGTTTTGTTATGACTTCCAATAACTGCGCTAGGTATGGCACAAATCGGTACTTAACCTGGTATAGCTGCCATATAAACCCATCCAGGATCTTGATTCCTTGAGCCTCTAGAGGGGGCAATTCTCATCCAATTTGGCAAACAAAATTGTAGAACGGCTTCTCCCATGACCTTCAACATACGTGTCCCATGTAGTCGGAGAAGATCAATAGCTTGATACAGCCTCCATATAAACCGATCTCCCTATTTTGCTTCTTATGCCCCTACAAGGTGCAATTCTTATCCGAATGGAATGAAATATTACACGATGACTTCTACAATGTTTAGCATCCAATTCATTGATGGTCCGAATAGGACTATAACTTGATATAGCTCCAATAACATAACAGTTCTTATTCATTTTGATCGCCTAAAATGAGATACCGCTTAAAAAACGCGACACATGCGATCCATGGTGGAGGGTATCCAAGATTCCCCCTGGCTGAACTTAGTACGCTTTTACTTGTTATACCCACCACCGAAGGATGGGGGGTATATTCATTTTGTCATTCCGTTTGCAACACATCGAAATGTCCATTTCCGACCCTATATAGTATATATATTCTTGATACGCGTAAAAATCTAAGACGATCTAGCCATGTCCATCCATCTGTCAGTCTGTCCGTCGGTGTGTTGAAATCACGCTACAGTCTTTAAATATGGAGATATTGAGCTGGAACTTTGCACAGATTCTTTTTTTGTCCATAAGCAGTTTAAGTTCGAAGATGGGCTATATCGGACTATATCTAGACATAGCCCCCATATAGACCGCTCGGTCGATTTAGGGTCTTAGACCAATAAAAGCCACATTTATTATCCTATTTTGCTGAAATTTGGGACAGTGAGTTAAGTTAAGTCCATCGACATCCATCTTCAATTTGGCTCAGATCGGTCTAGATTTGGATATAGCTGCCATATAGACTGATCCTCAGATTTAGGGTTTAAGGCCCATAAAAGACAAATTTATTATCCGATTTTACAGAAATTTGGAACAAGAAGTTGTATTAAGCCCTTCGACATCCTTCATCAATTTGGCACAGATTCGTCCAGATTTGGATATAGCTGCCATATAGACCGATCATCCGATTTAGGGTCTTAGGCCCATAAAAGCCACATTTATTATCCGATTTTGCTGAATTTTGGGACAATGAGTCTTCTTAGGCCCTTCGATATCTTTCTTCAATTTGGCTCTGATCGGTTCAGATTTGGATGTAGCTGCCATATAGACCGATCTCTCGATTTGAGGTTTTGGGCCCCTAAAAGGCGCATGTATTGTCCGATGTCGCCGACATTTGGGACAGTGTGTCAAGTTAAGCCCCTTGACATACTTCCGCAATATGCCACTGATCGGTCCTGATTTCGATATAGCTGCCATATAGATCGATCTCTCGGTTTTGGGTTTTGGGGCCATAAAAAGCGAATTTATTGTCTGATATCGTAAAAATTTGGGACAGTGAGTTGCCTTAGGCCCTTCGACATCTTTCTTCTATTTGGCTCTGATCGGTTCAGATTTGGAAGTAGCTGCCATATAGACCGATCTCTCGTTTTAAGATTTTGGTCCCATAAAAGGCGCATTTATTGTCCTATGTCGCCGAAATTGGGAATAGTGAGTTAAGTTAAGCCCCTTGCTATACTTTTGCAATAAGGCACAGATAGGTCCAGATTTGGATATAGCTGCCATATAGACCGATATCTCGGTTTTAGGTTTTGGGGCCATAAAAGGCGCATTTATTATCAGATGTCGCTGAAATTTGAGACAGTGCGTTGTGTTAGGCTCTTCGACGTCCTTCTTCAATTCGTTCGGTTCGGTCCAATTTTGGATATAGCTGCCATATAGACTGATATCTCGATTTAAGGTGTTGGGCCCATAAAGGCGCATTTATTGTCCGAGTTCTCCGAAATTTGGGATAGTAAGTTGGGTTAAACTCTTCGACATTTTTCTGCAACTTTGCCCAAGTCGGTCCAGATTTGGATATAACTGCCATATAGTCCGATATATCAATTTAAAGTCTTCTCCCCATTAAAGGCACATTTATAATCCGATTACACTGAAATTTGGGACAGTGACTTATGTTAGGCTTTTCGACATCCGTGACGTATATGGTTCAGATCGGTTTATTTTTAGATATAGCTACTAAAAAGACCAATATTTGGTATTTGGTCCAAATCGGAACAATTTGCAATTTTCACCGGATTTTGATGAATGTTGGTTTACATATATATACCCGAGGTGGTAAGTATCCAAAGTTCTACAACTACAAGCCATAGGGCTTGGGGATGATGATGAGCCAATGCCGAGCTTTCGCGGCTAACAGACTCCGAATTTTTGGTGCGGTTACCACTCCAAACTTGAACCAAAAAACGATTAGGGATTTTGTGAGCACCATGCAATTCCCATCATTGTTTTTTTCGGGGATACTTTCCGGTATTTAGAGCGCACAACAAGCCTGTCTTAGTCCTATTTCCAATGTGGGGCGTGGGCGAGTTTAAATGCGTAACCTGTTTTTCTAACCCAATTTAGTTTTAAATCAGTTGTTATACACTGCCCAATTGCTGTCCCACATTTGACTACAGAAACAGCCCATTTGACAAAACGGAGATGGTAACCATCATATCATCATCTAAATATAGGATGGGTAAAACGCTACGTTTAGTAGGTGTACTTGTAGGTGTATGATTGAAAATGGAAACATAATTACAAACACTTGCAAACACACACACACACACGCACATATGCCACTATGTGGCATTTAAAGTCTAACTGCTCTCTCTCTATCTCTCCCTAGGCAGCCAAATACCTGCAGGAAGTCTATTTGTCATTGTGTCCCATCAACATTTGTTTCGGCGACAAATGTAACTCCCCCAAAATTACAATGTTCAGTACTGGGGAGGAGAGCGTTTAAATATTTATGCCAAATCGTGTTATTAGGTAAAACGTTTATCCCTTGGAGTGGCGTGTACATCTCTGTTCTTCCCTCTTGGCAGAGGAGTAATAATTATGGGACCTTGCGTTGTTGTGCCTGCCGCTTTGAATGTGTGAACAAATGAATAGATGGTTGGTTGCTTGGCTGGTTGGATGTATGTTTGTCGGTCATGTTTTATGTATAGAACGTCCTTTAAGTGACACCTTTTAATTACGCGGCTACTTCATTCTATTCGGCTTTGGTGGTCTAGTCTCCATTTGATTGGTTTGCAATGCTTGACAATCATGTCTGTCATCGGTGCCAACGCAGCACGCTTCAGTGGTTGTCGCGACAATCGCGACCCACACCCACAACGACTTCAACCCGCACCACACAGCCATTGAATAGCAATGACAGACAGATTGGAATCCGTAATTCCCTTTTATCTTTCGTTTCATTTGCGGCGGGCACATCAAAGCCAGCCAGCCAGGCAGCCAGCCATCCAGCCATCCAGCCGACCGACCGACCTGTCTCGTTAATTATGTCTTTAGCAAACTAAATTTTATTTGAGCCTCAATTATGCATAGGCTTTTAGGCATCTCCCACCATCGCATCGCATCCCATCCATCCCATCCATTTTGGACCGACTTCACGACAACAATGACAGAGCACGTTGGAATTTTTAAAGATTTGGATAATTTGATTAACAACAAATTCCTGAAGTTTCTAACGACAGTGTTGAAATGACTTTTTATGATGCCAACTAGGAATAGAGTGGAGGGAGAGAAAATGTCTGTCGTCGTGCCAAAAGATGACAATTTAATGATATTGAGTTGAAATTGTATCGCAGTAATTGCCATATTTAAATTTTTATCAACAAGGATTTATGCAAACTTTAATAAGACAAAGGATATTCGAAATTAGGTCATTAGACCGAGTATTATCATTTTTGTTAAGCTATGCTGCCCATTTAAAAAAGATGAATGGAAACTGAAAAGTTGACATCAACCAGTTGGGAGTCATAACTTCTCGCCCAGAAACATCACTTGTAACCTTTGCCATAGAAAATTACAAATTGTGCCCATGAACATTATACTAAGGAACGGAGACAAACTTCTCACATATCAATGAGTGCAGTCCGATTCAAGTTTCAGCTCAATGATAAGGGGCCTCCTTTTTATAGCCAAGTCCGAACGGCGAGCCACAGTGCGACACCTCTTTGAAGAGAAGTTTTACATGGCATAGTACCCCACAAATGTCGCCAGCATAAGGAGGGGAAAACCACAGCTGAAAAATTTTTTCTGATGGTCTCCCCAAGATTCGAGCCCAGGCGTTCAGCGTCATAGGCGGACATGCTAACCTCTACGCTACGGTGGCCTCCAACCTTTGCCATAGGTCAGTATGAAAATCCAGGCAAATTTATCCAATAATAGTGAAGGTTAACACTACACTGACTTAAGCAGCTTTTTTTATACCCTCCACCGAACGATGGGGGTATATTCATTTTGTCATTCCGTTTGCAACACATCGAAATATCCATTTCCGACCCTATAAAGTATTCTCGAACAGCATAGAAATCTAAGACGATTTAGCCAGGTCCGTCCGTCCGTCCATCTGTCCGTTGAAATCACGCTACAGTCTTTAAAAATAGAGATATTGAGCTGAAACTTTGCACAGATTCTTTTTTTTTTTTTGACCACAAACAGGTTAAGTTCGAAGATGGGCGATATCGGACTATATCTTGATATAGCCCCCATATAGACCGATCCGCCGGTTTAGGGTCTTAGGCCCATTAAAGCCACATTTATTATCCGATTTTGCTGAAATTTGGGACAGTGAGTTGTGTTAGGCCCTTCGAATTCATTCTTCAATTTGACCCAGATCGGTTCAGATTTGGATATAGCTGCCATATTTCTACCGATTTCTCGATTTAAGGTCTTGGGCCCATAAAATGCGCATTTATTGTCCGATGTCGCCGAAATTTGGGACATTGAGTTTTGGCTAGGCCCTTCGACATCTAGGAAAAACATTAGCCGGAAGTCGATTCCACATACGAACATTTCGGGCGAAATAAGAACTCTCTCTATAATGCATTGTGCCGTCCGCTGGCCAATCAATTACATACGGGTGTGAGTTCCTGGAATGTCTAGTATCCCTGACATACATCCTTACATCTGGAAATAAAATAAGACGAATATCAGACGAACACAAACCATGAAAGTACACATAGAAAAGCGCCAAACAACCCACAGTGCGTCGGTCCAGTAGCTTCAGGGATGATTTTGAAGCTCCAGCCCATACATGTAAGTTGTACTCCATTTTCGGTCTTATGAAAGTGGTGTAGATCAGACGCAGTGAAGTAATTCTTACGTTGATAGACAAAGATGATGATAATGGGTCAGCGAATCGTTTGTTTGACAACATGCAGCACTGAGTTTTCCGTGCATCAAAATCTACTC
Organism: Stomoxys calcitrans; assembly: GCF_963082655.1. Taxonomy (NCBI): domain Eukaryota; kingdom Metazoa; phylum Arthropoda; class Insecta; order Diptera; family Muscidae; genus Stomoxys; species Stomoxys calcitrans. The sequence goes on along the minus strand of NC_081556.1, from coordinate 156,757,845 downwards.
GATTCATTCGACCTCACTCAGAAATGGCCAGCAAATCCTGCCAAAGTGTATCGTCCATAATCCCTCTCTTGTCCTCAACCTCTCGAAGACTCGGCCTATGGTCGAATGAGTGCGAATGACAAAGATTACTGTCATCCGCAAATGAGTAGATCGGAATCGATGTCTGACCAAACAGATCGTTGATGAAAATAAGAAAAAGAGAAGGAGAAAGAACATAGCCCTGGGATACACCTGCGGTCAATTTGTGCTCATTGGATGAGAACTCATGTATAAAGACTCGAATAGTGCGATCTCCGGGAAAGCTTGAAATAAATCGAACGAAGCCATTACCGACACCAATGCGACATGCTTTGATAGTAGTGCACCGTGCCAGACCCTATCAAATGACTTGGAAATATCGAGAGCCACAACCTCACTCTCACCAAACTGGTGGATTGAGCGGCTCCAACGTTCCGACAGAAGTGCCATGATGTCCCCCGTAGAGCGATTTCTGCGGAACCCATGCTATTGGTCGCAAAGAAGGCCACTTAGACTCTAAATACCTCACAAGATGGTGATTAACCATGCTCTCCATGACCTGAAGAGTTTGGTTGAAATCGGTTAAGATTTTGATATAGCTTCCATATAAACCGTTCTTCGGTCTTGACTTCTTAAGCCTCTACAGGGAACAATTCCTATGCGATTGGGCTGAAATTTAGCATGAGGTGTTTCATTATGACTTCCAGTATGGTTTAAATCGGTCCACAACCTGATATAGCTGCCATATAAACCCACCTGGGGTCTTGACTTCTTGAGCCACTAGAGGACGCAATTATTATCCGATTTATCTGAAATTTAGCATGAGGTGTTTTGTAATGATTTTCAACAACTGTGTTAAGAATAGTATAAATCGGTATATAACTTGATACAGCTGCTATATAAACCGATCTTGGGTCTTGACTTCTTGAGCCTCTACAGGGAGCAATTCCTATCCGATTGGGCTGAAATATTGCATGAGGTGTTTTGTTATGACTTCCAACAACTGTGTTAAGAAAAGTTCAAATCGGTCTTTATCCTGATATAGCTGCCATATAAACCGATCTTGGGTTTAACTTCTGGAGCCTCTACAAGGAGCGATTCCTATACGATTGGCCTGAAATTTTGCATGAGGTGTTTTATTATGACTTCCAACAACTGTGCTGAGTATGGTTTAAATCGGTCCATAATCTGATAAAGCTGCCATATAATCCGATCTGGGGTTTTGTCTTCTTGAGCCACTAGAGGGCGCAATAATTATCCGATTTGGCTGAAATTTTGCACGAGGTGTTTTGTTATGATTTGCAACAACTGTGCTAAGAATAATTCAAATCGGTCCATAACCTGATATAGCTGCCATATAAACCGATCTTGTGTGTTGACTTCTTGAGCCACTAGAGGGCGCAATTATTATCCGATTTAGCCGAAATTTTGTATAACGTCTTCTCTTATGACCTTTAACATACGTGTCGAAAATGACATGAATCGGTTTACAGCCCAATGCAGCTCCTCTATTTTACTTCTTAAGCCCCAAAAGTGCGCAATTCTTACTAGATTTGGCTGAAACTTTACACAATGACTTCTACTATGGTCTCCAATCTTCAATTCGGACCATAAACTGATATAGGTTCAATATTATAGCAGTTCTTTTCTTTTATCCTTTGTTTGCCTAAAAAGAGATACCGTGGCAAGAGCTCGACAAATGCGATTCATGGTGGAGGTGGTGTGGTGGTGGATTCGGCCCGGCCGAACTTAGCACGCTTTTACTTGTTTTATAATAAATGCATGTGCGTGCGTGTATGTTTGGGCAATGACATCCTCCCATATACATTCTCATATATCTCCAGCCATCATCATTAAGCAGCGATTACTATTTGTAATGATTTCCCTTCTTTATGGTGTGGCTTTTTGCGATGGTTCAGCACATAAAATTTTAAATTATAATTCAAATCTACTGTGGGATAATACAAAACAGACAACACATCCGCCCCTTTTCTCACCGACGTTACCGAAGCTACCTACCATGGCAACGTCATGACAAGCCACGACCTCCACAGCTTGAAAAATAACAAATTTTAAATATCGCAATGACAAAAATCTTTGGAGTTGAATAATTTCAAAAGCAAGGCGAACTGTTGGGGTGGGGGGTAAAACCCCAAAAAATCTTAACGAGGTGCTAAAAATTTCGCCTGTCATAAATATACGCACGCAACCGGAGACAACAACGAAAGGCACCGTAAAACACCAGGATGTACAAATAATAACAACAACAACAACAACAGCCAACACCAGGACACAATGAACAACGACGACACTGACGACATGACACACGACACGAGACTTAATTATAAGATTTGACAAAATTATGTTGCTCAGCAACAACGACAATGGCAACACACCATCGTCTGCAGCTACATCTTGGCATCCTTATTAAGACGGGCGACCCAGCTAGAGCTGCTAGAGAATATGGCAGGGTAACAATGATGCCAAAGACAAATGAGAATTTAAATATTTTGTAGTCAAATGTGAAATGGAAGCATAAAACAACACTGCCAAGACAATTTCAAAGGATAAGCGCTAGGAAAATGACAACTATGTCAAAAAGGATGTTGCCTTGCTTCTGCCGCTGTTGGTGTGGAGGTGGTGGCTATAAGGGGTTACACCAACTCAAAGAAGACACAGATAAAGCAACTCGCCTGGACAGATGGAAAGCCAAATGGTTGAAAATGTACAAGAAATTTGTGTACACCAAGAAACACATTTTGCTGTGCATAAATTAAGAAAAGAAACCAAAAAAAAAGGTGTCGCTGTGTTTGCCAAAGCAAAGACAGCTCGACATGACAACATCAAGATCCACATTTGGATTTACATGCCAAGCACTACAACCAGAAATCTCATCTCATCTAGGCAAAAGATTTAATCATCTCTTAGAAGGCTCACCAAAGGAATGGAGCGTGTGAGTCCTCCTCCCTTTGTTGGTCCTGCTAAGGCTTCCCACACGCACCCCAATGAACAATTATCTTTCAATTTGCTTAACAACCCAACAATGTCGTTGTTGGCTGTTTGTTTGGTTGGTGGTGGGTGGCTGCAATGGCGCCAGCAACACAGCCCATTTTATTGGAATCTCCATTGGAGCTAAATGGCTGTAAAAAAGGGGTTTCCACAGCATTTCCCGGCCTTTGTACATTAAAACGAATCGTATGTTAATTTGCCCAACAACAACAACAACAATGAAAAGACCAAGCCAAGGCAATAACATGTTTCATCCTCGACGTACTCGTTTTATAATTTATGGTAATTTGCGTTTCGCCATTCTGCTCCTCCGCATGGCGCTGCCACAAGGGTCCACAGTTAAAAGGTGATGACACCGACAAAGAACGAGGTGAGAAATGTTTGCCGCCTGCCAGGGAGGCAGCAGGTTAAAGGATTCAAGCCAAGCCAAAATGAAATTGAAATAATTTTTAAAGAGTTTTCCTCTCTCGTCTGTAAGGCAATCACGTTTGGAGCCTTGTCATCACATTTTATCAAGGCGCCACGTCCTTTATCCTGGGGGGCATTATTAAAATTATTTCGCAGCAGTTAAAGAATGGTAATGAGCTGTCACTCGAAGAGCATACGTAAATGTAAGCCCAAGCAACATATTAAACATTCCAATTTCAAATTTGGCTCTAGTACATAGAAAACATGTCACCAGGGGAGAGTAATTGCCGTTTGGATTTTTGGTTAGAGAGGCTGTAGGTGATTTCAACAATTAACATGAGGCTGAGGAGATGCATAGATGCCGATATCCTTTGTCTTTTTGAAATGTTGCTATGAGCAGATGAATGTGTTCTCAGGCAGGCTTTATATTTGCAATACAGCTAAGGGTTTATTATGCCACAGATGGTCACTGTTGGGTTTTCCGTAAAGGTGCGTAGCAATAACAAGTAAGAGCGTGCTAAGTTCGGCCGGGCCGAATCTTATATACCCTTCACCATGGATCGCATTTCGAGTCGATTTCTATGCGCGGTATCTCTTTTCAGGCATACAAAGAATATTGAATGAGAACTGTTATGCTATTGGAGCTATATCATGATATAGTCCGATTCGGACCATAAATTAATGCTGAACTTTGTAGAAGTCATTGTGAAATATTTCAGTACACTCGGATAAAAAGCAAAATCGGGAGATCCGTTTATATGGGAGCTGTAACAAGCTATTGATCGATTCAGACCATATTAGACACGTATGTTGAAAGTCATGAGAGAAGCCGTTGCACAAAATTTCTTCCAAATCGGATGAGAATTGCGCCCTCTAGAGGCTCAAGCAGTCAAGATCCCAGATCGGTTTATATGACAGCTATATCAGGTTATGTACCGATTTGCCATACCAAAACACCTTATGCAAAAAATGAGAATTGCGCCCTCTAGCGGGTCAAAACCTCCGTGACCTTACCGTCCTCGTTTTTGTAGCCCTAATGGCCGACTTATAGGGTAGATGCCACGAAGTTACCCCAACTCAAACGATAATTTTTTTTATACCCACCACCGAAGGATAGGGGTACATTCATTTTGTTATTCCGTTTGCAACACATCGAAATATCCATTTCCGACCCTATAAAGTATATATATTCTTGATCAGCGTAAAAATCCAAGACGATCTAGACATATCCGTCTGTCTGTTGAAATCACGCTACAGTCTTTAAAAATAGAGATATTGAGCTGAAACTTTGCAACGATTCTTTTTTTATTCATAAGCAGGTTGAGTTCGAAGATGGGCTATATCTTGATATAGCCTCCATATAGACCGATCTGCCGATTTAGGGTCTTAGACCCATAAAGCCACATTTATTATCCGATTTTACTGAAATTTCGGACAGTCAGTTGTGTCGGGCCCTTCGGTTCAGATTTTGATATAGCTGCCATATAGACCGATTCTCCGATTTAGGGTCATAGACCCATAAAAGCCACATTTATTACCCGATTTTGCTGAAATTTGGGACAGTGAGTTGTGCTTTCGTCAATTTGGCCCAGATCGGTCCAGATTTGGATATAGCTGCCATATAGACCGATCCTCCGATTTAGAGTCTTAGGCAAATAAAAGCCACAATTAATTATCCGATTTTGCAGAAATTTGTGACAGTGAGTTTGGTTAAGCCCTTTGACATACTTCTGCAATAAGGCACAGATCGGTTTAGATTTGGATACAGCTGCCATACAGACCGATCTTTGGGTTTTAGGGTTTGCGGTCATGAATAGCACATTTCTTGTCCGATTTTGCCGAAATTTGAGACAGTGAGTTGTGTAAGACTCTTCGACATTCTTCTTCAATTTGGCCCTGATCGGTCCAGATTTGAATATAGCTGCCATATAGACCGATCTCTCGATTTAAGGTTTTGGGCCCATAAAAGGCGCAATTATTGTCCGATGTCGCCGAAATTTGGGACGGTGCGCAAGGTTAAGCCCTTCGACATCCTTCTTCAATTTGGCTCAGATCGGTCCAGATTTGAATATAGCTGCCATATAGACCGATCTCTCGATTTAAGGTTTTGAGCCCATTAAAGGCACAATTATTGTCCGATGTCGCCGAAATTTGGGACAGTGAGTAAGGTTAAGCCCTTCGACATCTTCCTTCAATTTGGCTCAGATCGGTACAGATTTGGATATAGCTGCCATATAGACAGGTCCTCCGATTTGGGTCTTAGATCCATAAAAACTATTGTACATTTATTATCAGATTTTGACGAAATTTGAGACAGTGAGTTGTCTTAGGCTCATCAACATCCTTCGTTAATTTGGCTCAGATCGTTCCAGATTTGGATATAGCTGCCATATAGACCGATCCTCCGATTTAGTGTCTTAGGCCCATTAAAGCCACATTTATTATCAGATTTTGCTGAAATTGGTGAAAGTGAGTTGTATTAGGCCCTTCGATATCCTTCGTTAATTTGGCCAAGATCGGTCTAAATTTGGATATAGCTGCCATATAGACCGATCCTCCGATTTAGGGTCTTAGGCCCATAAAGGCCACATTTATTATCAGATTTTGACGCAATTTGAGACAGTGAGATGTGTTAGGCTCTTCGACGTCCTTCTTCAGTTTGGCCTAGAGCGATCCAGATTTGAATATAGCTGCCATATCGACCGATCTCTCGATTTAAGGTTTTGGGCCCATAAAAGGCGCATTTAGTGTCCGATTTCGCCGAGATTTGGGACAGTGCGTTGTGTTAGCCTTTTCGACATTTTTCTGTAACTTGGCCCAAGTCGGTCCATATTTAGATTTACTTGTCAAATAGACCGATATCTCGTTTTAAAGTCTTGGCCCCATAAAAGGCACATTTATAATCCGACTTCACTGAAATTTGACACAGTGACTTATGTTAGCCTTTACGACATCCGTGTCGTATATGGTTCACATCGGTTTATTTTTAGATATAGCTCCTAAAAAGACCAATATTTTGTTATACACGATTAAACAATGACTTGAACTTATTAATATTCAGTCCAAATCTGGACATATTTCGATATAACTGTTATGGGACATAAGTTATGCAATTTTCAACGGATTTTGATGAATAGTGGTTAACATATATACCCGAGTTGGTGGATATCCAAAGTTCGGCCCGGCCGAAGTAATGCCTTTTTATTTGTTTTTTATTAGATCGCCATCAAGGCGTTTAGCAATGCTTTAAGGTGTTTGAGTTGGCCAACAACAGCCGTTTGTGATTTTCTAGTCAAATATGGATGATTGATAATGATTTTCTAGCCAAAGATGGAGGCCACCGTAACGCAGAGGTTAGCATGTCCGCCTATGACGCTGAGCGCCTGGGTTCGAATCCTGGCGAGACCATGGTTTTCCCGTTGGTTTTCCCCTCCTAATGCTGGCAACATTTGTGAAGTACCATGCCATGTAAAACTTCTCTCCAAAGAGGTGTCGCACTGCGGCACGCCGGTCGGACTCGGCTATAAAAAAGGAGGCCCCTTATCATTGATCTTAAAAACTTGAATCGGACTGCACTCATTGATATGTGAGAAGTTTGCCCCTGTTCCTTAGTGGAATGTTCATGGGCAAAATTTGCATATGCCAAAGATATACGCTTGAACTTCATCACGAACAATTGTCTTCCTGAATGGCTTGTTAATATATAATGAGCTGTTAATAATACAAATATTGTGTAGCTGTCATTAGTATCGTTAACACATGATATCGTTAATACGATTAAAAGAGCTATCTGCACCCGTTTTAAAGTGGCAGATTTTTTGTTATTTGTTTTTCCATATCATTGTGCGAAATAGTTTTTGAAACTCTGGAAGCCCTCCTCCACACTATTCAGGAGGATGCTAAGCCCGTGCCCCTAGAGGCCTTTCTACGCTTATAAAGGCAGCTATATCCAAATATGGTCCAATCTCAACCATACTCAGCAGCAATGTCGGGGAGTCCCAAAACAACTTCAAATTATAAACGGCAGAGGTATCTAAACGCGTTCTTATTTGGGCTATGCATCGCTCAGGCGTTTATAGAATATTTATAAATACTCTAAAAACCCTAGTTTGAAGACACTCAAACTCCTAAAGTCAACACCTCAATTCCAATCTCTTTTATGACAAACATCATAGTTCACAGTTCATAGAATAAAATATTCACTTCATTCAAGTCCTTTGATTCTTAAATCCTTTCATTCTTGATTTTGTTAAAGTGAATTTTTTTCGTACCTTTCTTTCTGTCTTCTCAATACAACTCCTTGCATTTGTATCGAGGCATTAACAAAATAGGTCAAAGATGCTCTGACAACCCAACGGTGTTGTAATCATCTCAGAAATGTGCTTAACTTCATGCCTGTGTTCCATTTTCGTCAAAACTTTATCCACCATTCGTCAAAAGTGTTTTGTTTGTGGTGATGGTCTCTATGGTGCCAAGGTATGCTGAAACAAATCTCTTCCAATTTGACGAAACGAAGGCATAGCCACCCCCCTTTTTATTTGTGACCCATGCAAATACCCAAATGCATTCAGACATCCAGTGTTTAGACAAACCAAAGTTGATTTTTTGATAAGCGTGTGTCACTTGCAGCCATAAACAACAAGGCTAACAAGAGACACTCGGTCAAAGTACACCAACCACCCACTCGCCCACTCACCCACAGAGCTTTGCACAGCACACATCCATACTCTAAATCCGGGTATATAACATAGAGACATCCCATTCATAGCATCCGCAGGACATGTAATCAACGGTTACCTATGTAACCAATACTCAGCCAGTGTTGGCGAACAATGCGAGAGAGCACTTAATAACATGCAGAGGCACAAACGCTCATACAAACCAGCGTAGCCTTATGACATGGCATAGAATAGAGAATAAGGATGTGGATGTGGATGTGAATGTGAATGTCCTTTTTTGTGTTGTTTGACAAACGCCTTCAGGGATCCGACAAAGTGACATGGAAACTGAACTTGATGTTAGCAGTAGAGGCAACGGGGGATGGGCGAAGTTGTTCATGTTATGCCTTGGTGGGTGTTTTCAAAGAGGACGATCCTTCTGATGATGATGACGATGTCGCAGCAAAGATGACGATGACGTTGTGACATTGTGATTTGATACACATTCGCATTATGATGATGTGTCATAGTTGATGTGTCAGCCAGCAATGATGAAAACAATAACAACAACAAAAACATCTCCAACATCAGTAACATCACCAAGGTTGTAACAGCAGGCTGGCTGATGCATGCAACACCCAAAATGCTTGCTTATCTATCCGAATAGGAGGAGTGTTACTGTTTCTGGTTCTGTGAAGGTGTTGGTGTATTCATTGAACATTTGCTTGTTTCTTGGGTAAATTTCACAACTTTAAAGATTTTTGTGTGAGCGCAGTTATGGCATATAAATCTAGATGTCCTGGTTCATCAGCGTGGGTGCGTGTGTGGATGAGGCGATATGGAATAGTGTTTGTGTCACGTGGTGCATAATGGCAAATAAATTAGAAACTGTTGTCGAAACTTGCGACAACAAATGTCCCACCCCCTCCAAACTGATTTTGCCAACGCCAAGCACATCCATGGCTGCAGCCAGCATCTTGACAATGTGCTTGACTACCAACAGCCTGCAGAATCATAGCACAAGAACAAAAAGTGATTTTTGAAAATTATGTTCCCGGCTGGTGTCATCTGACATTGTGGGCTGGATGGCAGGCGTTTGGTTTGGTTGGCAACCAGCCCAGCCGCATATTTATCATTAAATGATATCTCAGCATCTCTAATCACAATTCTAATTAGTGTACACCAAAACTGAGATTCCTTGCAAGATTTTAACCCATCCGTACACCACCACCACCCACTAATAAAGTGTGGCAATCTATGATTGTCTCCCAACTGGTCGTGGGTGCCAATGCCACACCATTTGGAAATGAAGTTGCAAAATTATCTGAAACACACACACACACACACACACTTTACGCACCACACAATCCATATTTCTATGGCTGTACAATTTAATTTTATGCTTGAATCCTTTGTAGTAGCATCCTTGGCAGGATATGCACAACAAAGACAAAGCCAAACAAAAGGTGTCGCATAGCATGGAATGTTATGTTGTCACAACAACAATGTCACTGTCACTTCGGATTTATGTTCAGCTGAAGACTTAAGCAAAAATTCTCATAGGCTTTAAAGGGGCCATTTGTTGATGGCAACATGAGATAATCTCAACCACATGATTGTGGGGGGTAGGTAAGAGTGGTATGAAGACGTGTGCGATATTTCACTTCCTTAGTCAATTATTTCAAATGGCTATCAGCAGTACTTTTGCAGCAGTTGGATATGAAAATGTTCTAGCAAAAGAACATAGAAATTTTAAGAAAAAAAACCGTAGGTTGAAGACAATAACGATTTTTATATGCCAAAACTACAGCAGGAGTTAAACCCTATCCCATATACCTCATAAGTTTTCATTCACTCCTGTACTCTAACTGTAGACACCGGTCCAGGGCTGCGGAGTCGAGATTTTGAGACCGGAATCGAAGTGCGAGTCTGACTATTGAGCCGGAGTGGGAGTACGATTCGGAGATGAACATGCTTGCATCGACACCAAACCGTACTCCGAGGTCGGAGTCGAGGGTCAAACTCCGCAGGCCTGCTTTTAATAATGTGAGGCCCGACACACTCTAATCCAAACCTAAGACCAGTAGCAGGTGGATCAGGTTCTTAGGGACGGATTAAAACACATGCTAAGGAATAGGTGGATAAATTGTGCCTACCATGACACAAGTATAAGGGTCAATGTGGTACAGGGTATGCAATAGGGGGGACCTGACTATGGACCCAGACTGAGGTGGATTTTTAACCCGTCTGCTATTCAGACCGCAAGTGCAAGTTTGCCTATGAACATTCCATTAAGGAACAGGGGCAAACATATCAATGAGTGCTGTCCGATTCAAGTTTATGCTCAGTGATAATGGGCCTCCTTTTTTTTGCCGCGTCATAACGGCGTGCCGCATAGCGACACCACTTGGTAGAGAAGTTTTAACATGGCAGGATACCTCACAAATGTAGCCAGCATTAGTAAGGGGATAAACACGGTTGAAAATTTTGTTGATGTATATGCCGGGATTTGAACCCGGGCGTTTAGAGCGTCATTGGCAGACATGCTAACCTCGGCGCCGGTGGCTTCCAAAGCTCAATGAAAAGGGGCCTCTTTTTAATAGCCAAATCTGAAAGGAGTGCCGAAGTGGAGAAGTTGTTATATGGCTGCCATATAACAGCCTCCTAATGTCGCCAGCATTAGGAGGGGATAACCAGCTCTGAAAATTTTTCACTGATGTTTTCGACAGGTTTCGAATCCAGGCATTCAGAGTCATAGGCGGATATGCTAACCTCTGCGCTACGGTGGCCTCATTATAACACTTATGAGGGATAGGAATCCGAATCAGCTTTGCAGAGAACCCGAAAAGATCTTAAGATGTCACAGCACAAGCCTAGACCTGGGGATCTGAACGAAAGCCCAGATAAGACTGCGATTTGCATGTTTACGAGAAAGACAAAGGTGGGCTTATTTTAAGCACCACGTTTCCTCAACAGAACGATTTCGATATACGACAAGGTCAAATGCTTAGAAGTGCTCTTCGACAGAAAATTGGAAAAATTCGGGAGCGTACCGAGTAGGCTCACATATTTTAGGCACTTAGTTCACTGGCTCTATAGGATAATGATTACACCAATACTACCTTACGTCCCAGTAGTTTGGTGTACGGCGATGGAGAAGAAATCCGACATAAAGACTAGAATGGAATCAGAGAACATGTTGTCTTGACACAAGCTGGTCGATGAGGACCACACCCACTAGGTCACTGGGGACTTTTCTAGGTATCCGACCCGTAGACATACAGATTAAGTATAAGGCAGCCTCCGCGGCTATGAAACTTAAGGCGTTAAGAAAATGGATAGACGAAAAAAGCCAATAATAGCATCGTGGTATAATCGAGGCGATAGGAAATCTGGATGAAATGGAAGAAGTTTAGGATTGGGTGGCTGTGACGCAAGTCGATGTCAAGTGAGATACACTCTTACCAGATGCACTTTATTTGACGAAATATCTTCAATATTTAAAGATATGGCATTTGAAAAAGTCGATTAGGGATAATTTTGAACGCATAGATGGCATTGTATTCATTGGGATGGCACCACTATCACATATCCTACAAAAATACATATATATTAGCCCAGTGCATGTCCGGATTAATTTTACCCATAAATATATTTATTTAAGGGCTCACTGATGCAAAATTATAGGTTAAATATCCAATTTTAGAAAATTCGTGACCAACGACAACTATAGACCACCACTTGTAACTAAAATATAACTGGAAGATGGGGCTTATTTTTACTAACGTCATCGGTCATCCAAAAGGCGCAATCAAATACTGCATCTTTACATATCGGATGTCTTTGGATTGACGGAACTCTGGTATTGTCATCTGGAAGTTTATGCTACACGGATGGATCAAAGCTTGAGAACAGAGTGGTTCTGGGTCCCTACATTGAAGACTTAGGGATTGAGATCTGTGTCTGACTGCCTGAGATCCGGCGATCATGAAATGTGTAAAGTGAAATGCAGTAATCGCGAGGACGTTGAGTAAACAGAGAGTAACTGGCAATCAGGGCTATAACAACGAGCTCGGTAGGGCGGTAGAGTCACGATCGGTCTTAAAGTGTAAGAGGCAGATTAGCCTTCTCTCTGGATGGCACGATCCCTATCGTTTCAGTGCTGACCCATGGCGGAGTAACGGGGAACGAAAAAGCAGACGTACAAGCCATAAGTGCCAGAGGGCTGCCATCTTTGAAATTGGTAAGTGTGAAGCCTTTCGGGCGACGAAGTACGATTTAAAGACGTAGGGGACGAGCTAGCATGTAGTACTTTGGAAAAGTTAAAAGGTCTTTAAGGCGATGAAAATCCCATAGGGAGGTTTTGATCATGAGAAGACGGGGCTATTATTGATAGGAATCAAAAAACGAAGTCAGTATTGCTTTCGGAATTAATACGAATCAGAATGGGTGCGACCAGTGACAGAGTGTTTAGGGCATGTTGAAAAGATGAGGAGAGGAGACTAATCAAAAATATTTCATTTGAGAAAGTAAAGGTAAAACTCTATGAAATTTTAAATGGTTAGAGCTGCGGTGCTTTCGAGATCATGTGCAAAACATCACGGCCCTAAGTGGTCCGGGCCTTTATTGGCAGGTCCCAAAATTAGGTCACCTCGGCAATTCGAAAAATTTTCGGGCTGTCAAATCTATGTTTTTAGTCAGAATTTCCAAATAGTTTTTATACCCACCACCGAAGGATGGGGATATATTCATTTTGTCATTCCGTTTGCATCACATCGAAATATCCACTTCGACATCATTCGTTAATTTGGCCCAGATCGGTCTAGATTTGGATATAGCTACCATATAGACCGATCCTCCGATTTAGAGTCTTAGGCCTATAAAAGCCACTTTTATTGTCCGATTTTGCTAAAATTTGGGACTGTGAGTTGCGTAAGGCCCTTCGATATCCTTCGTCAATTTGGCCCAGATCGGTCCAGATTTGGATATAGATAAATCTCTCGATTTAAGGTTTTTGGGCCATAAAAGGCGCATTTAATGTCCGATTACGCCGAGATTTGGAACAGTGCGTTGAGTTAGGCTTTTTGACATTTTTCTGCAACATGACCCAAATCGGTCCAGATTTGGATATAGCTGCCATATAGACCGATATCTCGATTTAAAGTCTTGGCCCCAAAAAAGACGCATTTATAATCCGATTTAACTGAAATTTGACACAGGGCCCCAATCGATCCATAACTTGGTATAGCTCAAATAGCTTAGCAATTCTTATCCATTATCCTTGGTTTGCCTATAGAAAAAACTTTTTTTGTTGTTTTTCTTAGCCAGGATTTGAACCCAGGCATTCGGCGTAATAATAGGACATTGTTACGTCTGCACCACGGTGAACTTCTCAAACTCTACTCCTGAAATAAAGGGTGATTTTTTTGAGGTTAGGATTTTCATGCATTAGTATTTGACAGATCACGTGGGATTTCAGACATGGTGTCAAAGAGAAAGATGCTCAGTATGCTTTGACATTTCATCATGAATAGACTTACTAACGAGCAACGCTTGCAAATCATTGAATTTTATTTCCAAAATCAGTGTTCGGTTCGAAATGTGTTCATTCACCGTAACGTTGCGTCCAACAGCATCTTTGAAAAAATACGGTCCAATGATTCCACCAGCGTACAAACCACACCAAACAGTGCATTTTTCGGGATGCATGGGCAGTTCTTGAACGGCTTCTGGTTGCTCTTCACTCCAAATGCGGCAATTTTGCTTATTTACGTAGCCATTCAACCAGAAATGAGCCTCATCGCTGAACAAAATTTGTCAAAATTTGAACACATTTCGAACCGAACACTGATTTTGGTAATAAAGTTCAATGATTTGCAAGCGTTGCTCGTTAGTAAGTCTATTCATGATGAAATGTCAAAGCATACTGAGCATCTTTCTCTTTGACACCATGTCTGAAATCCCACGTGATCTGTCAAATACTAATGCATGAAAATCCTAACCTCAAAAAAATCACCCTTTATAAAAAGTTTTCAACAAAAATATGGACTCCAACAGCCAAATCAAGTATGGCCCCAATCGGTCCATATCTTGATATAGCTCAAATAACTTAGCAATTCTTATCCATTATCCTTTGCTTGCCTATAAAAAAAAATATCAGCCAAAGAACTTGACTAATGCAATGTATGGCCTCCCCTAAATACCCGTGGAACGGAGGCGTTTAGTACGGGATTTGTTGTATTTGCCTTAGAGTTGGCAATGATTTGTCTGTTCTGGAATTTAAAACCAAAAAAAAACCAACTCAGAGAAGCCATTAAAGGGCCCCGGACCATCTAGGACCCTTATCATTTCAACTATTCCCTCTTCAAATGTCGTAAAAATATCTCTATAGGTAAAAAATAAAATGTCTATTTTCTTATTCCCCATCCCACTGTGCAATCAACGACCTGCTTCTACCCGATACTCTTTTGAACTAAAATTCATCATAAGTTTCAACAAAAGGGTGTCTTGCCTTTATCCTTTTCCAATTTTTCGCTTTCTTCTCGAAATTCAAAATCTTTGTACACCTCAACAAGAGCCTCTCATAAATCACTTTCTTTTGCAATATTTCATAAGAGGATGCGCTAATTTTCTCTTACAACTCATGCAACAACAACACAAGTAAATGCTTAATTGAAAAAGTATCCTTGAATGTTGTGTTTGTGGTGATGCTGCTTTTGCTGCTGCTGCCGGAAGAGAGTCATAAAATGAAAGTCCATTAAAACGAGAACAAGTGTCACCGTGTGCCACTTCATTCAGCTGAGCAACCCAACAACCCAGCTTGCAGACAAGAAATAAAGCCACAAGCCCACACAACCATCCCCACCACTACCACCACTAAGAGTGTGGAAATTTGTTAAGGTGTTGTTGTAAAAGGTGGTTTAGTTTACAGTGATTGCAGAGGTTGGCTGCCTCTGAGGTGTGGATGAGGGGCTTCGGTGTCTACAAACAATGCTTTGTGCAACTTTAGGTCGTGCCAATTGTTATTGTTGTTGTAAGTAACCCAAGTGTTTTACTAGCCAAACAACAACAATTTTTATAATTATTATGTCTGTCTGCCGGCAGGGCTTTGTAACAGTCTCCCTGTTGGGGGGGACTGGGGAGTTTTTGAGTGTATCTCTTTATTTGCCAAAGGGTGGTGTGGGCCATAATAAATGTGCGTGTCTATATCTCTATTTATATGAGTCTCTCTACCTCCTTTCCTCCCTCTCTCTTTGTGTATGTCGTCTGTATGCTTATCAGAACTGCATGCCACAAGTCATCACCAATGCCACAAGTCATAGCCATGTGGCAGCAACAGCAGCCACCAATGCTGGCAGAAATTGCAGTACGTCCAATGTCATGCCATGCCAACAGCCCACAGCAGCCAAGAGCAGCCATCTGCTAGACAATGTCATGGCGGTTTGCATCCTGCCCTCCTCCAACAGCGTCGCCGCCCTGGCTCCTCCCTAGTCTCCCTATACCTTTTGGGAACCAACATGCTTTCCATTTTTTCCCTCGTTGTGCCATGGCTATTGTATTCCTTCTCACGTTTTGTTTTTTTTTGCTGTTTGTCTGTTTGTGTGAGTTTCCCTGCTTGTTACAGTTTATTCGGGTTATCATCGTTAGTCAAAAGTTTTAATTACACTCCCGTTGGTGTGCGACAATGCCAACACAGAGTGAAAAGGCTTACAATTTCAGGCAGTTCGTCTTTATCCACTTCGCATACAAGAGGGCACTGCATTCGTAACCGAACAACCGAATTTTCGTTTAACTCACCAAAAAGGTGACTGACAAATGTTTGTTGGTGGAAATCAAGTTTTAGAGATGTTTGTAAAGGGTTTTCCAAATATTGGTGTTATTTTGAATTAGCCGGTATTTCGGTGACTATCACTTTTGAAACTTTTGTTCTGGTATAAACTATGCCATTATTAATACTAAAACGATACCAGCGTCAACAATGCATTTCATTTTTAAAAAGTCTCTGCAAAAATGGTGAAAACTAGCAGTCACATCTTGAGACTGATGAGGCCCATTGTCACCCCGAGTTCTAATCTGGGCTCAGAAGACCCAAAATTTATTGTTGACAAGCCCCTCCATACTCAACATGTGACTGTTTGGTGCGGTTTACGGTCCAGCCGGGTCGTTGGACCTATCGGGAGATGATTAATAATTTTAATGGTGGGAGTTGGCTAGTATTAGTGTAGACAACGTTTACTTAGCAAGATGGCGCTACCCACAAGACGAATTGAATGAACCCTGGGCAGCTGTGACAGCATGCCATTGTCATGTTAAATCATGTCGCACAAAGCCACTAACAGACCACAGGCCACCACAACTGCATACTACACTCATGCAGTAACAACGACATGTAGGTGACGATCATCTCAGCAGATCAAAAAAAAAAAAAAAAAAACAGCATGCCATCAAGCGTGATTTGTTGCCAGGGGCATGCTGTTTTATTTTTGATCTGAGATGATCGTCACCTACATGTCGCTGTTATTGCATGTCATGCCGCTGTTGGACTTCGCTGCATGCATTTGTGAGTGTAGTATGCAGTTGCGGTGGCCTGTGGTCTGATAGTTAATGTACCGCATGACTGAACAAGACAGTGGCATGCTGTCAAAGCTGACAGGGCAAAAAATCTCGCGTATTTCGATAACTGATAAAATCAAAAGATTTTTTTTTCTATAAATTACAAAAAAAAAATTTTAAAAAATTGTTTGAAAAAATTAAATAAATTACTATATCTCTATAAATGCTGTTAATAGCAAAGTTATGACTAAATACTAAACTTTACAGTCCTTAAAAATTGAGATATTGATTTGAAATCTGCACAGACTCGTACTTCTCCTATATGCAGGTTAAGTTCTTTAATGGGCCAAATCGGACCTTATTTAGATATAGCTGCCATGTAAACCGATCCCGATCTGCGATTTAAGGGTCTTAAGCCCGTAAACGTCGCATTTGTTGTCAGATTTCGCTGAAATTTGAAACAGGGAGTTGTTCAACGGGCCCCGATATTCAAACCGAATATGGTCCATATCTGCCGCTTAAGGGTCTTGAGCCCATAAAAGCTGCATTTATTACCCGATTTCGCTGTGTGCCATTGTGTTTTTGTTGTCGTTGCGTTGGTGATCGCATATTGTAGCAGTTTTTGACAGATGCTATTAAAAGAGAACAAGTAAGAGTGTGCTAAGTTCGGCCGGGCCGTATTTTATATACCCTCCACCATGGATCGCGTTTATCGAGTTCTCTTCAGGGTATCACTTTTTAGGCAAACAAAGAATAATGAATAAGAACTGTTATGCTATTCGAGCTATATCATATTATAGTCCTATTCGGACCATAAATGAATTGAATGCTGAACATTGTAGAAGTCATTGTGTAATATTTCGGTGCATTCGGATAAGGATGAGCCTTGTAGGGGCTCAAGAAGCAAAATCGGGAGATTGGTTTATATGGCAGCTGTATCAAGCTAAAGATGGATTCAGACCATATTGAACACGCAGGGGAGAAGCCATTGTATAAAATTTCTGACAAATCGGATAAGAATTTCGCCCTCTAGAGGCTCAAGAAGTCAATATCCCAGAACGGATTATGTTGCAGCTATATTAGGCTATGTACCGATTTACGTCGTATTTAGCACAGTTGTTGGAAGTCATAACAAAACACCTCGTGCAAAATTTCAGCCAAATCGGATGAAAACTGCGCCCTCTAGTGGCTTAAGAACTCAAGATCAAAGATCGGTTTATATAGCAGCTATACCAGGTT
Organism: Stomoxys calcitrans; assembly: GCF_963082655.1. Lineage (NCBI taxonomy): Eukaryota > Metazoa > Arthropoda > Insecta > Diptera > Muscidae > Stomoxys > Stomoxys calcitrans. The sequence continues at coordinate 156,739,960 of NC_081556.1, read as the reverse complement.
ATGAACCGATTCAGACCATACTCAGCGCAGTTGTTGGAAGTGATACCAAAACACCTCATGTAAAATTTCAGCCAAATTGAATGAAAACTACGCCCTCTAGCGGCTCTAGAACTCAAGATCCAGGATAGGTTTATATGGCAGCTATACCAGATTATGAACCGATTTGAACCATACTTGCCACAGTTGTTGGAAGTGATACCAAAACACCAGGTGCACAATTTCAGTCAAATCAGACGAGAATTGCGCCCTCTAGAGGCTCAAGAAGTCAAGACCCAAGATTGTTTTATATGGCAGCTATACCAAAACATGTACCGATATGGCCCATTTACAATCCCAACCGACCTACACTAATAGGAAGTATTAGTGCAAAATTTAAAGTGGCTAGCTTTAGTCCTTCGAAAGTTAGCGTGCTCTCGACAGACAGACGGACGGACAAACGGACGGACATGGCTAGTTCGACTTAAAATGTAATGACGATCAAGAATATATATACTTTATGGGGTCTTAGACGCCTATTTTGAGGAGTTATAAACAGAAAGACGAAATTAGGGTATAATAAAAATGTCACATGTGTAAGCCTTTACTATGTACCACACAAGCAACAAAATTATTGCCATTTTACTGGAAAAAGTTTCCGGCCGGAAATGATCACCTCCACAATTGGTGATTTAACATTTTGCGACTTCTTGCTATGGGGTCATATATAAGGTGTACGCCAACAGCCCAGCATTGATTCAACAGCTCAAAGATAGAATTCGTGAGGGTATTGAACACATAGGGCAGCCACTTAACGATTTGGTTATGGAAAATCTCATGAAAAGGATATGGTTCTGTAAGTGTGGTCGTGGTGACCATTAGGTTGATGTTATTTTCATTGTTAACGGTCATATATCCCAAAAAATTGAGATTTTTTTTAACTACCAAAAAACCCCTTTACTTGGAATTTCCAAAGTTACGAAGTTTTTCTGTAAATAGGGAATTTTACGAAATTTTTTAAGATAACTAAATTTTGATAACTTTTCCAAAAAAAATTACCGTAGAGGCCTAGGCTAGTGCGGAATCCAAGTAATCAAATATTGCCCAAGTAGATCTGATGTCAGACAGCCACTATAACCTTAACTGTCTGGATTACAGTTAGGTTAGAGTGACAGTCTTTAAACTTAGTCAATTTTAGTCCATTGCGACACCATAGTAGCGGCAGACCAAAACCTTGGGTGGGAAACGATGCCATTTCAACCGAACTGGTTGTTTGATCAAGCAACCAACTTAACCTAACTCTCGATTACAAATTTATTTTTTATACAAAATAGTTCCTTTTTTACCCGTTTCACTTTCTCCCAAACCGTTCAGTATTCGGTTTTTGTTACCTTCTCTATATGATTCTGTGATACGTTGGCTTTTGTGTTGCTCTGCAATGGAAAAAGCGCGAAGTTTCGTTACTTGTTTTGGTATTTATTTGGTGACAAAGATTTATCACCAAGGACTCCTCTTCACAGTTGCTCACACAGTAAATCGTGAGCCGCTGAAAGTATTGTGGAGAGGGGGGAGGAAGTTCAATTGTCTGCGAGTTTGCCAGCGTCAGCGCCCTCTATATTCCGTTTGTATGAGAACAAAGGAACATGGCCGATGGTTGTGTGTGAGTGAGTGTGCAAGTGTGCGAGTATTGTTTCATTTTAATTGAAAATTTCTTCATTTCACTCAGCAACTATAAATTGCGAATAAGATAAAAACCACACCGAGTTTGGGGCAAGTGAGGCCGATTGAATGGACATCCCATTTCCTGGACGCTTGGCTGGACTGTTTTGGGCGACAACAGATATAAAAGAGGCTTTTTATTGTTCAACACAATGACACTCGCACGGACAACGACATGAAGATGTCCCCCATCCCCCCTCTCGCACCCAAATCCGACACATAACAGTGAGATGGCCCAGAGTTGTTTGGTCATTTGGTTGTGTGTGTGTGTGTGTGATGGGTTGAGTGTTGTTTGTTTCGTTAAAGTTTGCAACAATAACAATCACAAACAGTAAAAACAACAATGCCCAGCCACAAAAGGCAATGACAGTGGGCAGTGTAACAATTGGACTCTCACTCCCTTCCACCTATATAAAGATAGCGTGTGTGTGTGTGTGTGTGGGTGTGTGGGCAGGGGAACACATTGTGTTTGGCCTATTGTGCAGCTTAGTCATCATCATCACAGTGGATATTTAATAAAACACAGTGGGTGGTTGGTTTGATTTTCTTCTTAACTCCTAGCAATTGATTTGAATTAAACGTTTAAGAGAGATCGTATTTAAATTGTGTTAAGTAAGCAGTTCAAAGGTGATTTAAACCACCTTTGGATTATAGATATAACAATTAGAGATAACAAGTAAAAACAAATAGGGACGGGTTAAATTCAGGCAAAGCTGACCTTTTGATACCCTACACCACATTGGGTATGTATGCCAAGTCATCGGAAATAAAATGTGCTCTAATTTGAAATGAAGAATTTCGAATTAAGTTCGTATATATTGTGGGAGTCATAAAGGAAATTGCTGTGCAAGATCGGTTGATTATGCTACGAAATGCCCTAAAAGTGAAAATCGGGCGGAGATTATTATTTGAACCGATTTCAATGAAATACACCCGAGATCTGAAGAGCCATAGAAGAAATCTTAGTGGAAAATTTTGGGAGGATCGGTTAACAAAACAAAAACTTTTTACAGTATTAGTCAAAATCGGATGAAAAAATATATGGGAGCTATATCTAAATCTGAACAGATTTCGGCAAAAACCAGTACACACAGTAAGGGTTATAAGAACAAAATACTTTGCCAATTGTTGAGAAAAACTGTTACGAAATTCACTGTCAAAAACTCTCAAAATCAAAATCTTGACCGATTTCGATGAAATTCGCAAATTTTCGTGAAAACAGGTTAGAAAATGAGCACATTATTGCAATATTATTCCAAATCGGACAAATATGCTTATGTATATGTGAATAACAACAAGTATTTCTTTTTTTTTATACCCACCATCGAAGGATGGCCGTATATTCATTTTGTCATTCCGTTTGCAACACATCGAAATATCCATTTCCAACCCTATAAAGTATACATATTCTTGATCAGCGTAAAAATCTAAGCCATGTCCGTCCGTCTGTTCATCTGTCTGTTGAAATCGCGTTACAGCCTTTAAAAATAGAGATATTAAGCCGAAATTTTGCACCGATTCTTTTTTTGTCCATAAGCAGATTAAGTTATAAGATGGGCTATATCGAACAGTAACTTGATATAGCTCCCATATAGACCGATCCGCCGATTTATGGTCTCAGGCCCATAAAAGCCACATTTATTATCCCATTTGGCTGAAATTTGGGACAGTGAGTTGTGTTAGGCCTTTCCATAGCCTCCTTCAATTTGGCCCAGATCTGCTAAGATTTAGATATAGCTGCCACATAAACCGATCCGCCGATTTAGGGACTTAGACCCATAAAATTCACATTTATTATCCGATTTTGCCAAAATTTGGGAAAGTGAGTTGTGCCTTCGACATCCATCTTCAATTTGGCTTAGATCGGTCCTAATTTGGATATAGCTGCCATATAGACCGATCTCTCGATTTAAGGTTTTGGGCCCCTAAAAGGCGCTTTTATTGTCCGATGTCGCTGAATTTTAAGACATTGAGTTGTGTTTGACCCTTCGACATCCGTCTTTAATTTGGCCTAGATCGGTCCTGATTTGGATATAGCTGCCATATAGACCGATCTCTCGATTTGAGGTTTTGGGCCCTTAAAAGGCGCATTTATTGCCCGATGTCGCCGAAATTTGGGAGAGTGGGTTTTGTTAGGTCTCCTACATCGTTTTTCAATTTCACTCAGATCGGTCCAGATTTGGATATAGCTGCCATATAGACCGATCTCTCGATTTGAGGTTTTGGGCCCTTAAAAGGCGGATTTATTGTCCGATGTCGCAGAATTTTAGGACATTGAGTTGTGTTAAGCCACTCGATATCCTTCTTCAATTTGGTTTTGATCGGTTCAGATTTGGATATAACTGCCATATAGACCGATCCGCCGACTCAAGGTCTTAGGCTCATTAAAGGCGAATTTAATGTCCGATGTCGCCGAAATTTGGGACTGTGAGTTCTGTTAGGCCCTTCGATATTCATCTTCAATTTGGCCCAGATCGGTCCAGATTTGGATATAGCTGCCATATAGACCGATCTCTCGATTTAAGGTTTTGGGCCCTTAAAAGGAGCATTTATTGTCCGATGTCGCCGAAATTTGGGACAGTGAGTTAAGTTAAGCCCTTCAACATACTTCTGCAATATGGTACAGATCGGTCCAGATTTGCAAACAGCTGTCATATAGACCGATCTATCGTTTTGAGGTTTTGAGCCCTTACCAGGCGCATTTATTGTCCGATGTCGCCGAATTTTAAGACATTGAGTTGTGTTAGGCCCCTCGACATCCTTCTTCAATATGACCCAGATCGGTCCAGATTTGAATATAGCTGCCATATAGACCGAATTCTCGATTTGATTTTGCCGAAAATTGCAACAGTTAGTTGCGTTAAGCTCTTTGAGATTAGATATAGCTCGATTTAAAGTCTTGGTCCCATAAAAATCGCATTGATAATCCGATTTCACTGAAATTTGACACAGCGGCTAATATTAGTGACTTATTTCGACGTCGTATATGGTTCAGATCGATTTATTTATAGATATTGCTACTAAAAAGACCAATATTTTGTTATACACACTTGAAATCGGAACATATTTCGATATAGCTGCTATAAGGGTAAAAGGTATGCATTTTTCACCTGGATTTGACGAAAGGTGGTTTACATATATACCTGAGGTGGTGGGTATCCAAAGTTCGGTCCGGCCAATCAGGTCTCGGTCAAATTTCCAAGAAAGAAGAAGTCGAATATCCCCGAAACCTGTAGACCCCAATCGGACTTTTTGTATGGATTTTTGAGCACTATCCAGCAAAATCGGACCACAAACAAATATTTGGCAGCCCCAACCAAATGTAAGGTCCTGCTAAAAGGCGCCCGGACAACCTAAGACCATGAATTTTTAACACAATCTCGTTATCACCATTCCAAATTTCAAGATGATATCCCATCCCTTCTCACACTGCATATTTTTTACTAATTTTTTCGATTTTTTATTGTTTTATTGTTCCTCAAAGCAGTGTCGCCCTGAAAGGCTTCATATTCAGCAAGTTTCTGAAGGCAATCCTTTGGTCTCTGAAGCCAATTCATTGCCCTTTTATTCCCCTATAGCCCGCTGGGGCCATAGCAGTCTTATTATAATCCAAGACCGTCCTTGAAGTCACTGTCTTGGTTGCTATAGCCTGACATCTTTGCATCAACACCATACCCCTGACGTGTTCCGTTAACGCCCGTATCACCGCCTGCACGAAACAGATCTAAGTCCCTGGCTCCTTAATGTACTCCCGCGCCCAATCTGTCCTACGACTTCGATTAATCTGTATAGCATGGATTTCCAGATGAAAATCCATCACCGTGCTGGTGGCAGTAGTGCTTGCATTCGCACATCAAGTGTCGTCGCAGGAGTCTGAAAAAAAACCTCTTCTAATCCACCCGGGTTTCCTATTTTCGCTTCGATTATACCACGATGATATGACCTGTTCCTATCCTCTATCCATTCTTCCATCATCTTAAGTCTGATAGTCACAGTTGGTTTCTCATACTCTAATCTGTATGTCTCTTGGCTAGATATCTAGAATAGTCTCCAGTGTCCTATTAAAAATAGATCACAACTCCCCGCCTATGCCAAGACAATATGTTCTCTGAAGCTGTTGTATTGTCCTTATGTTGCACTTTTTTTCCAACGCAGTCCATCAAACTACTCAGGCGTAAATTAGCTTTGGGGTAATGAGGCTACTGCAGGGTGGGCATTAACCCGTGTCCGTCCGTCTGTCTGTCCGTCTGTCTGTCCGTCTGTCTGTCCATCCGTCTGTCCGTCCGTCTGTCTGTCCGTCTGTCTGTCCGTCTGTCTGTCCGTCTGTCTGTCCGTCTGTCTGTCGCCCGTCTGTCTGTCTGTCCGTCTATCTTTCCGTCTGTCCATGTTAATTTGTGTACACTATAGGTGCAGTTTTCATCCGATCGCCTTCAAATTTGGTACAGGCATGTTTTTCGGCCTAGAGACGAAGCCTATTGAAATTGGGAAAAATCAGTTTAGATCTGGATATAGCTCCCATATATATGTTCGTCCGATTTTCAGTAATAATGCAATAAAATTGTCAATTGTTAACCGATTCTCTCGAAATTTGGCAGGAAGCATTTTCTTATGACTCCCGACACAATTGAAGTATTTAATAGAAATCGGTTCAGATTTTAATATAGCTCCCATATATATATTCGCCCGATTTGCAGTAATAATGCAGTAAAATTGTCATGTGTTAACCAATTTTCTTGAAATTAGTTAGCAAGGATTTTCTCTTGACTCTTGACATTACTGGTGAATTTCATGGAAATCGGTTCAGATTTAGATATATATCCCCCGATTTTTACTGCTAGAGCCACTGCAAGCGCATTTATTGACCAATCTTTCCAAAACTTCGTACAACGCTTTCTTTGGAAACTGTGACAGTATCTGAGAAGTTTGCTCGAAATCGGTTCATAATTAGATATAGCTCCCATATATATGTTCGTCCGATTTGCAGTAATATTGCAATAAAATCATCTTTTGTTAACCGATTCTCTCGAAATTCGGCAAGAAGAATTTTCGTATGACTCTCAATATAACTGGCAAATTTCATATAAATCGGCCCAGATTTAGATATAGCTGTCATATATGTATATCGCCAGATTTTCACCCCAAGAGCAACTGCAAGCGCATTATTTGACCAATCTTGCAAAAATTTTGCACAACGCTTTCCTCGACGACTACCACATTATCTGAGAAGTTTGCTCGAAATCGGTTCAGAATTAGATACAGCTTCCATTGATATGTTAGTCAGATTTTGGGTAATTTGCCATAATGCTGTCATTTGTCGACCGTAGTTTTTACAGTTTGAACATATTTGCTCGCCGAGGTCCATCAAAATTGGTTCAGAATTGGATATAGGTGCCACAGGGTAGGTGTAGGGTATTATGCGGTCGGCACCACCCGACTTTTGCCCTTCCTCACTGGCTTTAAATAATTATGATAAAAATAAGTAACAAAACTTCCATTCAAACTTTTGAGAAATCCCTGCTATCCCACTCCTACTGAAAATTTTCGAGTTTATCAAATTTTCGCCCCAAGGCCATCAACCGAAATGAGAAATTAATTTTTGTTCCCCATCAAAAGTAAAAGCCAAAACTTTTAGCCAAGTCAATGGCTCTAGTCATCACATAACTTTTCTTCATCAAATTGGAAACAAATTGTGAAATTAACACTTCAATTAGCCCATTGCGTAGAACTTTTGCACATGCCACAGCTCGCTCGGCCCACCCTTGTATCGAGGCGATAGTTATCTTTTTGACAAAGTTATGGCCTACAGGCCTCTTTTATTGCACTCGTTCAAAATGATAGCAAAGGGAATGAGCAAGGGACACAAGGCCACCAGAGATGGTGGGTGTAGAATATGTTGAGACTGAGACTAAGGGTGTAAACATGGCCAACATGGCCCGCCATAATAGAGGTGGAGTTGGCAAGGCTGCTGATGATTTTGGTGTGATTGTGATTGCGATTGTAAGGCGACTTTCCAAGCATAGTTGTGCTGTTATGACCAACTTTTAGATTCTTAAACTCATTTTCGGTGGCAGGGTGAGTGAGTGAGTGACTGACTGGCAGGCAATGGTCTGGTCATTGTGGCTTTGTCCCCATTTATGCCCCGGCCGTTGTTTTGAATGCTGTGAATGCTTTTGTTGCTGGGGCCCCCGGACAACAAATGATTTCATTGTCATTGTCCTGCTGTTGCCAGCTGCCATTGTTGTTGTTAGTGATGTTGCTGATGTGGCTGCTTGCAGGACAATTGGTCAGATCGGGTCACATAGTTGAGTTGCCGTTGTTGGCCATCGGATACGAAGGAATAAAATGAATGAATGTCCTCTCATCTCCTGACCTGACCTCAACGTTGGCAGCTGCTGCTGTTGCCGCTGAAATTGTTTGGTGTTTGCAGGACTCGACCATCATCTGACTGGCTGAATTGTTATTATTATTATGTAGCAACTTAAAGTGATGCCAACAGGCGGCGAATGTTAAGCAATTTGTGGCACAACACAAATAAATTGTCCATATTGTGGTCGTGTACACTTTAATCGTGGAAAATGTACGACCCATAAGTGATAATGCCACGGTTGGCTACCATGCCGCGCCAGCCACTAACATCAAGAATCACACAACGACGACTACTAGGTGTAGCAGACGCACACAGAGCCACCGCATGGACGAAGATAAGAATGAGGTAGAGGACAAAAAACAAAAGTGAATGACTTGGGTTGACGATGATTCTGAGGATGATGATGATGACAAAGGCAATGATCCTAACCAAATGAAGTGATGGCATTGAGCCTGGATGACTATGATTTCTGACGCAAAATGTTTTCAATGCTCCATGGTTAAATTGGGTCTGCTCATCATAATCATCATCACCGTTGTCGTTGTCATTGTCGTCGTCGTCGTCCTTATGGCCATTAATATCATCAGCATTGAAATCGTCATCGTCGTGGCCGGTGCCTGCAAAAGACGTGGCGGCTCTTATTACTCTCCCAGCCATATCCTTTTTGTAGTTTTTATTGTTTCCGTTTAACATTTATACACAGACATCCTGCCAGCTAGCCAGTCATCCAGCCGTTGGAGCAACAGCCATCAGTTATAATTATGAATGGGTTGGTTTCTTGTTGTTGTTGTTGTAGGCTCCTGCCACACGATTGGCCAACATATTTCAGAGGGTCCTATTTTCGTTTTATTGCTACACTTACACCTCCCGTTCGGCTTTCTCCTCTGTGGTTTGGACATAATGGCCACACCGAAAGATTTATGAGTTTCCATATTGAAGTGCTCGATTGCAGGACACGGCTAGGCCAAGGGCAGTGGATCTTTGGTGTCCAACATAGATTTAGTGTTCAGATTAACTCTTCCGTAGAGCGTAAAAATTAAATGTCAAGGGTAAAGGAAAGTGTTGCTGCTATTTCGCTTTCCTGCTTCTTCAAGCGTAACTGATGGCCCAGCCTCGCTGGGTGGATAGACCACAGCAAAAAAAAAATTAATTTCCACTCCCTCTTATCGATTGTAATCGTTGCTCTTTTTGTGTTTTCTCTTGTAGGTGTACAGCATGTCCACTCCTAAATCAAGTCGTGGCAATGGCAGTGTTTTTGGAGGCGCCAGCACTGGTACCGGAGGTGGCAGCAATACCGGCAGCAAAGATAAAATGCGTCGCATACCCAATGTCCAGCCGGGCACCATGGAGTGTGAACAGCTCATCAAGGAGGGCACCTATGGTCGCATTTATGCCGGGAAATTGGGCGATTCCTGTGATGTGCTGATCAAGACCGTGGTGGATGGAGCTTCGCTGACCCAGGTGGCTTGTTTGCTGCAGGATGCCTCCATGCTAATAGGAGTGGGCCATCAGAATATAATGGCTCCCATGCTGGCTAACACCGAGTTGCCAGGCCCACCGGAAATCGCTTATCCTTATCCCTGCAAGGGAAACTTGAAAATGTAAGTTGAGCAGCAATAAAGAAATCCTTAAACTTTAGAGAATTTTTATATTTTTTTTATACCTACCACCGTATGGGGTATACTAATCTGGTCACTCTATTTGTAAAGTGAAAATCTGTCCATGACATATCAATGGGTACTGTCCGATTCAAGTTTAAGCTCAATGATAAGGGGGCCTCCTTTTTATAGCCGAGTCCGAATGACGTGTCGCAGTGCAACACCTCTGTAGAGAAGTTTTATATGGCATTGTACCTCACAAATATTGCCAGCATTAGGAGGGGAAAACCACCGCTGAAAATTTTTTCTGATGGTCTAGCCAGAATTCGAACCCAGGCGTATAGCGTCATAGGCGGACATGCTAACGTCTGCGCTACCGTGGCCTACGGTGAGTTGCAATAGACCACCCAATATCTGAAACGAGTATGATCCACATCAGACCACTTTTGGGTATAGCGTTCATATAGACTTATCTGGCGATTAAAGTTCATAGGCCCATAAAAGCCTCTTTTGTTATCAGAATACGCCTAAATTCTAAACTATCACTTGTATAAGGCTTATCGACACCTGAATCAAATATGATCCAAATCGGTCCACAATTGGATAATAAAACATATAGAAATAGTAGAGATATAGCAAAATAGAATACCATATACATCCATGGTGACGGGTGTCCTAAATTCGGCCGAACTTAAGCTGATATTACATGAAACAGCCTTGTTGTTTCATGTTATTTCAAAACAACAACACTGAAAATTTTATACAAATGGATTTTGGAATCAAAATGGAATTGAAATAAATCGATTTTTATTTCATCTGGACACATGTCCTAAATGCGCCTTTTATGGAGCCAAGACTTTAAATCGAGATATCGGTCTATATGACAGCTATATCCAAATCTGGACCGCTTTGGGCCAAGTTGCAGAAACATTTCGAAGAGCCTAACATAACTCACTGTCCCAAATTTCGGCGAAATTGGACAATAAATGGCCTTTTATGGCACCAAAACCTTTAATCGAGAGATCTGAGTATATGGCAGCTATATCCAAATCTGGACCAACCTGATCCAAATTGAAGAAGAATGTCGAAGGGCCTTATACAACTCACTGTCCCAAAATTTCGGCGAAATCGGAAAATAGATGCGCCGTTTATGGCCCCAAAACATTAAATCGAGAGATCGGTCTATAGGGCAGCTATATGCAAATCTTGATCGATCTAGACCAAATCAGGCAAATATGACACGGGGCTTAACTTAACTAAGTGTCCCAAATTTCGGCGACATGGGACAATAAATGCGCCTTTTATGGCCCTAAAACCTTAAATCGATAGATCGGTCTATATGGAAGCTATATCCCAATCTAAACTGATATGCGCCAAATTGAAGGAGGATGTTGACTGGCCTAACATAACTCACTGACCCAAATTTCGCCGATATCGGGCAATAAATGCGCCTTTTATGGCCCCAAAACCTTAAATCGAGAGATCGGTCTATATGGAAGCTATATCCCAATCTAAACTGATCTGAGCGAAATTGAAGGAGGATGTTGACTGGCCTAACACAACTCACTGTCCCAAATTTCACCGATATCGGACAATAAATGCGCATTTTATGAGTAAAAAACCTTAAATCGGGAGATCGGTCTATGTGACAGCTATATCCAAATCTGAACCGATCTGGACCAAATTGAAGAAGAATGTCGACTGGCCTAACAGAACTCACTGTCCCAAATTTCGCCGATAGCGGACAATCAATGCGCCTTTTATGGCCCCAAAACCTTAAATCGAGAGATCCGTATATACGGCAGCTATATCCAAATCTGAACCGATCTGAGCCAAATTGAAGGAGGATGTTGACTAACCTAACACAACTCACTGACCCAAATTTCAGCAAAATCGGCTAATAAATGTGGCTTTTGTGAGCCTAAGACCCTAAATCGGCGGATCGGTCTATATGGGGGCTATATCTAAATATAGTCCGATATAGCCCATCCTGCTTATGGACAATAAAAGGACTTGTGCAAAGTTTCAGCTCAATATCTCTATTTTTAAAGACTGTAGCGTGATTTTAACAGACAGACGGACGGACATGGCTATATCGTCTTAAATTGTTAGGGATATTTCGATGTGTTGCAAACAGAATGACAATATGAGTATACCCCATCCTTCGGTGGTGGGTATAAAAAAGTACAATGCATATGAAAATACATGCCGATTAGAGCGCGCTTTATTCGTATTTGATGTATATAAGATACATATGATATGTCTGATCATGTAATAACAGCTCCAATGTGTTTTTATACCCTCCACCATAGGATGGGGGTATACTAATTTCGTCATTCTGTTTGTAATACCTCGAAATAGGCGTCTAAGACCCCATAGAGTATATATATTCTTAATCGTCATTACATGTTAAGTCGATCTAGCCATGTCCGTCCGTATGTCCGTCGTCCGTCCGACTGCATGTCGAAAGCACGCTAACTTTGGAAGGAGTAAAGCTAGGCGCTTGAAATTTTTGCAAAAATACTTTTTACTAATGTAAGTCGGTTGGGATTGTAAATGGGCCAAATCGGTCCATGTTTTGATATAGCTGCCATATAAACCGATCTTGGGTCTTGACTTCTTGAGCCTCTAAAGGGCGCAATTCTCGCCTAATTTGACTGAAATTTTGCAAGTGATGTTTTGGTATCACTTCCAACAACTGCGCTAGGTATGGTTGAAATAGGTTCATAACCTGATATAGCTGCCATATAAACCGATCTCGGGTTTTGACTTCTTCAGCTGTTAGAGGGCGCAATTTTCCAATTTGTCCAATTTGGCTGTAATTTTTCATGTGGTATTTTGGTATCACTCCCAACAACTGTGTTAAGTATGGTTTAAATCGGTTCATATTCTGGTATAGCTGCCATATAAACCGATCTTGGATCTTGAGTTCTTGAGCCGGTAGACGCGCAGTTCTCGTCCGATTTGGCTGAAATTTTGCATGAGGTGTTTTGTTATGATTTCTAACAACTGTATTAAGTATTGCGAAAATCGGTTCGTAACCTGATATAGCTGCCATATAAACCGGGTTTTGACTTCTTCAGCTGTTAAAGGGTGCAATTCCTATCCGATTTGGCTGTCATTTTGTATGACGTATTTTGGTATCACTTCCAGCAACTGTGCAAAGTATGGTTCAAATCGGTTCATAATCTGGTGTAGCTGCCATATAAACCGATCTTGGATCTTGGGTTCTTGAGCTGCTAGAGGGCGCAATTTTCATCCGATTTGGCTGTAATTTTTTCATGAGGTATTTTGGTATCACTTCCAACAACTGTGCAAAGTATGGCTCAAATCGGTTCATAATCTAATATAGCTGCCATATAAACCGATCTTGGATCTTGAGTTCTTGAGCCGCTAGAGGGCGCAGTTCTCGTCCAATTTTTCATGAGGTATTTTGTTATGATTTCTAACAACTGTGTTAAGTACGGCGCAAATCGGTTTATAACCTAATATAGCTGCCATATAAACCGATTTTGGATCTTGAGATCTTGAGCCGCTAGAGGGCGCAGTTCTCGTCCAATTTTTCATGAGGTATTTTGTTATGATTTCTAACAACTGTGTTAAGTACGGCGCAAATCGGTTTATAACCTTATATAGCTGCCATATAAACCCATCTTGGATCTTGAGTTCTTGAGCCGCTAGAGGGCGCAGTTGTCATCCGTTTTGGCTGAAATTTTGCATGAGGTGTTTTGTTATGACTTCCAACAACTGTGTAAAGTATGGCGCAAATCGATACATAGCCTAATATAGCTGCCATATAAACCGATCTGGGATATTGACTTCTTGAGCCGCTAGAGGGCTCAATTCTAATCCGATTTGGCAGAAATTTTGTACAATGGCTTCTCCCCTGCGTGTTCAATATGGTCTGAATCGATCTATAGCTTGATACAGCTCCCATACAAACCTATCTCCCGATTTTGCTTCTTGAGCCCCTACAAGGCCCAGTTCTTATCCGAATGAACTGTAGTATTACACAAGGACTTCTACAATGTTCAGCATTCAATTCATTTATGGTCCGAATCGGACTATAATTCGATATAGCTCGAATAGCATAACAGTTCTTCTTCATTATTCTTTGTTTGCCTAAAAAGAGATACCTGCGCGGTATACTCGATAAATGCGATCCATGGTGGAGGGTATATAAGATTCGGCCCGGCCGAACTTAGCACGCTCTCACTTGTTATTTATTTATTTTTGTTTTGTTTTATTTCTCTCATAGATTCCTACAAAAGTCTCGTGAGATGAATACACCTTTGAGCACCCGTCAATTGGTGGAATTTGGTTTGCATGTAACCAAGGGCTTGGCCCATCTGCATTCGGTGGGCATACTACACAGGGATATTGCCACCAGGAATTGCTAGTAAGTATTGAGAAAAAATTTTACAAAAAAGAAAATCAAAAAAGAAGGACTCAACCCCTAATATACCATTTCATATATTTTCTACACCTAAACGTTGTATATAATCAATTTTGTTTGTTTTCTTTTTTTACTTTTTCCAGTTTGGATTCCGATTCCTATGTAAAAATATGTGATAATGCCCTATCACGCGATCTTTTCCCCGATGACTATCACTGCTTGTGTGACAATGAAAATCGTCCCCTCAAATGGATGGCCTTGGAGTCATTGCAGCAAAAGAATTTCTATAGCCAACAGACGGACATCTGGAGTTTGGGCGTTCTATTTTGGGAGTTGGCCACTTTGGCTTTGACCCCCTTTGAAGAGGTGGATATTTTCGAATTGACACCTTATCTGAGTGATGGTTTCCGTTTGGCACAGCCCATCAATTGTCCAGATGAATTGTAAGTATGACACATATGTAAAACCAATCTGAATAAATTGTTCACCAATAGGAATAGGGTTTCACACAGTCGGCAATGACTAAGTTCTAGCTCTTAGTTGTTAAATTAAAGAATAATGGGAAAATTTGTTGAACTTTGATGTTCATGGCAAGCTTCAACGACATTTGAGAATCAATAAAAAAATCATTGCAACTATTTCCTAATATGTTGGGCTATGATATGAGCAATTTTTGTTTTCAAAGGCAGCTGGGGTGGGATGATAAACTATGCTTGTTTCATGATTGCCTTTTATATTTTATTATTATTATTTAAAACTAACTGTGAAAACATTTATTTTGCGGATTAAATGCGAAATATTTGTTCTAATTCAATTTTTTTTTGCGCTTCAAAGCAATAACAGCTTTAATTTTTTATAACTTTGTATTTAGTATTGCGTTGGTTGGTCGTTTTTAATGCCAATCTAAAAAAGCATGCAATAACGTATAATAAAATTATTTTTATTTATTTATTCATTCATTTTTTTTTTTTCCTTTTACGCCTTTTCACATTTAAATGCAACGTCACGTAAAAACACATTTGAATGATACTTCGCTGCATGGCATAATTGCAAAATGTGCGCTGTGCTATTTGCTAATTATCGCCCTGCAGGTGGTCCAGTAGCCCATACTTGCGCAGTGTTCTCGTTTGTTTTTATACCCTCCACCATTGGATGGGGGTATACTAATTTCGTCATTCTGTTTGTAACTACTCGAAATATTCTTCTGAGACCCCATAAAGTACACATATTCTTGATCGTCATGACATTTTAAGCCGATTTGGCCATGTCCGTACGTCTGTCCGTCCGTCCGTCTGTCTGTCCGTCTGTTTGTCGAAAGCACGCTAATTTTCGAAGGAGTAATGCTAGCCACTTGAAATTTTGCACAAATACCTCATATTAGTGTAGGTCGGTCGGTTGTAATTGTTAGTGGGCTATATATGGGTCCACGTTTTGATATAGCTGCCATATAAACCGATCTGTGGTCTTGACTTCTTGAGCATGTAGAGGGCGCAATTCTTATCCGATTGGAATGAATTTTTGCACGACGTGTTTTTTGTTATGATATCTAAAAACTGTGTCAAGTATGGTTCAAATCGCTGCCATATAAACCGATCTTGGGTCTTGGCTTCTTGAGCCTCTAGAGGGCGCAATTCTTATCCGATTGGAATGAAATTTTGCAAGACGTGTTTTGTTATGACTTTCAAAAACTGTGCTGAGTATGGTTCAAATCGGTCCATAAAATGATATAGCTGTCATGTAAACCGATCTGTGGTCTTGACTTCTTGAGCATGTAGAGTGCGCAATTCTTATCCGTTTGGAATGAAATTTTGCAAGACGTGTTTTGTTATGACTTTCAAAAACTGCGTTAAGAATAGTTCAATTCGGTCCATAAACTGTTATAGCTGTCATAAAAACCGATCTGGGGACTTGACTTCTTGAACTTCTAGAAGGCGCAATTATTATCCAATTTGGCGGAAATTTTGTACAACGGATTCTCTCATGACCATCAACATACGTGTTTATTATGGTCGGAATCGGTCTTTATCCTGATACAGCTCCCCTATAAACCGATCTCCCTATTTTACTTCTTGAGCCCCCAAAAGTGCGCAATTCTTACTCGAATTGGCTGACATTTTACACAGGTCTCCAACATATAATTTAATTGTGGTCCAAACTGGACCATATATTGATATCGCTCTAATAACAGAGCAAATCTTTTCTTTTATCCTTTTTGCCTAAGAAGTGACACCGTGGCAAGAGCTCGACAAATGCGATCCATGGTGGAGGGTATACAAGATTTGGCCCGGCCGAACTTTGCACGCTTTTACTTGTTTTTGTTTTTTCGTTTTTATTCTAGCTTTAGTTTGCTTTGGTTTGGAGAGAAATCTATGGCCACTTAATAACATTTTTAATTTATTTCATAATTTTATTAACGGTTTTATTTATGCGTTGCATTTTAAACGAGATTACTATTGAATTGTATGTTCAAATGCTTTTAATTGTGTACCAAATAAAATTTTAATTTTAATTTAAATGCATTTTTGTTTCATTTTGTTATTTGCTGCAGCGTCAATCTTTAAGGGACCATGTATTTCTGTCGATGGGAATTTCAGGAATTTTAACATTAATAGGTCAATTTCGAACAAAGCTGGTCAAAAATAAGTTTTCAAACTACAGCAAAATTCCTCAAATTCTTTTGCCCTTTTGTTTTTGGTTCGCAACTATTGAAATGTGGAATTCGTGGAAAAAATAATGGAAATGGATTCAAGTTTTTGCTGGAATAATATGAAAGCCTCTATGAAATTCAAGGTTTGTCTATGCAGTGGATTATAACGTATCGAGAGCGCAACATACAAGTGTCGTAATTCGATGGGATTACTTTGGCTAATGATATTTTCGATATTACTCCTATGTAAACATAGGATAGAGGCATACTAATTTCGTCATGCCGTTTGTAATACATTGAAATATTCGTCTAAGATTCCATAAAGTATATATATTTGAAGTTATCTATTTGAAGTTGATGGGCCCATGTCCGTCCGTCTGTGAAAAGCTCGCTAACTTTCCAAGGAGTTAGGCTAGGCGCTCGAAATTTTGCACGAATACTTTCTATTAGTGTAGGTCGGTTGGAATGGGCCATTGGTCCCCGTTTTGATAAAGCTCCCATATAAACCGATCTCCAGATAACACTTCTTTAGCCTCTAGAGAATTCAGTTTTTGTCTGAATTTGCTGAAAATTTGCACAAGAAAATTCTCCTATGAACTTTAACATACACACCAAGTCTGGTATGAATTGGTTCATAACCTAATATAGCTCCCATCTCTCTCGAGTCTACTTCTTGAACCCCTATAGATCGCAATTCTAATCCGACGAGATTTTGCACAATAACTACGGCTATGACCTCCAACAAATCGGTCTAAAATCTGATATAGCATCCGGATAAACTAATCTCCCAATTGATTTGGCCGAACGACTTCTTTTATAATTGAACATACTTGAAAAATATGGTCTGCATCGGACTTAATCTGCTTATGGACAAAAAAAGAATCTGTGCAAAGTTTCAGCTCAATGTCTCAATTTTTAAAGATTGTAGCGTTCAACGGCCAAACGGACAGACGGACGGACATGGCTAGATCGTCTCAGATTTTTACGCTGATCAAGAATATATACACTTTAAAGGGTCGGAAATATATATTTCGATATGTTGCAAGCGGAATGGCAAAATGAATATAACCCAATCCTTCGGTGGGGGTTTATAAAATTAATTGATACATAATTGAAGTAAAAAACAAGTAAAAAGGCGTTAAGTTCGACCGGTTCGAACTTTGGATACCCACCACCTCGGGTATATATGTAAACCACCTTTCGTCAAAATCCGGTGAAAAATTTATACCCTATGCCCCATAGATTTGGACCAAATACCAATAAGTACAAGTCATTGTTCAATTGCGTATAACAAAATTTTGATCTTTTTAGTAACCATATCTAAAACTAAACCGGTCTGAAACAAAGACGACGCGGATGTCGAAAAGCCTAATAAATATAAGTCACAGTATCAAAATTTCAGTGTAAGGCCAAAACCTTAAATCGAGATGTCGGTCTACATGGCAGCTATATCCAAATCTGGAACGATTTGGGCAAGTTGATGAAATATGTTGAAAACCCTTACACAACGCACTGTTCCAAATCGCGGCGAAATCGGACAATAAATGCGCCTTTTATGGGCTCAAAACCTTAAATCGAGAGATCGGTCGATATGGCAGCTATATTCAAATCTGGGCCGATCTGGACCAAATTGAAGAAGGACGTCGAAGAGCCTAACACAACTCACTGTCTCAATTTTTGGACAATAAATGCACCATTTATGGCCCCTAAACCTAAAACCGCGAGATCTGTCTATATGGCAGCTACATCCAAATCTGAACCGATCTGTGCCACATTGCAGAAGTATGTCGAGGGACTTTACTTAACTCACTGTCCCAAAATTCAGCAAAATCGGATAATAAATGTGGCATTTATGGGCCTAAGACCCTAAATCGGCCCATCGGTCTATATGGCAGCTATATCCAAATCTGGACCGATCTGGGCCAAATTGACGAAGGATTTCGAAGAGCCTAACACAACTCACTGTCCCAAATTTCAGCAGAATCGGATAATAAATATGGCTTTTTATGGGCCTGAGACCCAAAATCGGCCGATCGGTCTATATGGCAGCTATATCCAAATCTGAACCGATTTGAGCCAAATTGAAGAAGAATGTCGAAGGGTCTAACACAACTCACTGTCCCAAATTTCAGCAAAATCGGATAATAAATGTGGCTTTAATGGGCCTAAGACCCTAAATCGGCGGATCGGTCTTGTGGGGGCTATATCAAGATATAGTCCGATATAGCCCATCTTCGTTTATGGACGAAAAAAAAAAAGAATATGTGTATCTGAATCTGTGTGTAGCAATCAAATCGGGAATAGATTAAGGCTTCAATGGTCTCCAGAATTCATATCGGATATCGGTACTTAGGGGGGCCTATATCACCAGATTTACCAATTCGGATAAAACTTAGCACTGATGTGTTTAAAGTCATAAGAAAGTTTTTTGTGTAAAAATTCAACCAAATCAGTGAAATCTTAGGCTTTTAGGGCTCAAGAAGTCAAAACTGGGATTGGTTTATATGAGGCTATATCTGTTTATAGACCGATTCGAATCATACTTGGCATGCATATTTCAGCTAAATCGGAGGAAAATTGAGGCTTATAGAGGCTGAAGAAGTCAAATCCGGCGATAGGTTTATATGGGGGCTATATCAGTTTATAGACCGACTACGGTCATATTTGCCATGGATGCTGGAAGTAAAGTCTTTGTTCAAAGTTCAGCCAAATCGGATGAAAATTGATGCTTCTAGGGACCTAGAAAGTCAAATCGGGTGATCGATTTATATGGGGTCTATATCCCAGCGACCGACATCAATAAGAAGTTTTTGTGCCAAATTTCAAGCTTCATTTCGACCGACGGACGGACGGAGAAACGGAATGACTAGATTAGCATACCCCCATCCATGATGGTGGGTATAAAAAAATATTTTTTTTACATCTTGTGACCATTTAGCGATTGAAAGATAGATTTGAATGACTTTGACATAAATTCGAACACGTGGTCAAAAGAAGGCCACCGTAGCGAAAAGGTTAGCATGTCCGCCTATGACGCTGAATGCCTGGGTTCGAAACCTGGCGAGAACATCATACAAATTTTCAGCGGTGGTTATCCTCTCCTAATGCAGGCGACACTTGTGAGGTATTGTACCATTTGGTATGGCAGCCATGTAAAAACTTCTCCACAAAGAGAAGTCGCACTGCGGCACGCCGTTCGGACTCGGCTATAAAAAGGGAGGCCCCTTATCGTTGAGCTTGAACTTGAATAGGACAGCACTCATTGATATGTGAGGAAGTATACCCCTGTTCCTTAATGGAAAGCAAATTTGCATTTGCAGTCAAAAGAAGTGAATATAGAAACCATCAAAGAAACTAACAGGATTTTCAGAAATCTCACCACTAGGAATTTCAGATATTTTTTTTTAATTTTTGAGCTATTTAAAATTGCTAAATTCTCACAAGCCAGTTTTCCCCAAAAAAAAAAGGCATTGTATGGCAAAAATAACTTTTTGTAGTAGTTTAATATGTTGACGTTGTGCCAATCAAAACAGCATTGCGATACCTCTCTCGAGCTATAAGTTTGTAAAGACAGCTCTATTCTTGGCTATTTTTTCTAACCATTCACAATGTCACCAATAATTTTTATGATATATGTACATCCATAGTTTATTTCGAGCTTCTAGTGTTTTAATCATAAATAAAGTTCATTGTTTCTGGGGTCACAAGGCTTGGCCCAACTAAACCCATAATGCCCTCTGCCTGTACTGTGAGATAAGCTATCACTTGAGTTAATTGACCTGATATCATAAACCAAACGGCAGCTGCATTTTTGGTGATCAGTTGTTTCCTTATAGCAACACCACCCACCAGCATTTCTAAAGACCTTACTTTATGAGGTCGGCTTATTGAGAGACCCTTTACTCTTAACAACATACCATAATTATAATTTTAGATGCTGCAGAGTAGAAAATCAAATTTCATAACCTTTATTTATAACCTGTAATACACAAAAATAGCCAACCTTTAAGCATACAAATTAAATTTATTCTCAAAGTAAAAGCCTTTTGAGTCATTTATTAACATTTTGCAAAAATTTCCATTTATGTCGATAAGATTTTACCAAATTACCTTTCATTAAATGCAAAAATTATATTAACAAGCATTTGTTGTTGTGTTGTCTTGTTGCGTTATTTCGTTACAGCTTTACCGTCATGTCCTGCTGTTGGCTCGTAGACCCAAAACAACGACCGTCCTTTCCACAATTAATTGCATATTTACAAGATTTCTACGAGGACTTGAGCATGTACATATAAGCCCAAAATAACCGAAATGGCCAACGCAGAAGGTTATGGCCAACTTCTTCAAATCCAATTAAGGACCTGAGCATCAACACTAAATGTCTATTGATTTTAAATGGCAAACAAGCACACACACACGCACACCAACCCGCCCCTCACTACTTCTTAAGATATGGTAATACAAAAACGACACATAGGCTAGTTAAACAAAGATTTAAATGTTAAATACACAACTACTACTACTAACTAAAAATTTATTCTTACTCTCTGTATGCCCCCCACCCCCCCCGCGTCCACTTAATCACTTGCTCATTCACTCATTCACACACTGCAAACTATGATAAAGTCCTGTCTCTAAATAAATATTTATATTTACCTCTACGTGTATCTGTAACTGTGTGTGCATTTGTTTGTAAGCGCGTGTGTGTGTGTGTATGTATTTTAAATGGTATGAATGTTTGTGAATGTCTGCAGGCATGTATGTGTGTGTGTGCGTGTGTGTGTTTGAAATGAAGGCAAGCATGGACAAAAACTTAATGTAAAATTGTATAAAGAAAAACAAATAATCTTTGATGGAAGTTTTCTTAATCAGTGTGTCAAGTCAATGGTCTTTTTTTCTGTTTACTCTCTCTCTCTCTCACTCTCGCTCACTCACTATCACCACCCATTACCACCATCACCATCACCATCACCATCACCACCACCACATCGTGTATTCATCTATTCGACCATTTCTATTTCTCTGAATGTCCTTTACTTTGCATATCCTTAAGTGTATTAGTGTGGTGTAACAAAAGAATTACATATATTCACATACACACACACACACACACACACGCAGCAACTAGAACAACAAAAACCCAAAAGAGAAAAAACCAACAAATGTACGTAAATATACAAATAAACCAAAAATAAATGAAGAAAAACTATACAAAAAGAAAATAACATCTTGTCTTGTGACTTAATGTCCGTCTGTCCATCAACAACAAAAGTATTGGTTTACACTAGCCTACCAAAATGGGGTTTCTAGGATTCACATCCTATTACAGCTAAATAAGAGGGTAAGTATACAGTACTGGCTATTGGTTAAGGTAAGTACAAGTATAAGGAAAAAAACCTGCGGCGTAGACTCTTCCACAACAGTTTTTTGTGAGTGCTTACCCCGACAGAAGATCACAGACCACGGTCATATTTCTCAAGAATAAATAGCCATAGTACTGTTTATTACATTAAAACCATTCTGGGACAAGGACACCTCTCTTATAATGTGAGTGCCGCCCTATTAGAGTTTATGCTCAATAAGGGACCTACTTCTTGGCAAGTCCAAAATCCACCACTTAGTAGGAAGCTATGGGTGATCACCATAAATAGTCTACTAAGGATTCTGCATGAGGAGGAATTGAAAACCATATGCTAAGATCAAGGCGATGCACAATGGCCAAAAAAAACACAGAAAAGCCTATCTTATGTAAAACATTCCTACGATTTCAAAAATGCTACCCACAATAATGCCAGATTTTAAGTTAAAGAGATATGACCGTTCAAAGATGACCGACTTTCAATTCAAAAACGAAACGTAATTTTTAGGTAATTTGGTCCGATTTCAAGTGTTATATCTTGAAAACTAGTGAAGAGCTTGTGTAGGTTGGTCTGGAAGGACACATTGGCTATATAATTTTTTGATATCGGGAGGGGGGCGGACCCTCCCCCTTACCACAAAAGTACTACCCAAAAATAAAAGTGGACCGATCGGGACAATATGGGATTCAAATGAAAGCTATTCAAGAGTAGAGTACGAATTTCATTATAAATGTTGGGTCCAAGTACCAGGGGGATCGCCCCTGCCCCAAAACCCCTAAAAATAGGTTTATTTGACGATCATGACAATATGGGACTCAAATGAAAGGTATTCGGGAGTAGAAAACGAATTTGATATCCAATTTTGGAGCCAAGTGTTTTGGGGTACGTCCTAAAGCACCCCCTAAACTTCCCGCAGTGCTACACCCCTTTGGGGACATTTTTAAATGACCATGCATGGCATTGTACCTCCCAAATGTCGCCAACATTAAGAAGGAATAAACACATCTTTGTCCAATGTTCTCGCCAGGATTCGAACGCGTTCAGCGCCAAAGGCTACAATGGCACGAATTCGATATCCGCATTCAAGGCGAAGTGTCCCCACCCTAAGAAGATATTACAGAGTTAAAGAAGGCGCAGCGGAACGGGCCCGGTTTGGATGTAGAACTATAAAAAAAAAAAACAAGTTAGAGTGCTTCACCATGGATCGAATTTGTCAAGTTCTTTGATTGACTTTTTTAAATATATATGAGCTATATCAAGTTATTGACCGATATGGACGTACTTGACATACCGTACAAGTCATATAAAAATGTCACCTTCAAATTTTCAGGCAAATCGATTAATAATTGCGCTTTCAAGAGGCTCAGAAAGTCAAATTGGGAGATCGGTTTATATGGCAGCTATATCAGGTTATGAACCGATTTAGACTAGGCAAAGTTGTTGGAAGTCATACCAAAACGACCAAAGAATTGCGACGCCTAAGACTCAATAAGTCAAACCAGGTGATTTATACAGCGGCTATATCAGGTTATGAACTGATTTAGACGATACTTGGCACAACTGTTGGAAGTCATTCTAAAACGATATGTGCAAAATTTCAGCCATATTAGATAACAATCGGGCGCGATTGATCGGTTTTTATAGGAACTATATCAGGTTATCAACCGATTCAGACCATATTTGACATAGCTCTTACAAATCAAAATAAAAAACTTCGTGCATAAGTTTGGACAAAAATTGCGCCCTCTACAGGCTCAAGAAGTCAATATCCAAGGTCTGTTTATATGGCATCTATATCAAAACATCGACCAATATAGCCCATTTACAAACGTAGCCGACCTTTACTTATAGGAAGTATTCGTACAAAATTTCAAGAGCCTAGCTTCACTCTTTCAAAAGTTTGCGAGCTTTCGACAGACGGACTTTGTATGGTCTCAGATCAATATTTCGATGTTTAACAACGGAAATTGGTATACCCCCATCATATGGTTCAGGGCATAAACATAGAAACCAGACCACTTATGAAGATTTGGCATGCCGAAAAAAATTTCGAAATACCGGGGTGACCTGGCACATGATCTCGTTAATACCGTTTCCAAACGGCAGAATTTTGACTATTTTCTCTTCGATTCTATCCCACTCTTCTTGGCATATGGCAAGAACTTTCTTCCCAGTTGTTGGAGTTCGAGGATGATCCAATTCTGGATAAAGATATAGAAAATACAGCGCCTACAAGGTAGCAAGTGTCGATGGGTTGCCCATTCACCTATCTAAGACCAGTAGTGATATTTTTATTAGGCACTTGCATCCGATGGTCTGCGCAATTGGACTAGAAGAACAAATTCCCTATGATTAGAACCTCAGCATACAAAAGAATGGTTTTAGAGTCCACAATCTTGGACACGAGTTATGAAGACATCACTTTCCATTAAGAAATGTCAGAATTTTGTCTGAATATTTGCATTCCCATTGAGGTTTTGATCACATCTATTTGCTCTCAAGTCGCTAACTTATCAGAGCATCTTAAATGTTGATCCACCCTACAATTGAATTGATAAAAACCGAAAATATTTGTCTTCATGACAGATGCCTTAGTAATTGAAAGATTTTTAATTAAGCAAATAAACTTGGTAAGATAATTGGCTGGACACCACAATAGAGATTCCTAATGCAGCCAATTATTGTTGTAAACTGGTGTTATAACACTGAAGGATAAATATTACAAATAGGATAAATCTGCATACACAGATATTCCCACATAAATACCTACATATGTTTAGAGAGTTACATCTGTGTGTGTGTGTGTGTGGCCAATACAAAAAATGCCAAATGCCAATTACCACTAACAACTGCAAACAAAAACCTGGACCACACACAAAAACTGACCCTACTTCAGATGCAAAAATTTACCCCAAAAAGTTCTTTGGCCAGTTGATTGGGCAGTCAGTGAAGCAAAACATTGAAATCACATTCAAATACAAATCCCTAAACGAACTCAAAATTGTGAAAAGTTAACGAAATCTGTCCTTGCCTACCTTTTTTGAGATTCTCTAAGGTCTTTGGTCATTGTTCAGGGTAGGTGTGAATGTCAATTTGTGTATGCTGTGTGTGTGCAGATGGGTGTAGGTGTATGTGGCAGCATACATGTGTTTCTTAAAACGGAGTATGCTATGGAATGGGAGAGAGGGGGAGGGGACTCAAAAGAGGCTTTCATGTATTCTTTCAAACTGTTTTTATGGTAGCAGAGTGAATAAAAAACGTTGATTATGCGAATGACGATGACGATGACGATGATGATGATGGGAATTTTAACATGAAAAACTAATAAATGTGATTGTATTCCTATCCCCCCATTGTTTATTTTAGTTTTCAGATAAGGATTATTTAATTTTATTAAATGGTCTACAAAAACAAACATAACAAATGTGAAAGGTCAACCAAAACGTTTCAAAATTTATGCAAAGCTTTTAAATAAGAATTAATTAAATAAAATTGTTGTCATTAGATGATGTCATTGCATTTTGGACATTCTCAAGCACTTTTCCTTTCCATTTGTAGCATACAATTATGTGTCAGCTCTTGAAAGCAACATTTTATATATTTAAGGTCTTAAAATAAAATTCAAATGACCAAATAATCCTTAAAAACAATTTTTTAATATGGCCTGGAATGAATTCAGTTTTGTTTACCATAGCATGCTGAGGCATTAGACAGTCCATAAAGACAGTCGAGACTTAACAGATGGATTCACCACAGAGACACATTGCCAATATAGTAAATTAGGAGATATAATAAATGAACACAATCACTGATTTTAATTCGACATAATATAGGCTGCTTTAAAACACTTATCGTGGAATAAAAAAGACGGCTTTCTTAAACTCTGTTGAGTATAAGATGTAGGGTTCCTATCGATTAAAGTGTGTGTTGAGGATGGGTTATGAGGTATATGCTGTAAGACACTTGAATACCGAATTTTAATACAAAATTTTACACTCTCCCTCTAAATACCTTTCATGTGAGATCTATATTGCCCATAACGTTATTGGTGTCCATTTGGGGGTAAGCGACCTCCAAAACACTTTTCCCCAAATATTGTTACTATATGAGCACTCTACTCCCAAATACCTTTAAATATACACTCCACCATAGGAGGGGGGTATGCTAATTTCGTCATTCTGTTTGTAACACCTCGAAATATGCCTCTGAGACCCCATAAAGTATATATATTCTTGATCGTCATGTCATTTTAAGTCGATCTAGCCATGTCCGTCCATCCGTCCGTCTGTCTGTCTAAAGCACTCTAACATTCGAAGGAGTAAAACTAGCCGCTTGAAATTTTGCACAAATACTTTTTATTAGTGTAGGTCGTGTAGGTTGGGATTGCAAATGGGCGAAATCGGTCTATGTTTTCATATAGCTGTCATATAAACCGATCTTGCGTCTTGACTTCTTGAACCTCTAGAGGGCGCAATTCTCGTTTGATTTGGCTGAAATTTTGCATGATGTGTTTTGTTATGATTTCCAATAACTGTGTCAAATATGGTTTAAATCGGCAAATAACCTGATATAGCTGTCATATAAACCGATCTGGGGTCTTGGCTTCTTGAGTTTTTAGAAGGCGCAATTCTTAACCGATTTGACTGAAATTTTGCACCTGGTGTTTTGGTATCACTTCCAATAACTGCGCTAAGTATGGTTCAAATCGGTCCATAACTTTGATATAGCTGCCATATAAACCGATCTTGGGTCTTGACTCCTTGAGCCTGTAGAAGTCCCAATTTTAGTCCGATTTTACTGAAATTTTGCACGTAGTGTTTTAATATCACTTCCAACAACTGCGTTAAGTTTGATTTAAATCGGTTCATAATCTGGTATAGCTGCCATATAAACCAATATTGGATTTTGAATTCTTTAGCCTCTAGAGGGCGCAATTCTCATCCGATTCGGCTGAAATTTTGCATGAGGTGTTTTGTTATGACTTCCAACAACTGTGCTAAGTATGACGCAAATCGGTAGATAACCTGATACAACTGCCATATTAACCGATCTGGGACCTTGACTTCTTGAGCCCGCAATTCTCATCGGATTGGCTGAAATTTTGCATGAGGTGTTTTGTTATGATTTCCAACAACTCTGCTAAGTATGTCACAAGTAGGTATACAACCTAATATTACTGCAGTATAAACCGATCTGGAATCTTGATTTCTTGAGCCAATAGAGCGCGCAAATCTCATCCGATTTGGCTGAAATATTGCATGAGGTGTTTTGTTATGACTAACTGTGCTAAGTATGGCGCAAATCTGTACATAACCTGATATAACTGCCATATAAACCGATCTGGGATCTTGACTTGTTGAGCCTCTAGAGGGCGCAATTGTCATCCGATTTGACAGAAATTTTGTACAACATATGTGTCTAATATGGTCTGAATTGATCCATAGCTTGATACAGCTTCCATATAAACCTATCTCCCGATTTTGCTTATTGAGCCGCTACAAGGCGCAATTCTTTCCGAATGAACTGAAATATTACACAATGGCTTCTACAATGTTCAGCATTCATTTATGGACCGAATCGGACTATAACTTAATATAGCTCCACTAGCATAACAGTTCTTATTGAATATTCTTTGTTTGCCTAAAAAGAGATTTCGCGCATAGAACTCGACTCGAAATGCGATCCATGGTGGAGGGTATATAAGATTCGGCCCGGCCGAACTTAGCACGCTCTTACTTGTTTTTGTCCCATATTGTCTCCATCGTCAAAAATATCAGCTTGAGGTTCTTTGGCTGTTTGGCAAATGCAAATTTGCCCATGAACATTCCATTAAGGAACTGGGACATACTTCTCACAAACAAATTAGTGCTGTCCGATTCAATAAGAGATCTCCTGTTTATAGCCGAGTCCGAACAGCGTGACGCTGAGCGACACCTCTTTTGGGGAGAAATTTTTACATGACAAAGTACCTCACAAATGTCGCCAGCATTAGGAGGGGATAACTAGCTCTGAAAAATTTCCTGATGGTCTTCCCAGGAATCAAGCTCAGGCGTTCAGTGTCATAGGCGGACATGCTTATCACAGCGCTACGGTGGCCTTTTGCGGCTGTGTAGCTCTCAGCCAAAAAAGGTCTCCCTGAAAGTTGACCCCAAATTTTGATGTTTTTGGGGTATTTTGGGAAATATCCCACAAACGCCAAGTATCTGGGGGACCACCTCTCCCCCGAAAACACCACTAAATCAGACATTAGACTAGAATGCTTTGTTGGGTCTCAGATCAATATTGCTAAGTGTTACAAACGGAATGTCGAAATAAGTATATCTCCCATTCTATGGTCCAATTTTGCTCATGAACATCCACTAAGCAACTGGGGCAAATTTCTCACATATCAATGAGTGCAGTCCGATTCAAGTTTAAGCTCAATGATAAGGGGCCTCCTTTTTATAGCCGAGTCCGAACGCCGTGCCGCAGTGCGACACCTCTTTGGAGAGAAGTTTTACTTGGCATAGCACCTCACAAATGTTGCCAGCATTAGGAGGGGAAAACCACCGCTGAAAATTTTTTCTGATAGTCTCGCCAGGATTCGAACTCAGGCGTTCAGCGTCATAGGCGGACATGCTAACCTCTGCGCTACGGTGGCCTCTCAAATACCATTTATTTGATTTCCCTAGCATCCCGATTGGCCTAAATGTACTGTCGGAGTGTTTATTGGGGGAATGATTCGATTGAGTGATTTGTATAACATCAGACTCTACTTTACTGTTAAAGACTTTTCGTTCCATATTGTCCCTATAAGCCTACATGTCAATTCTTTTGAAAGATGGGGCGCTTCAGGCCGAATTTTTATTTTAGATTCATACTCTACTTCCATATACATTTCATTTGATACTCGCATTCGGTTAACATGTGCTTTTCGATGGATTTTGTGGTGGGGCGTTCCCCCAAGTTGCTGACCCCAGATTTTTGTCCACAATTGTGCGCCACCATGGATTCTGCTAAAATATGGGAGCTATATCTAGTTATAGACCGAAATGGACCGTACTGAACGCAGTTCTTGAGAGTCATAACAGAACACTTTTTGCAAAATTTCAGCCAAATCGGATAAAAATTGCAGCTGGTAAGGGCACAAGAAGTCAAATCGGGAGATTGGTTTAAATTGGAGCTATATCATGTTCTTCACCGATTTGAACCGTACTTGGCACAGTTGTTGGAAGTCATAACAGAACACTATGTGCAAAATTTTAGCCAAATCGGATAAAAATTGCAGCTGGTAAGGGCTCAAGAAGTGAAATTGGGAGATCGGTTTATATGGGAACTATATCCAAATCTGAACCGATAAGGCCTATTCGCAATCCCCAAGACGGACGGGAGGACGGACGGAAGGACGGAAGGGAGGACGGACGGCTTTAGGCCAGTCGACATCCCAGATCAATTTGGCCCATACTCACTGTTCCTAATTTCAGCAAAATATAATAAAGGATAGTAAATTTGGCTTTTATGGGCCTAAGACCCTAAATCGGAGGATCGGTCTTTATGGCAGCTATTCCAAATCTGGACCGTTCTGCGCCAAATTGAGGGGCCTTGCACAACTAACTGTCCCAAATTTCAACAAAATCGGATAATAAATGTGGCTTTTATGGGCCTAAGACCCTAAATCGGCGGATCGGTCTATATGGGGGCTATATGAATATATAGTCCGATATAGCCCATCTTCGAACTTTACCTGCTTATGGACAAAGAACTAATCTGTGAAAAGTTTCGGCTCATTATCTCTATTTGTAAAGACTGTAGCGTGATTTCAACAGACAGACGGACGGACATGGCCAGATCGTCTTAGATTTTTACGCTGATCAAGAATATATATTCTTTATAGGATCGGAAATGGATATTTCGATGTGTTGCAAACGGAATGACACAATGAATATACCCCCATCCTTCGGTGGTGGGTATAAAAACGGTACTTTGAATGATGTTGAAAAGGAGAATTGGTTATGGAATGGCAAAGAGAAAATTTTATCCCGTAATTGTTGTTCAATTACTGGTTTCATTTGCATGGAAAACAGCAAATTTCTTTTTTGCACATATAATTTTTTGTCTACATATATATTTCTTTATTGTCTTAAATATAAGGATGAACAATGAATAGTTTGCTTTTAATAAATTTGAGACTTATATTTTAATAGCTCCATAAACAATGCAAAGACTTGTAATAAACACCCAATAAAATACAATGCAAAACCAAATGCTTTAAAAAATTTACAAAGAATAAAGGACTTCAGTTCAGTTTTTGTAAAGCACTCACTATTTAAGGCACACACAAATGCGCAACTTAATATCGCAATCCAGCTTATGTTGCCAGCATTACCTGACAACCTTAAACCAATATGATATTTCGGATATATGCTGCTAAGCTCATGATATAAAAATATGCTAAAGGCAACAATGAGGTTGAAACAAAAGAAATTCAATTGAGTTTTTGCAACTACGCCATTCCTAGTATATGTTAGTTCTAGCGAGTGAGTTTGATTATAAATATGTTCTAGTTTTTCATTTGTACCAAATGAATTTGATCTATTTTATAATGAATAACAACATTTAATTAAATTGTATTTAATTAATAAAAATGTGTAAAACAACAACAACAAAGAATGCATGCTGTAAAGCAATCTTCATTATTGTGAGTTCAATCTAAATATCACACAGCCATCATCATCAACAACAACGCCACTGTCACTACCAATACTCGCCGTCATCACAGTCACTGCCACCACAAATAACATCATTAAGTGTAACAACCAACGCAAACACAGGTAAATAATCACACACACACACACTCATCAAACTTTTCATACAGTTTGTTATTATAGCGGCAGTGGCATAGGATGCTTCCATCCGGATGGTGAATGTACTCAACTAGTCATTCCACTTGTAACACCACGAAGTATCGATCTGCGATCTCATTGAAGGTTGCAGTTCTCGATATGACCAGCCGCCTACATAAGCTTCTTGACAGAACGAAGTCGCATATATTTCTTAATTGCTGACCCGGGTCCGCTCCGCTGCGCCTTCTTTTACTTTACATGGGACAAAATTTTCCTTGGAATATTTATTTTCGACTATTTAAGAGCTTCTGGTGAAATTCCATGCTACGAAAATAGTATATCGCTTGACTAACAGTTAAACAATATTTAAGGCCTTTATCTGAATCCCATATGATCTCTATTGGTCAACGAATTTAAGTTTGGATGTAAGGTGAAATCCATTCTTAAAATACTTTATTTCAGCCCGATATTCTCATGATGTCTGATTTAAGGGTATCTTCGGGGGTGCAACGGACCCAGAAACTTGGTCCTGTAAAAATATCAGCATCGTACTCTTCTCTTAAATGCTATTTATTTTGACCCCATATTTCCATTGGTTTAAGGGGAGTTCACAGGATGAGGCGTCCCCCAAACACATAGCCCCAAAATTTGTTATCAAATTCGTTTTCTTATCTCAAATACCTTTCATTTGAGTCCCATATTGCCATGGTCGTTAAATATGTCCGATTTAGGGGTGTTCTAGGGGTTGGGTGGTACCCCTAACACTTGGTCCGCCAATTGGATATCAGATAGGTTTTCTACTCTTAAATACCTTTCATTTGAGTCCCATATTGTTGTGATTGGTGTATAAATACATTTGGTAGGTTTTTTGGGGTGGGGCGTCCCCCCTAGGTATCCCAACCGAAATTTGGATACCAAATTTTTGTTTGTAGGTTACTATAAGAGAGCACACAAAATTTCGCTTAAATCGCACCACCCATCTCCGAGATCTGGCATTTCTGAAAATTAGGGTAAGGGCCCCCCCCCCCCCCCCCCCCCCCTTAAGATATCAAAAAATGTAGTATCCTGTTTTCACCACGGGATCATAATGCACCATCTGTGAAAATTTCAAGAAAATCGGTTCAGCCGTTTCTAAGTCTATAAGGAACACACAAACAAACCAGCAAACAAAAACAAATTGATTTTTGTACCCTCCACCATAGGATCGGGGTATATACATCTGAGACCCCATAAAATATATATATTTTTGATCGTCATGTCATTTTAAGTCGATCTTGCCATGTCCGTCCGTCTGTCTGCCGAAAGTACGCTAACTTTCGAAGGAGTAAAGCTTTGCACAATTACTTTTTATTAAAGTAGATCGGTTGGGATTGCAGCTGCCATATAAACCGATCTTGGGTCCTGACTTCTTGAGCCCCTGGAGGGCGCAATTCTCATCCGATTTGACTCAAATTTTGCACGTGGTGTTTTGGTATCACTTTCAACAATAGCGCTAAGTATGGTTCAAATCAGTCCATCTGTTGATATAACTGCCATATAAACCGATCTTGGGTCTTGACTTCTTGAGCCTGTAGAGGGCGCAATTTGCACGTGGAGTTTTGGTATGACTTCCAGTAACTGTGTTAAGTATGATTCAAATCGGTTCATAATCTGGTACAGCTGTCATATAAATCGATCTTGGATCTTGACTTCTTGAGACTCTAGAGGTCACAATTCTCCTCCGATTGGGTTGAAATTTTGCACGTAGTGTTTTGGTATGACTTCCAATAACTGTGTTATCTATGGCGCAAATCGGTCTATAACCTGATATAGCTGCCATATAGACCGATCTGGAATCTTGACTTCTTGAGCCTCTAGAGGGCGCAATTCCCATCTGATTTGGAAGACATTTTGTACAACGGCTTCCCTCATGACCTTTAACACACGTGTCTAATATGGTCTGAATCGATAAATAGCTTGATAAAGCTCCCATATAAATCGACCTCCTGATTTTGCTTTTTGAGCCCCTACAAGGCGCAATTTCAGACAGACGGACGGACATGGCTTGATCGACTTAAAATGTCATGACGATCAAGAATATATATACTTTATGGAGTCTTTGGCGCATATTTCGAGTCTTAGACGAAATTAGTATACCCCCACCTATGGTGGAGGGTATAAAAATAAATATTTTAAGCCAAAATTTTGTATCGCCTGCTTGCAAAGTTGGGCCAAACTATAATGATCAATGTTCATAGTGAGTCAAATCTTGGCGTAAGGTGACTTGCATTTGGCCTAGATTTGGTTTCATACGTAATTGTCAAATATCTTGCTGTGATTACACAAACTGCAAAAATAATTCTCTGAAAAATGTTTGTTTTCCCATACAACTGAAATCGTGCATTACAATTAGGCCACCCTTTAGGTCAAACAAATTCAACATCAACATGTAGTTTTTTACATTCAACTCCAATTATTCCCAACTGCCACCCTAATACACAACATTATTAAATAGAGCATACCTTTAGGAACGATAACCACATGTACAACCCTGTACCTGTTATGGCGAATACAAACATATGGACGTGTAGATTTTAATTAGTTTGAAAAACAATACAATTTTGTACATGTAATTGAGTAGCCAAGGTATGCAGTTATGTGCACTGACATATTTATGTTGCGGGAGCAGCAACGGGGTAAGGGTATGTAATCACATCAGCGTAAATGTTCAAGGCATATGCTGTATGGGTGTGTAAAACTGTGTGTGGGATGGAATTGTTATGGAAAAAACTTGGATTGTATGGCCTGTAAACATCAAAAGCTGTTGTTGTTGTTGCTGCTGTTGCTGTTGTCCCGATTGATAGTAAATATTTATAGAACTGTATTGCCGCAACGACAGTGACTGCAACAAAAACAGCAACTGCATATTGCCAATGGCTGCACAAAAAAGAAGGCAGGCAACAACTACCGCAACCATGCCGGCAACTAGGGCCACGACAACAACTACCACAATAATAATAGTAATAACGACATTTAACAAATTTTTCAATTTAATGATAAACAAATTACAATCACTTCACTAACAACGTAAAAACTCCAATACACATGTCCAATATCAAGCTAACAAGCCTCTAACCAAGTGCATAAGGATGGTTGTTGACACAGTGCTAAGCATAAGTAAAAGGACAAAAGAAAATCTTATTGTAATCAGTTGTAATTAATTCAATCCCATGGCAGCTGTTTCTGTGTACCGGATTGACCCGATGGAACCTACAACGGCCAGGGGCTTCCGCCTCAGTGTACATGTTCTTCCTTTTTGTACCCTACTAGCTGGACAGGGCCCGCTCCGCTGCGGCTTCTTAACCACTCTAATATCTATTTAGGGTGTGGACACTTCGCCCTGAATGTGGATATCGTGCTACTGTAACATATGTCCGCCTATGACACGAAACGCCCGCTTTCGAATCCTGGCAGAACTTGGGACAAAATTTAAAGCGGTGGTTATCCCCTCTAAGGGCTGGCGACATTTGCGAGGTACCATACCATACATGGTCATGTAAAAAGAGGTGTCGCACTGCGGCACACCGTACGGAATCGGCTATAAAGAAGGCTCCTTATCGTTGATAAACTTAACTTGAACCGAAATCGCTCATTGATGTATGAAAAGTTTGCCCATGCTCGGTTCCTGGGCAAATTTTTACTTTACTCCCAAAAGCCTTTCTTTTGAGCCCCCTATTACTGTATTGGCAAATATTTCGGGTTTAGGGGTATTTCGGGGGTGGTCACATGGCCATCAAAGTAAATATAGGATTCGTGCTCTACTTTTAGAAACATTTCGTATGAGTCCGGGGAATTCATGGGGAGACAACCTGCACTTTGCCCTGGAAATAGATATTAAATTTGTTGTTTACTCCCAAGTACCGTCGATTTAAGCTCCATATTGCCTTAGTCGGATGTAAAGTTCAGTTTAAGGGGTGATTTAGGGCGTACCCCCAAAAATGGATTTGAAATTCGTTTTCTTCTCTCAAATACCTTTCATTTGAGTCCCATATTGCCATAATGGGTGAATTAATCTATTCGACGTATTTTTATGAGGAAAAGACTTGAATGCTAATTTTAATGTCATATTTTTAATCTACTCCCAAATATCTTTCATTTGAATCCTATATAGATATGCCCATTTGGTGGTATTTCTGGGTAAGGCGACCTCCCATTACTTGGACCTAATTTTTATACCCACCACCGAAGGAAGGGGGTATAATCATTTTGTCGTTCCGTTTGCAACACATCGAAATATCCATTTCCGACCCTATGGAGTATAAATATTCTTGATCAGCGAAAAAATCTAAGACGATCTAGGCATGTCCGTCCGTCTGTCCGTTGAAATCACGCTACAGTCTTAAAAAATATAGATATTGAGGTGAAACTTTACACACATTCTTTTTTTGTCCATAAGCAGGTTAAGTTCGAAGATGGGCTATATCGGACTATATTTTGATATAGCCCCCATATAGACCGATCGGCCGATTTAGGTCTTAGACCAATAAAAGCCACATTTATAATCCGCTTTTGCTGAAATTAGGGACAGTGAGTTGCGTTAGGCCCTTCGACAACCTTCGTTAGTTTGGCCCGGATCGGTCCAGACTTGGTTATAGCTGCCATATATACCGATCCTCCGATTAAGGGCCTTGGGCCCATAAAAGCCACATTTATTATCCGATTTTGATGAAATTTGGGACAGTGAGTTGTATTAGGGCCTTTGACATCCTTCTTCAATTTGAACCAGATCGGTTCAGATTTGCATATAGCTGCCATGTAGACCGATCCTCCGATTTAGGGTTTTAGGCCCATAAAAGGCGCGTTTATTATTCGATTTTGCTGAAATTTGCGACAGTGAGTTGCGTTCGGCTCTTCGACATCCTCCGTCAATTTGGCTCAGATCGGTCCAGATTTGGATATAGGTGCTATATCGACCGATCCGCTGGTTTAGGGTCGTAGGCCCTTAAAAGCCACATTTATTGTCCGATTTTGTTGAAATTTGAAACAGTGAATTGTGTTAGGCCCTTCGATATCCTTCGTCCATCCATATAGACCGATCCTCCGGATTAGGGTCTTAGGGCCATAAAAGGCGCATTTATTGTCCGATTTCGCCGAAATTTGGGACAGTGAGTTAAGTTAAGCCTCTTGAAATACTTCTGTATTAAGGCACAGATCGAACCAAATTTGGATATAGCTGCCATATAGACCGATCTCTCGGTTTTAGATTTTTGGGCCATAAAAAACGCATTTATTATCCGATGTCGCCGCGATTTGAGCCAGTGAGTTGTGTTAGACTCTTCGACATCCTTCTTCAATTTAACTCAGATCGGTTCAGACTTGGATACAGCTGCCATTTACACCGATCTCTCGATTTAATGTTTTGGTTTTTAAAAGGGGCATTTATTGTCCGATGTTGCCGAAATTTGGGACAGAGATTTAAGCCCCTCCACATATTTCTGCAATTTGGTCTGGATCGCTTAAGATTTGCATATAGCTGCCATATAGACCGATATCTCGATTTAAAGTCTTGGCCCCAAAAATGGGGCATTTATAATCCGATTTAACTGAAATTTTACACATTGACTTATGTTAGGCCTTTCGACATCCATGTTGTATATGGTTCAAATCGGTTTATTTTTAGATATATTGTAGCTACTAAAAAGATCAATATTTTGTTATACACAATTGAATAATGACTTGTACTTACTAGTATTTGGTCCAAATCGGATCATATTTCGATACAACTGCTATGGGACATAAGGTATGCAATTTTCACCGGATTTGGATGCAACGTGGTTTACATATATACGCGAGGGGGTGGGTATCCAAAGTTCGGCCCGACCGAACTTAACGGCATTTTACTTTTTACTATTATTTTGTTTCTTCTTATAGTTTTCCGGGGGCGGGTTACTGGCCCAGCGCCCCAACCGTATGGATTTTGTGTGATCGCACATGTATCCCTCGATGTCGCGAGACACATGCTCCAAGATCCGGTGCTCACCTCCAGCCGCCCCTAACCTGGGAACAGACGCTCAGTATATAAATAAGAGGCACTCAGTATGTAAATAAGAGCCAGTGCCACCTGGCCCCTTCTGAGACTCTCCTCTCGAAATCGCTTACTGACCGCTGCCACATTTGCAGCTACTCCACATAAAAACCAAGTTTTCCACTATCCGCAACCTGTGGACGCGCCCGGTAGCTTTAAGCACCGTAATAACGATGGACACCACACAAGTCATAACTCAAAGTTCCAGCCTGTGTGGTGCTCATAGTTATGCCGTGTCAGCCGGGGCCTACTGTATGGCCATAATCGCCTAGTCTAGGGGACTTTAATGCGCATCATGCTTCACGACATTCTCCCCTAAGTCACGACCTGCGTGACATAGCTTAGGAAAAGCAGATACAAGGGTCCACATTCTCCACGTTGAATAAGGATACCCCCACAAGGATAAGAAGAATAAATTTAGTGCGGGATTGTGAATAATGAAAATATTTGTCGATTTAGGCTAGTTGCGTTTTTAAGGCATACATTTTATCGTTTTTAACTGAAATTTTGCATGTATTGTTTTTATACGACTTCCTATTATAATTTCCCCATATAAAGCGGAGGCACCCGAAGGACAAAGGAAAAAATTTTGCCATCTAACTTTTTTTAAAAATATAATTCAAATTTTTCCTTTTGCAGTAACATTCAACTTATATGACTTCCCATTATAGTTTTTGGGTGCCTCATTCAGAGAACTAAAACTTGAAGAACTTGTTAACTTACTGTTAAATTTTACTACCATCTCCTCTTTACAAATATTTATTGAATACTCCTCCTTTACAAATGTTTTCAGATTTCTGCAAACTCTTAAACAGATTGACAGAATGGATTATCAATGAAAATATACGAAGACTTCACATCACCATGTTTGACCTGTAGTGGTGCGATAGTAGTTGAACATAATTAATATAAACAAAATAAAATTTAATTAATTTTTTACAACACTGTGTGTGTGTGGGTATGTGTGCCAGAGAAGAACAACAAGAGCAACAATCAAAACATGAGAAAACAGCATAAAAACAAACACGATACACGATGTGTTTATGGGAGCATAAAACATAATGTGCCACACACACACACACATGTATACATATACACCAACCGACTATATGTATCTGTGTCATTGTCATTGTCCTTTTATATCCCGACAATATGGTTATAGGGCCGCACAAACGTATGGCCAAATGTGTTTCATTTCATATAAATGTAACACTATCACGTTGATTGTTTTTACAAAAATCCCTGATAAGCTGGTGCTGGTCGGGTGCAGGAATGAGGATAAAGCATAGGAGCTCACCGACCAGGGGAGTGTCAACAATAAATATGACATAAGAGTTATGGAGCATTGCTCACCAATACTCACCCACATAATGATACACTCACCCACACACGCACACACACACACACACAACGTCAAATCATGATAAATTACCGGTGACAAAAAGTTATAAAACTTGTAATTATTAGCTGGGGAAGTCCTAAAATATCCTTTGCACTGGCAACAGCTTAGATAAAGAGCATAGAATTTTATATGTAACACCAACAACAAGGACATCAACACTAATCGCTGCTTATTTTTATGATTTAAGTGCCTGCCAATGTTGGTGGCGATGGTGGTGGTGTAATCTCCTTATTTCTGTTATGGACTAAATGATGATGATTGTCATCTCCCAAGACACTTGTTGAGCTGCAGCAGAGCCAGAGGCCACAGGTGTCCTGCCATTGTAATTGGCATTAAACCATAATTGTAATTGAACAAAACCGAAACAAAATGAACCACTTTGGCAGCAATGTCGTTGTGGTTTAAGTGAGTGGGAAAATTCTGAATAATGCAAATTTTAATTAAGATATTGTTTTCGTAGTTGTGTAAGCCTCAACGGCAGTCCCTTCAGAATTACATAAAAAAGTTAATGACTATATTTTTTAATGATTTTGCACAGTGGGTATTTTCCTTATTAACCGCTGCACAGTGATGTCAATTTGAAAAATGTCGGAATTAGTTGTGGAACTATTGCACAGATAAGGATGTGTAGTCAGAACTTAACATAGTCAATGCTGAAGTGTCTTTCATTGAGAATGCAAAATTAAAGAGCCCTAATAGGTCCACAGCCTTATCCATGGGGCTTGAAAGTTGATCATCTCAATTTTTAATTGCTTGCCAATCGGTCATTTGTAAGCATATCGGCTTCATTTTATATTTAATTTAAAGGATAGAGCTCGTAAAACCCTACCACAATCATGCTGAAATGTCTGAAAAGTAATATCTCTGTTTATTATTTATTGGACTTATTGGGTTGCCCAAAAAGTAATTGCGGATTTTTTAAAAATAAGTATTGGGTTGCCCAAAAAGTAATTGGATTTTTTAAAAGAAAATAAATGCATTTTTAATAAGACTTAGAAATAACTTTAATCAAATATACTTTTTTTACACTTTTTTTCTAAAGCAAGCTAAAAGTAACAGCTGATAACTGACAGAAGAAAGAATGCAATTACAGAGTCACAAGCTGTGAAAAAATTTGTCAACGCCATGCCGCTCTGGCATAGTGTCCCCATCTAAGTGTCGGTATCTGTTAGACGCGAA
Source organism: Stomoxys calcitrans (assembly GCF_963082655.1). Taxonomy (NCBI): domain Eukaryota; kingdom Metazoa; phylum Arthropoda; class Insecta; order Diptera; family Muscidae; genus Stomoxys; species Stomoxys calcitrans. The sequence goes on along the minus strand of NC_081556.1, from coordinate 156,700,430 downwards.
AGCCCGGCAATGACAAAGGGAATGCTCCAAAGTCTCTTCATTTTTTCCTCATGGCCCACACATGCTATCACTTGCCGCAACGATTTTACATAAGTGAGCTCGTAGTCCTATGTGTCCTGTCATTATGCCAATAGCTATATTGACCTTCTTCTTACATCCTTTCAGTAATAGCCTCGTCTTCGGACGATCTGCTAGACGCGAAAGCCGGGCAATGACAAAGGAAATGCTCCAAAATCTTTTCATTTCTCCGCATGCCCCACACATGCTATCACTAGCCGCACCGATTGGACATAAGTGAGCTCGTAGTCTTATGTGTCCCGCCATGATGCCAACAGCTATACTGACCTCCTTCTTACTTCCTTTCAGTAATAGCCTCGTCTTCTCACGATCTGGTTCCCCCCATAGGATTTTCGTCCTATCGTCCTACGACCGTTTCGCTGTTCCACAATATTGCATGCGCATTCGTCGTCCATTTCCTTAACTCGGACTACGTCAACCCGAAAGGCTTCGGGTTAACCAATTTTATAGACGGCAGTCCTCTGGCCTTCACCGCCAAATCATCTGCCTTTTCATTCCCCTTACTCCGTTATGGCCCGGTATCCAAACCATACGGATTTTGCCATCCTCAGAGAAGGCGTTAATCTCCTTCTTACGCTGCCAGACTGTTCGTGACCTTACTGTCCTGGTTGTTATTGCCGTTATGGCAATTTTACTTCCGTAAAGATGTTCACATTCGACGTCCTCCCGTTTGTACCTCACGCATTCAATGATCGCCGGGATCTCCACATGCAGGACGTATTATGGTCAGGCAGTCTAAAACAGATGTCAGTCCCTGGGTTCTCAATGTATACCCCCAGGCGCACTCTGTCCTCTAGAGTGTAACATGATCTTCCAGATGGTAGAACTTGGGTTCCATCAATTCAAGACTGTGCCGCTGGCAGCAGTGCCTCGCACTCGACCTCAAATGTCGTCTCAGGTATCCGATCGGATAACTCTTCCCTTCCTTCCAGGTTTCCTATCGTCGCTTCGATTGAACCACGATGATATGAGTTGCTCCCATCCTTAATCCATTCACCCGTCGCCTTAAGTCTCATAGCCGCATTGGCTGCCTCACACTTAAGCTGTATGTCAATGGGTCGGATATCTTGAATAGTCTACAGTGCCCTAGTGAATGTGGTCCTTTAAACCTGTTGTATGATCCTCAGATTAAGACCCCATTTCGAGCATACGGCCCGTCTACATAGTTTCAAACATCTGTGAACCTTTCCAGTACGCTCCTGAATGTGACACTTCCAATTCAGTTTTCTGCCCAAGATCACACCTTGTCAGATATCGAAATCGTCTCATTGAGGAAACGGGTTCGTTAAATTGGTCCACCTTCGTCTTCCTCGTGAACAGGCATATTTCAGTCTTCTCTGGGTTAACATTGAGACCTCCGCATCTAGCCCAGTCATATGCCATACGCAAGACCCTTTCGGCCCTGCTACATAGCTGGTTCGGATACTTACCCCTTAGAAGTCTTATAACATCGTTTGCGTAGAAGACGGGCTCAAATCCCTCCTCAGTTAGCATCCGTAATAGGTAATTTATGATAGTCACCCATAGGAGTGGTGATAAAATGCCCCCCTGTGGCGTGCCTTGTACCACTTTCTCCCTTATGTTTGTGTCATGGGGCACACAATTTATCCACCCATTATCCACCGGATCCTTAGAGACTTGATAAACCATATGCTAAGAGTTTATCCAATCTCTAAGGATCCGGTCCACCTGGTACTGGTCTAAGGATTGGATCAGTGTGCCGTTCCGCACATTGTTAAAAGCCCCCTCGATGTCAATACAAACCGCCAATGTGTACATCTTGACATCGAAGGATTCTTATATTTTATGCACAACCTAGTGCAGGGCAGTCTCCACCGACCTGCCCTTGACATAGGCATGCTGTTTGTATTTGAGCAGTTCGCTGGGTGTTCTATTTTTTATCATGGTGTCCACAATACGTTCCATGGTTTAGGGGTTATAGGTCTTGAGTGCTGCACAACTTGCCTTGCTGGGCTTGGGTATAAATACCACCCTTGCCTTCTGCCAGGCTTTATTAGTATATGCAAATCCTAGGCACGCTGTGAAAATACTTGCCAGATAGTCTAGTCTGCCTCTTTCTGTAGTAACGCCGGAAATATTCCATCAGGTCCGCGTGACTTAAATGGTTTGAAGCTCCTCAAGGATTCCTTCACCATAAATTCCGTAATAATAAACCTCCGATCAACATCATTATTCCAAGATTCCAGTGGCTCCGTGAGTCCCGTCGTATCCTGTGGAAAATGGTTTTTCATCAATATAGAATACTAGCTGACCCGGGCCCGCTCCGCTGCGCCTTCTTTTACTTTATATGGAACAAAAGTTTCCTTGGCATATTTCTTTTCGACAATTAAATAGCTTTTAGTGAAATACCATGCTACGAAAATATTATATCGCTTGACTAACAATTTCACAATATAAGAGCCTTTGTCCGAATCCCATATGATTTTTATTGGTCTACGAATTTAAGTTTGGATGTAAAGTGTACTCCATTCTTTAAATACTTTATTTCGGCCCTCTCATGATATCTGATTTAGGGGTGTTTTGGGGATTGGCGAAAATATATATCGGATTCGTGTTCCACTTTAAAAACCCTCGTATTTGAGCCTCATATTGCAAAAGTCAGCAAATACTTAATATTTGGGTGGTGTTGTGGGGGTGGGGTGGCCCCATAGACACTTTTCCCAAATATTGATATCAGATTCGTGTTTTAATCACTTTACTATGGTCGTAAATTTGTTCCCTTTGGGGGATGTTTTTGGGGAGAAGCGGCCCCCCAAACATTTGGTCCCATATTTGGATATCAGATTCAAATTCTACACTCAAATACCTTTTATTTAAGACCCATATTCCCATGGTCAGTAAATAAGTCCTGTTTGGAAGGTGTTTTGGGGAAGGGGTCCACCTCCCCAGAAACGTGGTCCCACACTTGGATATCAGATTCGTATTCTACTCGCAAATACCTTTCATTTGAGTCCCATATTGCCGTGATCGGTAAATATTTCCGATTTAAGGGTGTTTTGGGGGTTGGGTGGTGTTATGGGGGTGGGGTGGCCCCATAGACTCTTTTCCCGAATATTGATATAAGATTTGTGCTTTACTCCCAAAGAACTTTCATTTGAGCCCCATGTGGCTATGGTCGTAAATGTGTCTCTTTGGGGGAGGTTTTTGGGAAGAGGCGGCCCCCCAAACACTTGGTGTCATATTTGGATATCAGATTCTAATTCTACACTCAAATACCTTTTATTTAAGCCCCATATTAAATGAGCTGATTTCTCGATTTTGGAGTGAAGATAAGTCAGAACCATTGCATTGCAAGAACTTCCAATGCAGAAAAACACACACAGTTTGGTGCGGTTTATGGGGTGGTAGCATCATTGGACCGTACTTCTTCAAATATGATGCGAATCGTAACGTAACTGTGAATGGTAAGCGCTATCGTGAAATGATATCCAATTTTTTTTTTGCCCAAAATGCAAGAGCTTGAATTGAAGGACATGTGGTTTCAACAAGACGGTGCCACATGCCGCACAGCGCTCGTAACAATGGACATATTGAGAGGTGAGTTCGGTGAACAGTCTATTTCACGTTGGGGACCGTTCAATTGTCCGTCTAGATCTTGCGATTTAAGGCCTATTTTTTGTGGCGCTATGTTAAAGCTCATGTCTATACAGATAAGCCCGCTTCAATTTACGCATTGAACATTGAAGCAATTATTTGTGAGATACCTGCCGAAATGTTGGAAAGAGTATGACAAAATTGGACTAAGCCGGAGGACCATTTGAGGCGCAGTCATGATCAACATTTGCATGAAATAATCTTCAAACATTAAATTATGTGGACTGTACTATCGATTCAAATAAAGATTTCATGCATTTTTCTGTGTTTCTTTCTGAAAAACTTTCCTATAGCTCTTAAAACATCAACCGTTATATAGTTTTGTATGGGTTTTCCAACTGCCATTAACTGTTCTAAATAAAATGTACTTCTTGAGCCCCTAGAGGGCCCAGATCTCTAACATTTGTGTCAAATATGATCTGAATCGGTCTATATAACTTGTTTTAGTTCCCATATAAACCGATCGTTTGATTTTATTTCTTGAGCACCTAGAATGAATGAATGAAATTTTGCATATTGACATCTACTATGGTCTCCAGCTTCCAATCCAAGTATGGCCCGAATCGGTTCATAGCCTTATATAACTCCAGTAGCATGGCAATTCTTATCCACTATCCTTTGTTTGCCTATATTTTGCCAAGCAAAAACTTTAACAAATGCGATTCATGGTGGAGGGTGTATGAGTTACGGCCCGGCTGAACTAGGCATGCTTTTATTTGCTTTATTCGAATTATCTATCAATATTTTGCATTTTAATGAAATGCATTTTCATGATGTGATTTGTCGAAATGAGAAACAAAACACGATTTCCATATACGAAATATCGATAAAAAAAATTTTGAATAAAAGACAAAAAGAACTCAAGCTTGAACTAAAAAACAGCAAAATTGAATATATTAGCCTAGTATAAAAACATCCACTTTTTTATGTTAGAAAAACTTAATAATGCAAATTTTGTGTAGTTCGGGTTTTTCTTAAAGTTCTTTTAAGAAAAACAAGAAGATGGACTATATCGGACTATATCATGATATAGCCCTCATATAGACCGATCCCTCATATAGACCGGTCTTAGGCCCATAAAATTCACATTTGTTATCCATATTTTGCTGACATTTGCGACAGAGAGTTGTTTTAGGCCACTCGTCATCCTTCTTCAATTTGGCCCAGATCGGTCCAGATTTGAATATAGCTGCCATATAGACCGCACCTTCGATTTAGGGTCTTGGGCTCATAAAAACCACATTTATTATCCGATTTTGCTGAAATTTGGGACAGTGAGTTGTGTTAGACCCCTCCACATCCTTCGTCAATTTGGCCCAGATTGATTCCGATTTGGATATAGCTGTCATATAGACCGATCCTCCGATTTAGGTTTTGCGCCCAATAATGTCATATTTATTATCCGATTTTGCTGAAATTTGAAACAGTCAGTTGTCTTAGGACCATCGACATCTTTCTTCTATTTGGCCCTGATTGATTCAGATTTGGATATAGATGCCATATAGACCGATCTCTCAATTTAAGGTATTGGGCCATAAATGGCGCATTTATTATCCGATTTTGTTAAAATTTAGGACAGTTAGTTGCTTTAGGCCCTTCGACATCTTTCTGCAATTTGGCAGATATCGGTCTAGATTTGGATATAGCTGCCATATAGACTGATCTCTCGATATAAGGGTTTAGGCCCATAAAGAGCACATTTACATAACATAATATGGCACAGATCGGTCCAGATTTGGATATAGCTGCCATATAGACCGATCTCCCGATTTAGGATCTTGGACCCATAAAAGACGCATTAATTGTCCGATTTCGCCGAAATTTGGGATAGTGAGTTGTGTGGGGCCTTCAAATATTCTTCTTCAATCTGGCTCAGATCGGTCCAGATTTGGATATAGCTGCCATATAGACCGGTCTCTCAATTTAATGTATTGGGCCATAAAAGGCGCATTTATAATCCGATTTTGCTAAAATTTAGGACCGTTAGTTGCTTTAGGCCCTTAGACATCTTTCTGCAATTTGGCCCAGATCGGTCTAGATTTGGATATAGCTGCCATATACCGATCTCTCGATATAAGGCTTTGGGCCCATAAAAGGCTCATTCAATATCGGATTTCGCCAAAATTCGGGACAGTGAGATTTGTTAAGCCCTTCGACAGCCCTCTTTAGTTTGGCCCAAATCGGTTCCTATATTGGATATAGCTGCTATATAGACCAATCTCTCGATTTAAAGTCTTGGCCCCATAAAAGTCCAAGATCTGGTCTGATTTTGCTGAAATTTGACACAGTGACTTATGTTAGGCTTTTCGACATCCATGTCTATATGATTCAGATCGGTCTATATTTGGATATGGCTACAAAAAGACCAATATTTTGCTCTACAAAATTGAACAATGTGACTTGTACTTATAAGGCCAGTCAATATCCGTATGGAATTTGGTCCAAATCGGACCATATTTCGATAAAGCTGCTTTGGGGGCAGAAATTATGAATTTTTCACAGGATTATGACAAAGGGGGTTTACATATAGACCCGAGGTGGGGGGTATCCAGAGTTCAGCCCGGCCCAACATAAAGCCTTTTTACTTGTTTTGTTAAAATTTTTTTTTTCTACTTTGCCCGAAGACGCCGTCGATATAATTTTCTCGACTCCCACTCCTGGCAAAATTGCTCGATTCCGACTCCATGACTCCGACTTCGACTCCGCAGCCCCGATTCAAACTACGCCAAATCGTGGAAAAGACCAAAGAGTGTGACGGCTATATATTTTCTGTCACGGATTTATAACATTAAACACCTTGATAGTGCTCTTTTTATCTACAGTGGTGTCCTCATATAGCTTTACGATTAGGTTAGAGGTTTTCAGATTAGAATAGTTGACATCATTTATTTGCATTGATTTGTATGCTCATTGGCAGCAGCGCCTATTATAGGATGAGGGGAGCCGTTTCGATTGCATTCTGCTGTAAGGGGAATTGTTGGTGGAATCAAGATTTCAATCTCTCCCTTTTTTTTTTTTTATTTTTTTTTTCCTCATCTCTTCTTTGTTCTGTCATACCTAGCGGTATCATGCTTCAAGGGGACAACATGAATTGAACCGACTGGCGCATAGGTTATGACATCTGCTATTTCAGTTTTAGTGCTCATTCCCATTCAGTGCCGGTGAAGTAAAGATCGAAATTAGTGGCCTAAAATACTTTGGGTAAATACACAGTGAACAACGTCTTGCCAGTGCTCGTTCACGGGTTTTAATTATTTCCTGTCAGGTGGAATTGTGACAATTAGCAAGTGCTATAAAGGTAGTGTTTTTGCATAGATTTGAAGTGAATTTGCTAAATCCATCATTTTCTTCAAGATTTGTGTCCACGATTTTAAAAGGGGTCCACGTGGGTCGACCGATAACTTAAGGCCCCACGTGGCCAATTCAATTGTATGATCCTGGTGATTTGGATATGTATGACCAAAGATTGATATAGAAGGAGGCTTAGTGAATGGGAATTGATCATAATTCTGCTGTCCAGACATTTGGAGTTACACTCGGCGAGGTTAGAGCAGTGGCATACCATTTGGAAGCATTGGAATTTTTATACCATCAGCACAATTTGATTTGGACGACAAGTGCTATAAATACCTTTGTTTGATTTTAAATTTATTTAACCGCCCTTCCTGGACTCGCAAGGTTACATTTATAACGTGGATATTTTGTTGCTGTTAAGTGATTTTGATTTCATTCATCATTTTCATTCATCATTTTCATTCATTATTTGCATTTGCCATTTTCATTCATCACCCCGTGCTTCATTGATAATTCTTTTTTTTTATTCTCAAATATCTATTCTTTGCTATTCCTTGTTATTCTATTGTTCTCTTTCTCACAAAATTTTAACTCTCTGAGACAGACTTACAGTGGCTGTGGTTAATGGGGAGTTGATCTCGTCTTCCCTCCACCTCCCCGCTAACTTAGGCTACTTGTCTCAAAGCATAGCAGAGAAAAGAGATTAAAAGTAACTAAGTAATGTTGTTGTTGTAACCACAGATTGAATGAGTAACTGAGTAGTAATATTGCAAACTCTTATACTTCTATTTAGCGAGTTTGTTTTGTTTTTTTAAGTACGTACTCGTTATTTACTTTTCATATCAATGTAAATAATAGTTCATTTTGATACATTTTGGCGAGTTTGTAATTATAAGTACATATCATTAGTTTTAATATAAAGTTATTCCCAGCGAACGTTTTCACCGCATGCAGAGGCCTCAGCATAATGGATGTTCGGAGTTAGACATGTAAGTTGTTTCTATCATTCTATCATTATTCTATTGTTTTTTTTTTTGATATTTAGATTTACTTAATTACCAAGGTCATTACCTATATAATACGTTTAAGAGAATACCTTTGTTTTCTAGAATAAGAATTGAATAATTAAATATGGGCTAATTTTTGTTTAAGAAGTTAAAAGGGGGCCAAGCCAAAATCGGTGTCCATTCAGGGGTTCTCCATAAAATGAGAAGGGACTTTATGAGAACATAGGTCGGCGTGGGCAAGGGGTCTTTAAGAGCAATAGACCCACATATGTAAGGTGAAATGACTTAATTTTTTTAATATTAGAGTCAGTCATAGTCCGATTAACGTCCTTCCGATATTTAATTAGTACATACTATAGCTTTGCACGTTCGATTTCTTGTTTTGGTCGATGGAGGATTTAAGAGAGCACAAGAACCCCACCCCATCCGGCGAGTCCTAGCCTTTTCTAAGAACGTGCAGTCCTCTCTGAAGTCCGAACGAAATCCTTTTCATACCACTGTTACGTGATAACGAAAAGAGACCATTACAGATGGCGCCCAACGTGGGGCCTGACTATCCAAATCGTCCGTAACCATTCGACTCTATCTTGTTACATGGGATTAGTCAGGTTTCTACATCTACAAGGTGCAGTTATTCGGGATCATATTAAGGAAATTTGCAGGAATTACTAGTTGTCATGTGATAGACATACATTGTCACTAGTCCACAAGTGGAACTCTTTTGAGATCGTTAATGCATCTACTCAATAACTTTCTTTAGATTACCATAGCCAATTTGGAAACGTTGTGGAATTTTAACCCTTTGTGGACGATTTTAGGTACTCTGGAATATAGCTTTTATTGTCACTTCTGATAGATCAGTTATCCGATACTTAAACGTCACACGTGATAGGATCTCCGATGTTTTCCATCCATTTATTCACAGTTTTTCACCTTACAATAAATTTTATTCACTGCTTTGGCTTGGCTTCTATAACTTCATAATACTTATTAGAAACGTAAAATTTCAAATTTGACTTGAAATTTAAAGATGGCAACCCCGATGAATTTACAGTGTAGTATTTGTTCCAATTTATTTGATAATCTGCAAGTTCTTGTGTCTACTAAATGCTCCCATACATTTCATTACGTATGCCTACAGAACTTCACCGAGAATAATCCATTTTGTCCAACTTGTCAGGCTTCGGTTGATATGACTGGTCTGACGCAGTTTAGACTGTCGTCAGTTCCACCTCCTCAAGGTACGGGGGCAAAGAAGAAGACGACATCCTCGAAGGCAAATACGATTCAAACTAGGTCTGCTAGAAGGTTGGCTGGACTTGATGGCAACAGGAATCTTTCACTACCAGGTAGTGGTGAAACGCAGAATCCTTCCGGGGTGAATAACCATACGTTACCGAACTCAGATACTGTTCCGCGTGATGATTTAGGTGCCGACGATAATGTCGGAAAGGAGATTACCAAAATTTATCGGACTATAGAGAGGTTGTCACGAAAATTAGATGAACTGAATGTCAGTAGGGTTTTCGAACCAGATTTTCCGCAGGACGTTTTTCCGCCACTTAATACCCGACCGACATTCCTTGGTGGTCATCCTTTGGGCCGAAATACGGCATCTGGGGCCAATTATGATATTCCACAGTTGAATTTTGCTGACGTGAGTCGGGGTGGACATAACGACACAATTTCCTCGATATCTCTCACAAATAGTAGTAAGGTGGCCAATGTGATAAATAGTTGGTCCGTGAAATTTGATGGCAATTCGACAAATTTTCCTGTTGGAAAATTTTTATACGTAATTACTTCATTGACACGGGACAATCTAGGAGGAGATTTTCAGCTTCTATGTGACCATTTCCACATTCTTTTGATTGGAAGAGCAAAAGAATGGTACTGGAGGTATCGCAGTGCAGTGGGAGTAATAAGATGGGATCCGTTGCGTGGAGCATTGAGGTCGTATTTTTCAGATCACCTTTCGGATAATGATATAAGGGAGATGATAAGGGATCGAAAGCAGATGGCTGGTGAGAATTTCGACGAGTATTATACGGACGTTTTGAAACTTTGCGATAGGCTCCGGTACCCATTGTTGGAACACGATTTGGTGGAGATGCTCAAAAGGAATTTAAGGCCGCAATTGAGAAAGGAGCTCTTTTACATTGACGTAACTTCCGTAGCCCACCTTCGACATTTGTTACTGAGGAGAGAAGTGCTGAATAGTGAGATTGAAAAGCAGACTTATAGGACTCCTATGAAGCGAGTAAATGAATTAGAGTTAGATGAGGTTGAGGATGTTGCAGCGGATGTTTCTGCAATGGACCGGGGTTCCAATGTTGTCTGCTGGAATTGCAGGAAACCCGGCCATACCTTCGCGGATTGCTTAGAAGAGAGATCCATCTTCTGCTACGGTTGTGGAGCAGAGGAGGTTTTGAAACCGAACTGCTCGAATTGTAAGATTCAGGGAAACGGGAGAGCGGGCGGATTCCGCTCGAAAAAATAGAATCACATAATTCTGTATCTACCCAGACATGTCAATTACCTCCAAGCCACGGCTTCGGATATGAACCTAGACTTACACCAATTATACCCTATCATGAGAGATTGAGACGATATCAGGCCATTAGGAGCCGAATATTTTGTGAATCGATTGCTTTCTTGCCTACTCGAAATGGAACTTCGAAACGGAACACAGAAAGGCTTCGAAGATTTTGGAAAGATGTCAAATTGAACCGAAAATTTCTTAAAAATTCCATGAACGCCTTCACGGATACTAAGGAGGATTTAAGACCGTACGTGAGGTTGAACGTATTAGGAATGGATCTTTTGGGACTGGTTGATACGGGTGCATCTGTCACTTGCATTGGAGGAACCGCAGCTAGATCATTCTTAGAAAGAGATGTACCGTATAGGCGATTGCGTGAGACAATTTCGACCGCAGGAGGCTCTCAGTGTAATATCGCCGGTTATGTGGACTGCGATATTGGATTTCGTGGCGAGAAAAAGGGTTTTAGGGTCTATATTGTTCCGGATTTGAAGTACGAATTGTATTTAGGAATAGACTTTGTGAAATCATTCGCCCTTTTGAACTTGGTTGGCCTAGAGGTTAACGAAGTATCTCGGACAGCTGTGCCGGATGGACATGCGCTCACAGCTGATATGCAGACGAGGCTCAACACCGTAATTGAATTATTTCCGTCCTTCAAGCGAGAGGGCTTGGGTAGAACATCGTTGCTGGAGCATACCATTGAGGTCGAGACTGGCGCGAGACCCGTAAAGCAGAGGTACTTTTCTGTATCTCCCGCAATAGAGCGTTTGATACATGCGGAAGTAGATGAGATGCTACGTTTGGGGGTCATCGAGGTCGCGCCGCCGAACTGTCCTTGGAGCAGCCCAGTCACTCTCGTCAGGAGGAATGGCAAGTCAAGGCTATGTTTAGATTCAAGGAGGCTCAATGCGGTGACAGTAAAGGATGCATATCCTCAACCTAAGATAAGTAATATACTGTCCCGTTTGCCTAAGGCGGAATATATAACCTCCTTGGATCTAAAACATGCATTTTGGCAGATTGGGCTGGCTCGAGATTCAAGGGACATGACGGCTTTCACCGTACCCAATAGGCCTTTGTATAGGTTTTGTGTGATGCCTTTCGGATTGACGAATGCCCCCCAAACCATGAGTCGCCTAATGGATGTTGTTATTCCGGCCAATCTGAGACATCAGGTATTTATTTATTTGGACGACCTTTTGCTCGTATCACAATCGTTTGCGGATCACCTTGAATTGCTTATAGAGGTCTCACAGTGTCTAAGGAAGGCTGGTCTCACACTGAATATTGATAAGTGTAGGTGGTGTTTGAGGCAAGTGAAGTACCTTGGGTATGTCATCGGAAATGGGGTGATAAAGACCGATCCCGACAAAATTTCGGCGATAAGAGATCTATTACCACCAAAGTCTGTTCGGGAGGTGAGGCAATTTCTGGGTCTGGCCAGTTGGTACAGACGATTTATTGATGGCTTTTCTGCTCTGACCGCACCCATTTCCGATTTGACGAAGAAGACGACCCGATTTGCTTGGACGAAAGAGGCGGACGAGGCATTCGAGACCCTTAAAACCCGTTTGACAAGTGCTCCCGTTCTCATTACACCGGACTTCGACAAACCCTTCGTGATTCAATGTGACGCCTCGAAGGTTGGAATTGGAGGTGTTTTGGCCCAGGAGGACGAAGAGGGGGTTGAAAGACCTATATCATTCTTTTCCTATAAACTGAATAAGTCCCAGAGGAATTATTCAATTACTGAACTGGAGTGCTTGGCGGCTTTAAGATCGATCGAGAAGTTCAGAGAATACGTGGAAGGCCATAGATTCAAGGTAGTCACAGACCACGCCAGTCTACAGTGGCTGATGCGGCAGACCGACTTGAATGGTCGCTTGGTGCGGTGGTCGCTGAAGCTGCAAGGCTTCGATTTCAAGATTGAGCATCGAAGAGGTAGTCTTCAGACTGTACCGGATGCTCTTTCCCGCCTGTCGCTGGAATCATTTTCTCTTGAGGACACTGGACCTGATATTGATTTACAGTCCCCGGCGTTTAGTGGGCCCAAATACACAGATTTGCGTAGTTCGATTCTAAAGGAGCAGTGTAATCTTCCGGATCTGAAGATCATCGATAATTTTATATATAAGCGCACGAATTTCTCGGATGGCAATCCTTTTAGCGAAGCTTCGAACTGGAAATTGTGGGTGCCGGGGGAATTAACAGCAGGTGTTATACGCAGATGTCACTCCTCGCCTAATTCTGCCCATTGCGGCATAGGTAAGACCCTGGAGAAGATACGGAGGAACCTGTTTTGGCCTAAAATGACAGTGGAAGTTAGGAATTTTATAAATAAGTGTGTGGAGTGCAAACAATCCAAGGCTCCGAACGTTGTCTTGAGACCCCTTATGGGTGATCGTGTAGTTAGTGAGAGGCCATTCCAGCGAGTGTATATGGATTTCCTTGGGCCATATCCTAGATCGAAAATGGGACATATTGGGATACTTGTATTACTTGACCACTTTTCGAAATTTCCTATATTAAAAGCTGTGAAGCGTTTTACAGCCAGTGACGTTTCCGATTTTCTTCAGTCTTTCCTTTTTACTTATTATGGAGTCCCGGAGTACATTGTGACAGATAATGGGAGCCAGTTTCGGTCGGTACAATTTAAGGAACTCATGGGAAAGTACGGTATTCGACACGTTTTTACTGCACCATATAGTCCACAGTCCAATGCATCCGAACGTCTCAATCGCTCGATCTTGGCTTCGGTGCGATCTTACCTGAAACGGGACCAACGAGAATGGGATGTCCATCTGGATAGCATTTCTATAGCCTCACGTAGCCTCGTTCATACTTCCATAGGTTACTCCCCATACCACGTCCTATTTGGATACCCAATGATTACGCACGGTGGGTCGTATGAACTCCTGAGACGTTTGGATGGACTTAACGAAGGTGAGGATATATGTCATTCGGATAAGCTGCAAATCATTCGACAAAATGTGAAAGAGAATTTGGAATCCGCGTATAACTCATGCCAAAGGATATATAATTTGCGATCAAGAGCCATGGAGTATAAGGAAGGGGACATCGCGTATAGAAGGAATTTTGTCCAAAGCCGGAAGGCCGACAACTTTAATTCGAAATTGGCACCACGGTGGCTACAGTGCAAGATTGTCAGACGAGTAGGGAATTGCTACTATGAATTAGTTGACCATGAAGGAAATCCTATAGGTACCTATCATGGAAAGGATTTAAAGCCGGCATAGTTGGCCGTTTCCAGATATATTTTCATTGGGATAAATGAAAATCTACCTGCTTTGTGACGGCTATATATTTTCTGTCACGGATTTATAACATTAAACACCTTGATAGTGCTCTTTTTATCTACAGTGGTGTCCTCATATAGCTTTACGATTAGGTTAGAGGTTTTCAGATTAGAATAGTTGACATCATTTATTTGCATTGATTTGTATGCTCATTGGCAGCAGCGCCTATTATAGGATGAGGGGAGCCGTTTCGATTGCATTCTGCTGTAAGGGGAATTGTTGGTGGAATCAAGATTTCAATCTCTCCCTTTTTTTTTTTTTATTTTTTTTTTCCTCATCTCTTCTTTGTTCTGTCATACCTAGCGGTATCATGCTTCAAGGGGACAACATGAATTGAACCGACTGGCGCATAGGTTATGACATCTGCTATTTCAGTTTTAGTGCTCATTCCCATTCAGTGCCGGTGAAGTAAAGATCGAAATTAGTGGCCTAAAATACTTTGGGTAAATACACAGTGAACAACGTCTTGCCAGTGCTCGTTCACGGGTTTTAATTATTTCCTGTCAGGTGGAATTGTGACAATTAGCAAGTGCTATAAAGGTAGTGTTTTTGCATAGATTTGAAGTGAATTTGCTAAATCCATCATTTTCTTCAAGATTTGTGTCCACGATTTTAAAAGGGGTCCACGTGGGTCGACCGATAACTTAAGGCCCCACGTGGCCAATTCAATTGTATGATCCTGGTGATTTGGATATGTATGACCAAAGATTGATATAGAAGGAGGCTTAGTGAATGGGAATTGATCATAATTCTGCTGTCCAGACATTTGGAGTTACACTCGGCGAGGTTAGAGCAGTGGCATACCATTTGGAAGCATTGGAATTTTTATACCATCAGCACAATTTGATTTGGACGACAAGTGCTATAAATACCTTTGTTTGATTTTAAATTTATTTAACCGCCCTTCCTGGACTCGCAAGGTTACATTTATAACGTGGATATTTTGTTGCTGTTAAGTGATTTTGATTTCATTCATCATTTTCATTCATCATTTTCATTCATTATTTGCATTTGCCATTTTCATTCATCACCCCGTGCTTCATTGATAATTCTTTTTTTTTATTCTCAAATATCTATTCTTTGCTATTCCTTGTTATTCTATTGTTCTCTTTCTCACAAAATTTTAACTCTCTGAGACAGACTTACAGTGGCTGTGGTTAATGGGGAGTTGATCTCGTCTTCCCTCCACCTCCCCGCTAACTTAGGCTACTTGTCTCAAAGCATAGCAGAGAAAAGAGATTAAAAGTAACTAAGTAATGTTGTTGTTGTAACCACAGATTGAATGAGTAACTGAGTAGTAATATTGCAAACTCTTATACTTCTATTTAGCGAGTTTGTTTTGTTTTTTTAAGTACGTACTCGTTATTTACTTTTCATATCAATGTAAATAATAGTTCATTTTGATACATTTTGGCGAGTTTGTAATTATAAGTACATATCATTAGTTTTAATATAAAGTTATTCCCAGCGAACGTTTTCACCGCATGCAGAGGCCTCAGCATAATGGATGTTCGGAGTTAGACATGTAAGTTGTTTCTATCATTCTATCATTATTCTATTGTTTTTTTTTTTGATATTTAGATTTACTTAATTACCAAGGTCATTACCTATATAATACGTTTAAGAGAATACCTTTGTTTTCTAGAATAAGAATTGAATAATTAAATATGGGCTAATTTTTGTTTAAGAAGTTAAAAGGGGGCCAAGCCAAAATCGGTGTCCATTCAGGGGTTCTCCATAAAATGAGAAGGGACTTTATGAGAACATAGGTCGGCGTGGGCAAGGGGTCTTTAAGAGCAATAGACCCACATATGTAAGGTGAAATGACTTAATTTTTTTAATATTAGAGTCAGTCATAGTCCGATTAACGTCCTTCCGATATTTAATTAGTACATACTATAGCTTTGCACGTTCGATTTCTTGTTTTGGTCGATGGAGGATTTAAGAGAGCACAAGAACCCCACCCCATCCGGCGAGTCCTAGCCTTTTCTAAGAACGTGCAGTCCTCTCTGAAGTCCGAACGAAATCCTTTTCATACCACTGTTACGTGATAACGAAAAGAGACCATTACAAGAGAGATACATCGAACCGTTCCATATGTTGCCGACTATTCTTTCATCATTGGGAAATTTTGTCAGTGTATATCAGAATTCTAAAATAATTAGATTATCGTTATATGAAAACATTGTAACAGAGGCTGTGGTTTGGATTTTTCTATACGAAAAGATAAAAAAAATCCTTATTTTATCTAAAATCGCAATTCCCTTCACGTTTGTCCTACCTTGTCCTACGTACAACTACTATGTACGACTATGATTTATGGTAAAGCACTTGGGTCATTATATGGCAAGTCTCCACATTGACACATTTAATAGACCCATAGCCCATTGGCTGGCCTAGATTTTTGTTATGCTTTTACTATTCGCATAATTTATCACTTTAAGGTGAATTTGTCCAAAATATCCATCTGGCCATCCGTCTTCAATTACAGGCAATGGGCGGTAATTGCTAATCGCCAATAACTGGAAGATTGCAACCGACAAGATATTATGTGAGTGTATGAGTGTATGAGTGAGTGTGTGTGTAGGATGTTTTTTTGTTCCCTTCTGTTGTTATTGTTAATTACCGGAAAGTCCATGGAAGAAACAAAATCATTAATCACCTTTGAAAACATCTCACCCGGGGGTATGGGGAACCATTACCACTCTAGCATAACTAATCTAAACTATGGCATGGCTTGGAATTATTTCCGGCAAATTTTCAAACAATTTCCGATGTAGCAAGAAGTAGCCAGCAACAATCACCTCAAATCCTTAAGCAAATGACTTTAGAAGATTACAACAACTTCCAATATAGTGGGCGAGTGGGGAGAGGGGCTCCCTACCTGCCTAGAACCAAATAAAAAGCCAATTCAAGTTCCAGACCATTTGAATCACTTACACTCTTGTTGCCAGTGTGTATTCTTGCAGCCAGACAGAGAGTAAAGGAGTAATTCAAGCGTAATTAAACGAAATGAAAAAGCCTTTTAAATGTCTGGCTCTTATGAGATGCCCTTACCTTTATGCTTTTTTTCGAAGCGGTGGGGGGAGGGCTTAAAATCAAAAATCAATTAACCAAGCAATTCTATGAAAAGGTAATAATGTACGAATTTTCGGCCATAAGTGCATCTTTATGCCCGGTTCATTGGTGAGTGTATGTGGCTTGTACCTTTGTGGTGAATGAAGTTTACCTGAACGTATACGCACAAGCGAATATTAAAATAAACGCACACACACACACGCACACACTCATTCATGGGCTGTGTGTGTGTGTGTGTATATGCTTTACCACATTGTTATCGTAAACAAGTTTTCTTGTAATTACTTTCCAACATGCCAAACGAGCAAATGAACGAATAGCCCAATGGCCAAGCTGACCAGGCCAGATCCAAAGCAGCTCAAAGGACGGAGGAGCAGGACGTTAATACTTGCAATGAACCAAACCATATATTAAGTGGACACAGCCATGCACGAGTGTGCGATTGTGTGTGTGTGTGAGCATATTTCTGTTTGTAGATATTTACTCACATGCAGCTTTGTATCCACTCACACACACACACACACACAGACTTGTGTTTGTGCCTGTGTACATATGTATTTGTGTGCATACATTGTTGTTATTTGCTCAAAATTCAACAATATTAACTGGTCGTGACAGCCTGAATACCACATGAATTGTTGCCTTTTAATTACGTGTCGTTGTAGATACATAAACATAACCAGCTCCAGCGGCCTGCCCCCCAACGCAAGCCCCCATGCGTTTATAAATACAAAGGACGAGATCGCCGGCCACCTTTCCCGGTAACTGGCTGGACCATAAGGCATCTCTGCAGCAATTGCAGCTCTCCCCTTTACACTTGCAAAAAAAACATCAAACTATTCATCTTCGAGTTTTAATTATGTTCTTAGTTGAGCTACTTTTGGCCCACAACCATCCGGGGGATCTAAAGTCCTTTGAGTGTTCCTGAAGTGTTCAATATTTTCCAGGCAATGAAGTGTGAAGCAGTTTTGTAAGGGATTTAGCAATTTCAAAAATTATGTTCAGCAAATGCAAATTTCTTTGATGTGGCCATAGACTTAGATAAATTTTATAACCTTTCATCGTTGATGGGTATGCCTGGTTATATACAAGCTACATATTTTTTAATATACATAAATGTGGCTTACTATTAGGGGGTTTTAACATAACATATATGCATAACCCATAGCCGACGAATAGATAGAAAGATAAAAGGTCATATAAACTAGTAAAAAGTCTACGTATCCAGAAATTATTAAATTATTAATTATTCCAGAATAAATTAAACCACTACATTGGCCCTCAGGTAAGTTTATATATGATGGATTTTATAAGAATAATTTTTACAGTGCTATATGGTGCTAAAAATGTTCTTATTGCATAAAAAACTCAAGAACAAAAAGTCTGTTAGTCAAAAATGTCCAAAATACCTCCACCACCTTCAAAATCTCGGGCAAATCGGTTAATAATTGTGCCCTAAAGGGGCTCAAGAGGTCAAATCGTGAGTTCAGTTTCAAATGGGAGGTATATCAGGTGATGGACTGTTTTGAACCATACTTGGCACGCTTTTAAGCAGTCATAAGGCACGTGCAAAGTTTTGTCAGATCAGTTAGCAGTTTCATCCGATTTTGATGAAATTTTAACAAAAAGGTTTAGAGGGTACCAAAAGGTACTGTTTTAAATTTCATACAAATCGGATGAAAAATGCTCCTTTCATTGGCTCGATACTCTATATCGGGAGATCGGTCTACATGGGAGCTAAATCCAAATATGGTCCAAATTTCATCGAATTCCGGTAATAAATGGATCTTTAATGGCCTCAATACCCTATATCGGTAGATCGGTATACATGGCAGCTAAATCCAAATATTCTCCGAGCTGGACTATGTTTGGCATAAAGGTGTAGAGGGGTACCAAAACTCACTGTGTCAAATCTAATCGAAATAGGATGAACAAGTAAAAAGGCGTTAAGTTCGGCCGGGCCGATCTTTGGATACCCACCACCTCGGGTATATATGTTAACCACCTTTCATCAAAATCCGGTGAAAATTGCATACCTTATGTCCCATAGCAGTTATATCGAAATATGTTTCGATTTGGACCAAATACTAATAAGTTCAAGTCATTGTTTAATCGTGTATAACAAAATATTGGTCTTTTTAGTAGCTGTGTCCAAAAATAAACCAATCTGAACCATGTATGACACGCATGTCGAAAAGCCTAACATAAGTCACTGTGTCAAATTTCGCATTATAAATGCACCTTTTATTGGGCCAAGACTTTAAATCGAAATATTGGTCTACATGGCGGCTATATCCAAATCTGGACCGATTTGGGCCAAGGTGCAGAAAAATATCGAAAAACCTTACACAACGCGTTGTCCCAAATCTCGGCGAAATCGGATAGTAAATGCGCCTTTTATGGGCCCAAAACCTTAAATCGAGAGATCGGTCTATATGGCAGCTATATTCAAATCTCGACCGATCTGAGTCAAATTGAAGAAGAACTTTAAAGACCCTAACACAACTCACTGTCTCAAATTTCGGCAAAATCGGATAATAAATGTGGTTTTTTATGGGCCTAAGAACCTAAATCGGTGGATCGGTCTATATGGCAGCTATATCCAAATCTGGACCGATCTAGGCCCAATTGACGAAGAAGTTCGAAGGGCCTTACACAACCTACTGTCCCAAATTTCAGCAAAATCAGATAAAAAATTTGGCTTTTATGGGCCTAAAACCCTAAATCGGTGGATCGGTCTATATGGAAGTTATATCCAAATCTGGACCGATCTGAGCCAAATTGAAGGAAGATGTCGAAGGGCCTAATGCAATTCAATGTCTCAAATTTCGGCAAAACGGGGCAATAAATGCCCCTTTTATGGCCCAAAACCTAAAACCGAGAGATCGGTCTATATGGCAGCTATATTCAAATCTGGACCGATCTGTGCCATATTGCAAAAGTATGTCGAGGGGCTTAACTTAACTCACTGTCCTAAGTTTTGGCGACATCAGACAATAAATGCGCCTTTTACTTTTTTTTGTGTTCTCTAATCCCGAAATATAAAACGCAACCCTCGTATCGACCAAGAATGTATATCTTTATATAGACATGGTGTTTTTAAACACATCACCGGAGGACGGGTGCATATATACGAGTATCAATACCCTACACTACCACTGTGGTACAGGGTATTATAACTTTGTGCATTTGTTTGCAACGTTTGGAAGGAGAAGAGCTAGACCCGTTGATAAGTATACCGATCGGTTTAGAATCACTTCCTGATTCGATTTAGCTATGTCCGTCTGTCTGTCTGTCAAGTTACAGGTCGCATTTATTGTCCGATTATCATGAAATTTTGCACAAGGCTATTTTTTGGTCCAAGGACCAACGCTATTGATTTTGGAAAAATTGATGCAGTTTGGATATAGCTTCCATATATACCTTTCATCCGATATGGCCTTTTAAGTCTGTAGAAGCCACAATTTTGGTTGGATCTATACCAAATTTGGCACGGGGTGCTTTATATGACGTCTTCATAAGTGTGCAGAATTTCATAATAAAAATCAGTTCAGATGTAGATATACCTCCCATATATATCTTTCATCAGATTTGGACTTTAAAGGCTGTAGTAGGCACAATTTTGGCCCGATTTATATAAAATTGAGCCTGAGTTATTTTATTTAAAGTCCCAATGCGAGTGAAAAATTTCATATAAATCGGTCTAGATTAAGACATAGCTCCCATATATATCTTTTGTCCAATATGGTCTTTTAAGGCTGGCGAAGCAATTATTTTAGTGCGATCTTAACAAGATGTAGTACGAGGTGTTTTATTTGGCGTCTTAATACATGTGCAAAGTTTCATAAAATTCGGTTTTGATTTAGATATTTCATCTAAAATAGACTTTAGTCTGTAGGAATCACAATTTTCGTCCGATTTGGCATGAGACGTTTTATTTGACGTTTTACGGGCGCAAAATGTCATTAAAATTGGTCCTGATTTAGATATAGCTCCAATGTAATATTTTATCCGATATGAACTTTTAAGGCAA
The DNA here is from genome assembly GCF_963082655.1 of Stomoxys calcitrans. Classification (NCBI taxonomy): domain Eukaryota; kingdom Metazoa; phylum Arthropoda; class Insecta; order Diptera; family Muscidae; genus Stomoxys; species Stomoxys calcitrans. Next base: position 156,679,463 of record NC_081556.1, on the reverse strand, counting down.
TAAAAGCCAAAATATTGATTACATATCTACAAAATAGGCCGTGATATGTTCTATTTGACGTCCCAGTATGTGTCATCAACATTGGCACAGCTTTCGATACAACTCCCATATAATCTTTTATTCGATATGGCTTTTAAGGCTGTGGAAATCCAAATTTGTTGTTCCATTATAGGAAAATCTCATAAGGTTATCGGTTTATGGAGGTGGTGGAGGGTATATAAGATTCGGCCCGGCCGAACTTAGCATGCTTTTACTTGTTACTCCTCTTGACACCCGTGTCGAGCATGGTCCCGTTCGGTCTATACTTAGATATATCTACTAGAGTCTTCTCTTTAATAAGGGCCTTGGGGCCATATAACTCTCATCTAGTGGTAATTAGTGTGAGCGAATCGAATCATCGAAAGGGGAAGTACGATGATTCGATTCGCTCACACTAACGGCTTTCTACTGCTTCTTCTTCCTACGGGTGCAACAAGGTAAAGATCTGAATAGATTTTTATACCCACCACCATAGGATGGGCCTACAGTAATCTAGTCATTCCGTTTGTAAGACTTTCTTGAGCCATTACAAGCCACAATTTTTGTCCGATTTGGCTGAAATTTTGCATGTGATGTTCTGTTATGACTTCCAACAACTGTTCCAAGTACAGTCTAAATCGGCCTATAACCTGATATAGCTCCCATAGAAACTGATCTCCCGATTTGACTTAATCTCCCGATTTCATTGAATCGACCTCTTGAAAACGAAATTACCATCCATTTTAGCTGAAAATCTATATGAAAATCTTGGCCCACTTTAATGAAATTTTGACTACTCTAAGTAGAATTCTTGTCATGCCTCAATATTAACCCAAAACCTACTTTGAAGTTTTGCTTCACCTTTTTCTCTAAGTATTCTACAAAGGAACAGGCAAATGGAACTATTGGAGATGAATGTCAAATGCATGGTGCTTCGTTTCCATATCACACGAAAGACAGAACGGACCAGACCACCACCAAGGAGAAGGTAAAAAATATTTTTATTGACGTTGTAGATTCAGCAAAAACATGCAACTGAGAGTGCTCGTTCAGTCCAATGCCCGACCATTGAGTAGATAAACGAAAGGCAGGTAGAGTTGGGAATGCTATAACGTCCACCATTCCATAACGTCCACCTACTGGCAGCCACTTCAGTGTCATTCGTGGGCCCCCAATGAGATGACCATGATATGCTTGATGCCATATGATCCTACGTGATTAACGTAGCAAAAATGATTTTCCCATTTAAAACAATAACATCACGAAACTACGATGAGCATCAGTAAGCGAACAGTCACTCACCCTATCTGTCTGCCTGCCTGTCTGTCTGTTTGTCTCTCCGTTTGCCCTGTTTATACTTGTACATGGACATGATTTTCAATTCGACAGGCAAATACTTGACTCACACACTCACTCACCCACTCATCATGGCAGACAGACATGGTAAAAAGTGTTTAAGCAGTTTGGAACCCCCCCCCCCCCCCCCCCCCCCCCCCATTATGGTCGTCCCTCTGCCCCTCGCCCTGCCCAACAACAGTTGTGGAAATGTCACATACATTAACACAGACACTTATGCACTTATGCCTGTGCACACAAGTGCATATCAAATACGCAAAAACACACACACGCACACTGGCGCAAACATACATATAACGAGTTACCGATACAAATACCAGTGTAGGTGTGAATGCATAGTTGGACATTAAGTGGACAATAACACATGTACACATCAATAATGCATAACTTTACACATGCAGTGGGAGGACAGATATATGCACAGACGGACGAATGGACGAAAAGACAGCCCGACAGATGAACACATTGACTCAGGCATCAGTAGCTAGCTGCAGCAGTAGAAGCAAACAAAAAAAAAAACAAACAAACAAATGGATCGATGGCTAGTACTTAGGTGTGGGATCGAGCCATTTAGTCCGTTGGTACACATAGTCCTAGAGCAACAAGGGCTCCTCATAAATAAGCCGTTAACATTAAAGTGATTATTTAAAGGATCAACTATTGTGTATACCCCTTCACACTGATGAATTCGTAAATACTTTCTGGTGATGAATTAATTGAATGCCCAGCATTTGCGGTCAACAGCCACATAAATTGAAATCCAAAATTGGCATGTTTGTGGTAGTTTCATAGCTAAGGGACACTTGTCACCTTGCTTCAAATGTCATGCCACATTTTTGACATTTTGTCCATGCCCAGGCGGGTACGGGATGGAACTTTGCGAACAGAAAAGGCTGTTGTTAGTCTTTGGAAGTGGTTTAGCCTGGATTAATTAACTTTTAATTGGATATTTTAAGGAAATATTTCTCATCCAAAGAAAAATAGAGTGGCGGTACCTGTTTTAACTACGTTTTCAGGCTAAAACTTCCAAGCCATCGCGCCAGATTCTTTACATTATACTGTTCCTATTAGCTTCTACACTGGCTACTTGCACTCTATAAAGCCAAACATTCTGACGAGGTAAGCCCACTTCTAAATTGCAGCCAGGTATGTAATTGCAACAAATTCATCCTCGGATGAGACGTCTGGCTGAGTCCTTTAGAATCGGTGCATTTGCGGATGAACTGATTATCCTGTCTGGAAACTCGGTGAACATGCCATGAGCATTTGCGCGAATACTTGATCTGGCGCAGCTAGCATTAGAAACGAGGCGCTAGTAAAATATCTGGGATTAACTTTTTCAGAGAGAATGGGTTTCATGTATCATAAGAATCGGGCGCATGAAAAGATGACTGGAGTAGCCTGAATGGCAAAGCGTGTTCTGAGAAGTGGTTGGGGTCTTAGTCATCGTACTGTTCGAACCATATATGATAGTCTATTTGTTACCTACGTACGCCACCGTGCCGCAGAGGTTATTATGTCCGCCTATGACTCCAAACGCCTGGATCCAAATCCCGGCATGACATAGGAAAAATATGTTCAGCGGTGGTTATTCCTTTACAAATACTGGCTGAATTTGTGAGGTATCCAGCCATGTTATAAATTCTCTAACATGTGGTGTCGCTAAGCAGCACGTCATTGAGCTAAAACCTGAATAGGACTGAACTCTTTGATATGAAAGAAGTATCCCATGATCTTTGATGAAATGTTAATGGGATAGCTGCAAAGGTCCTAAGAAGGAAACAGATCATCTCTTGTCATAGGGAGGCTATGCTAGCTTGCTGGCCTGTGTGTAGGACTGGTTCGACATATGCACTACAGGATTTGCTTGGGTGCACCCGCTATTCTACACAGAGTGAGATAGGGAATAACATTAGTGAACGAGGATTGCCTCACTGCTTCTAAGCTGTCAGATGACGATATTAGGCGGCTTAACATGCGTCTTGATAACAGGGTGAAAACCTGAGGGACGAACTGTGACAACTGCAACATTCGTACAGGACCGCCTGTACTTTGGCTTCGATCTTAGTCTAGGATTCACAGACAGTACTATGCCCAGACATTAGAGATTAAGACGCGATGAGGATTAGCGAGGCGGTGCACAGTGGAAAGAAGTCGAAAAAAACTAGTAAAAAATATGCCTTGTAAAACGGGTGGAGATGTCTCTTTGAAATTTAAAATAGTGTGCAAGATAGTGTGCAAAATTTCAAGGCCCCAGGTTGTCCAGGCGTCTATTGGCAGAACCCTCCACCATAGGATGGGTGTATACTAATTTCATTATTCTGTTTGTAACACCTCGAAATATGCGTCTGAGACCCCATAAAGTATATATATTCCTGATCGTCATGTCATTTTAAGTCGATCTAGCCATGTCCGTCCGTCTGTCGAAAGCACGCAAACTTTCGAATGAGTAAAGCTAGCCGCTTGAAACTTTTCACAAACACTTCTTATTAGTGTAGGTCGGTTGGGATTGTAAATGGACCAAATCGGTCCATGTTTTGATATAGCTGCCATTTAAACCGATCTTGGGTCTTGAATTCTTGAGCCTCTAGAGGGCGCAATTCTCGTTCGATTTGACCATAATTTCGAACGTAGTGTTTAGGTATCACTTCCAACAACTGTGTTAAGTATGATTCACATCGGTTCTTAATCTGGTATAGCTGTCACATAGACCGATCTTGGATCTTGACTTCTTGAACCAATAGAGGTCGCAATTCTCATCCGATTTGGCTAAAATTTTGCATGAGGTGTTTTGTTATGATTTCCAATAACTGTGCTAAGTATGGCTCAAGAAGTCAAGATCCCGATCTGGGATCTTGACTTCTTGAGGACGCAATTCTCATTCGATTTGGAAGAAATTTTGTACATCGGCTTCTCTCATGACCTTCAACATACGTGTCTAATATGGTCTGAAATGATCAATAGCTTGATACAGCTCCCATATAAACCTATCTCCCGATTTTGCTTCTTGAGCCCCAACAAGGCGCAATTCTTATCCGAATGAACTGAAATATTACACAATGACTTCTACAATATTCGGCATTCAATTATGGTTCAAATCGGACTACAATTTGTTTTTACTCCACATGTCTTCTAAACCCGTGGAAAAAAAATTTGCGCCTAGCCTCAATAGCAAATTTACTAAAAAATGGCCATCACCTTTGACCGAGATGGGTATTTTGGTGATTTTTGTGAAAAATTTTGGACAGGGTTTATTTTTGATTGATAAGGATATTTTTGTCTTCAAAATTCTTCAAAAAAAATAAAGGGTGATTTTTTTGAGGTTAGGATTTTCATGCATTAGTATTTGACAGATTACGTGGGATTTCAGACATGGTGTCAAAGAGAAAGATGCTCAGTATGCTTTGACATTTCATCATGAATAGACTTACTAACGAGCAACGCTTGCAAATCATTGAATTTTATTACCAAAATCAGTGTTCGGTTCGAAATGTGAAATGTATGCAGAAGGGAAAGACCAAGTGAAGAAAGACATCTCAAAACTAGGTATCAGGAGTTGGGGAAATCTCTTCTGAGTCCGCCTTGAAGATCAAAAGCCAATATAAACCCACCCTGTCATTTGACTTCTTGACCCCCTAAGGCCACAATTTGCCACAAATTAAGTATGATAGGTACACAAAATTCAAACCCATTAAGACCCCAATAGGTCCATAGCCACCGCATTATCTGATCTGACGATTTAACTTCTTGATCTCCCCCCAGCAAAAATCTGGTTAAGCCAATCCCTCGAAGTAGTGAATGACATTTTTCAAAGGCCCTAAGGCAACCCCTAACTACTCTTCGATGCATTGTGTTCGTATGGGTGTATGTATGTTTGTATGTATGAATGCGTTTTAGATTATTCATGTATGTATATGAGTTGATATCTTTATGATTGTGAAAGCTGCGTGTGGTTGGTTGTGTGAAAAACAATTTAGCAAAATTTTGATTGTCATTTATTGTATGTTTTCGGCAGCAGCAACAACAGCAACTGCAACAACAACGACAACGCCAACGCCAACACCAGCAGCATCAACTACACCAAAAAATCAACAACACTAAAACAATGACAACATGCTGGCCATGGTCAAAGTGGCAAAAATCTGAAAAATTCTGATTGTGCTTTTATCTGTTTTCACAGACAATTCTCATTTTGAAATTGATTTGATGCATTTTTTTGAAATGCTGCCTGGCCACTGCTGTCGTGTCTCATCTCAACTGATTTTAGACAAATATTAATGTTGTTGTCATTGTTGTTATTGCCAGTGGAGGGAAAAAATGGAAAAACATCAACGACAATACCGATCAACAATTCCATATGGGGGGCAAGCCTAGCAAAACCAAAAAAAAACTGAAACCTCAAAAAATCAATCAAACAAACAATGCCGTAAGGCCAGAAGCTCGACAGCCAGTTATACTGGGCAATCACAGACTTTAAATCAATACAACAAAGGACTTTAATGGCAAGCACTTTAATATGGTCAATTTATTTGAATATTGAATGTGCAAGGGCCAAAGGGGAAGAACGAAATGGAAGAGGCAGCATTTTCAAGCGAGAGAGAGAGTAGAAGGGGCTTTCTGGCGAATTTAGCATTTTTTCGGGATTTTTCATCAAATCATCGCAACACCATTCAAAAGGAAACTAGTCCTTTGTGTGAAAATTCTACGAATGAGTTTGTGTGTGTATTTGAGAGTTTTTGTGTTTTTTTCTTTCGTTAATGCCTTTAAATGCTGCATCATCATTTTTAATCGCTTGTCCTTTGACCCCCCAAGGCAGCAGGGAGTCTTTTAGCTATAACAGTGCCCCCACATCAGACTCAGCCTCACAGGGAGGGGCAAAGGACTTTTCATATATACTTTGAAAAGAAGAATAAATATTTTTGTTCTGTTCAAATGTTGGACGATTGCAATTCACTTCTCCTAGTGCTGCTCATACGCATTCTGTAAAAATTGAAATAACAATTTATTTCATTTTTTTATCGCTCTCTCTCTCTTCCTCCCACTCTCTTTGCTCCATTCGATTGTAAAAATTTTCCATTTGATTAAACGCAAACATCAAAAGCCGCCGAGCGGCTTCATAATGGGACAAGCTCGTGGACAGACATAGACGATATGTCATGTACAGTGGAATGGATAGATCAGGATTGTGATTTTTCAAAGGCTCAAGGAGACATTTCATGAAATCTGCATAGGATAGACGAATTCGTATCGGGTGCCCGTACAGCGAAATCTGCTCTGGATTGGGAGGTTTGAAGTGGGGCGTTACACCAATTTGATTGATCTCAAATTTTAGAACCATTACAGTTTTTTTGTATGTTACCATAGGATTGCAAACAAAATTTCGTTTAAATCGGTAAACTCATCTCCGAGATCTGTCGTTGCCTATGAGGAAGAAACTTCTTTCATCTAGGGTATCAGAAAATAAGGTAGATTATATTCAACGAGGGACCAAAACCTACACAAAATTTACGTTATTCATGGATTTGCTATTTGCAAAAGTCTCTTCGTTTATAGTAAAACTTTTAGAAACTTCGTCTGTGGTAAAGGTGGGCTCGAAATCTCAAAAAAATCGTTCAAGCTAAAAATTGTTCGTTTAGCGCAAAATATGTCTGGGTTCAAATCCTGGAGAGAACATCAGAAAAAGCGCAGAGGTTAGCATGTCTGTCTATAGCGCTGAGCACCTGGGTTCGAATCCTGGTGAGAACATCAGAAAACACATTTTCAGCGGTGTTTATCCTCTCCTAACGCTGGCGACATTTGTGAGGTACTATGCCATGTAAAAACATCTCCCCAAAGATGTGTCGCACTGCGGCACGCGACAGCACTTGGTGATATGTGAGCAGTTTGCCCTTAGCTCCTTAGTGGAACTGGCGACATTTGTGATGTACTATGCCATGTTAAAACTTCTCCCCAAAGAGGTTTCGCACTGCGGCACGCTCTTCGGACTCGGCTATAAAAAGGAGACCCCTTGTGATTGAGCTTAAAATGTGAATCGGACCGCACTCGGTGATATGTGAGCAGTTTGCCCCAATTCTTCAGTGAAATGTTCATGGGCAAATTTGCATTTGCAAATGTCAGTCAGCCAGCAGTCGATGGAACGAATGGAGTCGTGCGTGGATGAAAACTCGCAAAGTAAAAATGTGTCAAATTTCACTGATTTTGAGCGATCTTATATAACTCTTTGTTTCAAACTTCAGCGAAATCGGGTAATAATGCGCTTAAGACCCAAAATTGGCATGTCGGCTTATATGACAGGTATATCTGAATAGGGTCCTATATGGACCAGATTTAGGAAGGCCTAGGTAGCTCGATTTTCCAAATTTCAGCTCAATATTTAAATTTTTGAGAAAATTATTTCCAACCCAAATTAAAGAAAAATCCTACCAAACCCAACCAAAACTTACCAAATGTTCTGCAGCCCACAAATACCATATATATTTTTCTACCCACCACCGAAGAGTTGACCATTTTGCCCTTCCATATGTAATTCATAAAATTTTCCCATATAAACCGATCTTGGGTTTTAACTTCTTGAGCCTCTAGAGGGCGCAATTATCATCCGATTTGACTGAAATTTTGCACGTCGTATTTTGGTATCACTTGCAACAACTGTGTTAAGTATGGTTCAAATCGGTTCATAATCTGGTAAAGCTGTCACATAAACCGATCTTGGATCTTGACTTCTTGAGCCAATAGAGCGCCCAATTCTCATCCGATTTGGCTGAAATTTTGCATGAGGTGTTTTTTTATGACTTTCAATAACTATGCTAAGAAGTATGGCGCAAATCGTTACATAACCTAATATAGCTGCCATATAAATCGATCTGGGATCTTGATTTTCTTGAGCCTCTAGATAGCGCAGATATTAACTAATTTGGCTGAAAGTTTGCACATCGGCTTCTCCCATGACCTTCAACATAGATGTTAAATATGGGATGAATCGATCTATAGCTTGATACAGCTCCCATATAAACCGATTTTCCGAATTTGTTTCTTGAGCCCCTGCAAGGCGCAATTCTTATCAGAATGAACTAAAATATTACACAATGACTCCTACAATGTTCAGCATTCATCCGAATCGGACTATGACTTGATATAGCTCCAATAGCATAACACATTCTATTCAATATTCTTTGTTTGCCTAAAAAGAGATACAGCGCATAGAACTCGACAAATGCAATCCATGATGGAGGGTGTATAAGATTCGGCCCGGCCGAACTTAGCACGCTCTTACTTGTTTCAGTTCATAACTTGGTATTTATATGTTGGAAAAACCTACCAAAATGTGAGGTCAGCCTACCAAGAGAATAAAAACCTACCAATTTTGGTAGGAACCTACCAAAAACAACAACACTGATTTCAATGTGTTGCAATAGGAGGCCACCGTAGCATTACCGCTGATCGCCTGAGTTCGATCACGGGCGAGAACATTATAATAAATTTTCAGCGATGGTTATCCCCTCCAAATGCTGGCAAAATTTGTAAAGTACTATGCCATATAAAAACTGCTCCCTAACAAGATGTAGCACTGTGGCAGGCCGTTCGGATTCGGCTATAAAAAAGAGGCTCCTTATTGCAGAGCTTAAACTTGAATCAGACACCACTCATTGCTATGTGAGAAATTTGCCCCTGTTCCTTAATGGAATGTACATTGGCAAAACTAATAACAAAATTAGTATACCTCCATCCTAAGGTGATGGCCATAAAATCTTTGTATTTATCATAAATTCTTTCATGATTCAAAAAAAAAAAAACTCTCACAACTTTGTCGTTAATAAAGTTCCAACGTTTTCACAAAAGAAGTTTACATGAATTACTTTTATGCTTGTGCATTATGTGAAAATTTGAGAAAAATCCTTTCAGCCAGTTCTGGATCTATGCGGAACAGACAAGTCAGCACTTAAACTTTTGAATATAAGAAGATTTCTTCAAAGTTTTCCATAGTTTCACTTGTATTACGCATCTCTTGCCACTGTGTTGTAGAAAGACGGACACGCAGACAATTGGTTGTCTCAATGGCAGGGGAGCGAAGACACCACCCCATATCGGCCTCCAGATGGGCGATACAAATTTAACTATGGGTCAATTGCTAAAATCCTCATTCTCGGCATATGCTGATAATGTGGCCAGATCTGGGTGGTCATATGTCCCAGCAGCGGTGTGCTTTGTTTTTCCGATTTATGCTTCAGCAAATTCACCATAAAAGCAATGGGTGGGTGGTTGGTTGGTGGGGTGTTTGGCGAGCCGCTGCATGGCTGTCAGCATGGAGCCTAGGGGGGGTTGATGGTTTGAGTAATTAAAAGTTTATGCTTTTGTGAATATTATCGCTTGCTATGCTTTGTGTGCAAACGCGTTTGACCATTGATTTCTGATTCTGTGATTCTTGTTTTCCCCCTCAATGAATTCCGCTTTGTGGGAGTTTTCATTTTTTTTTTTGGGACAAACACCCAACCATCCATCCACATGGACATATTTTCAGAGCAGCCAGCGGAGAAAAACAGCAGAAAAAAATTATCGTTACAATTAAAAGCTGTAACAATGCAATGAATACAATAAGGACGAGAACAACAACAACAAGTACGATGACAGTGTAAACGGCAACAAGGGCGACTGATGATGGTGGCTATGTGAGAACAGATGAACATTTTTAAAACATTCAATGAAGTGTAAAAATGTTTTAAAGTTTTTTGTCTGGCCCCAATAAATTTGTTGAAATTAAACAAAGTTGTGATGGCAGGAGAGTTTATCTCTCAGTTGACCAAGCTCTACATAAATTTATCCACCCGCCTGTCAACCACTCAGTCAGTCAGTCAGTTAGTTATTCATTTCACTTCCATTTTGGCTTTAATTCATTTCATTGATGATATCGCATTCGATAAGATTTGTAACATGTGTGATGATGATTTTTATCAACAGCCATCAGCTACCAAAAGTAGGACGAAGCGAACAGCGTCAATTGTTGTGATGTTCCATGGAATTTGTAGCAACTAAAAAATAAAAAATAATAAAAAAAACAGCAGAGAAACAACAGTCCCGAAACCTTGTTGCCATAGCCATTGTCCGTTTCCAGAGCAACCAACAAGAATTCCCCATCAATAGTGCGGACTTTGAGTGTTTTATTGGCAACAGTCATTGTCGTCTTGTTTTTTTTTTTTTTTTTGTATGTTTTACCACTGTCCACACACCGACCAAACGAATGAACGAACAGTTGACAGTTCAACAAGGCCGCTTTTTGTCATTTGTTGACTTTGGACAGTAATAAAGTACCTCCTAACAAGCTCCTGGCCAATATTATCCATGTGGAAATCTGTTGATTGTGACAAAACTTTACCTAGAAACGAGTGATTGTTCGCACAGTGTCAAGTTGGCCAGCAGGCAGCAGAGATTGACCATTTGCCTTTGGATTAAGATTGAGATTAGGACGGAAGTAAACAACAAATTTAAGATTAGCCCTAAATGTTGTTTTTAAAAAGAATTAAGCTCCTTGGCCTCATCACAGTGTGCTAACTATGTGCTGGCCTGCGGGTTAACCCACAGCTTCATGCTTGAAAACTCAGATGATTGCATGATTCTACTTCATTCAATATTAAATTTAATAAAAAATATTCAATTTAGATTTTTTATGAAAATTTCAAGGGAAATTTTATTTTCACCGCTTACATAACTAGCCCGCTGCGCCTTATTTTACTTTATATGGAACAAAACTTTATTTGCTGTTTGTGTGGTTTTTTTTCTAGGGGTATACCCCCAGAAAATTGGTCCCGAAAGTGGGTATAAATTGCTGCTCCTGCCCCATATTCCTTTCATTTAAGCCCCACAGTGACATGGTCGGTAAATATGCCCGATTTTGGGGTGTTTTGGGTTGGGGGGTGGTCCCCCAAACACTAAGCCCTGAAAATATGTCAGCAACGTGCTCTATTCTCATATATATGAACCCCATATTGTCATTGGCCTCAAAATTGGATATCAAATTCGTTTTCTAATCTCAAATACCATTCACGCAAACCCCTTATTGAAAAATCCAGCAAATATGTCAGGTTTGGGGTATGGACCCTAAAAACTATGAATATCGAGCTCCACAGTCTTGAAGACCCAACTTGTCTTGGAGAGCAAATACGTCCTACTAAGGGATTGTTATAGTGGTGGTACGTCCCCTAGACAGTTCGTCCCGAATATTGATGTCAGATTCATGGTCTACTCCCAAAAACCCTTCATTTGAGCTTCAGTTTTCCATTGATATCAGATTCGTGCTTTACTTCCAAAGACCTTTCATTTGAGCCCCATATTGCTATGATCGTAAATTTGTCTTCTTTGGAGGATGATCTCGAGATAGTCGGCCCCCCAAACACTTAATCCCTCATCTGGATATTCGTATACTACACTCAAATACCTTTTATTTAAGCCCCATAATCGCATGGTCAGTAAATAAGTCCTGCTTGAGAGGTGTTTTGGGGAAGGGGTGGACCCCCAGAAACGTGGTCCCACAATTGGATATTAGATTCGTATTCTACTCGCAAATACCGTTCATTTGAGTCCCATATTGCCATGGTCGGTAAATATGTCCGATTTAGGAGTGTTTTGGGGGTTGGGTTGGTCCCCCAAACACTTGATCCGACAATTGAATATCAGATACGTTTTCTAATCTTAAAAACCTTTCATTTGAAACCCATATTGTCGTAATTGGTGTATAAATATATTGGGTAGGTTTTGGGGTGGGGCACCCCTCCTAGGTATGCCATCCGAAATTGGGATACCAAATTTTTGGTTTTTGAAGGTTACTATAAGAGAGAACACAAAATTTCGCTTAAATCGCACCACTCATCTCCCAGATCTGGCGTTTCTGTAAATTAGGGTAAAGGGGAGGCTTTGCTCCCCCTTCAGATATAAAAAAAAATGTATTACCCTATTTTTACCACGGGATCATAATGCATCATCAGTGAAAATTTCAAGAAAATCGGTCGAGCCGTTTCTGACATACAAATTCTTCTACCGTTTCTGACAAACAAATACTTCTTCTTAGTGTAGGTCGGTTGGGATTGTAAATGGGCCAAATCGGTCCATATCTTGATATAACTGCCATATAAACCGATCTTGGGTCTTGACTTCTTGAGCTTCCAGAGGGCGCAAATCTTATCCGATTTGCCTGAAATTTTGCATGAAAAGTTTTGTTATGACTCCTAACAAATGTGCTAAGTATGGTTGAAATCGGTCTATAACTTGATATAGCTGCCATATATACCGATCTTGGTTCTTGACTTCTTGAGCCAATAGAGAATGCAATTCTCATCCGATTTGACTGAAATTGTGCATAAAGTTGTTTGGTATGACTTCCAAAAACTGTACCAAATATGGTTTAAATCGGTCCAAAGCCTGATATAGCTGCCATATAAACCGATTTTGGATCTTGACTTTTTGAACCACTGGGGGCGCAATTCTTATCCGATTTGGCTGAAATTTAGAACAACGGCCTTCAACATACGTGCCCAATATGATACAGCTCCCATATATTCCGATCTCCCGAAAATGCTTCTTGAGACTCTTATGGGCACGAGATAAGGCAGGATTTTATGATATTCGTACGTTTAGGTACTAAAAAGTATGAAACGGTGACTTTTGCTCAGCACGAACAGATAGGGCTAGAATTATGATTTTAGACTCAAATTAAAGACCGCTTTGAAAATAATATTTGGTGACAAATATTTCCCAACATCGTACCGAAAGTGGGAGCAATAGTACGTTTAGTACCGCAATTGGTACTTTTTGGTACATTTTTTATTAACTGAGCTAGAGCATTGAATTTTCGTATTTAAGTACACTATAGCAGCCCAAATTGGAAGAGTCAATGAGTTTTTCGACTTTTGGAATGTAGGTATTAAAAAGTACCAAAAAGGTACAGAATAGGTTATCTTTGCACAGGTCGCCCAGATAGAGCTAGAACTTCGAAATTTGGCCTAGAAGATGCTGTTGGGTAAAAATGGGAACGAGGAGAAAAATTTTTAAAATAGTTTCCCAACCGGGAGGAAACGTACATTTAGTACCGAAATTGGTACCATTTGGTACTTTCTTTATGGATTAAGCTAGAGCTCTGAAACTCGGCATGTATGCGCAGCTAGGAAAAATATTTAGGGTGACCGATGACTTTTTTAAAATTTCTTATATTTTGGTACCAAAAATAGTGCGAAATAGTACGAAATAGCTATTTTTGTTTACAGCGATACCATAAGTTATATCAGATACAAAATGTTAGCACCGAATAAGATGAGGCAGAAAACGTTTAAGTGCAGTAATTGGTACTATTTGGTACTTTCTTAACAGATTGAGCTAGAGCTCCAAAATTTGGGGTACAGGTACAACTTGACACTATGGAATTTCTTGAAATTCGTACATTTTGGTACTAAAACCTACAAAATGGTACTTTCTTTACGGATTGAGCTAGAGCTCCTCAAATTGGTATATGCAAATTTTGCCCATGAACATTCCATTTAGGAACAGGGGCAAAGTTCTCACATATTGATGAGTGCTGTGCGAATCAAGTTTAAGCTCAATGATAAAGGGCCTCCTTTTTATAGCCGAGTCTGAACGGCGTGTCACAGTGCGAAGTTTTACATGGCATAGTACCTCACAAATGTTGCCAGCATTAGGAGGGGAAAACCTCCGCTGAAAAATTTTTTCTGATGGTCTCGCCAGGATTCGAACCCAGACATTCAGCGTCATAGGCGGACATGCTAACATCTGCGCTGCGGTGGCGTCATCCAACGGGATCCAAAGCGAAACATTTTTGTTGACTGTCAAATGTTCACGCAATGTTGAATGTATGCTGGTCCCTCTAATGTCTAAGGTTGTCTCAATCTCACGATAGATCACATGACTATCTTGCAGTATCAGTTGGCGCACAGCATTAATGGTTTTTGGAACAACTACTGATTTTGGAAGACCTTTGCGAAATTCGCCTTGGAGTGAACTACGACCTCGGTTGAATTCACCATACCATCGATAACTACTGGTCCTTGATGGAGCTTCATAGCCAAAAATTGAATTAAGTTCATCGATGCACTGTTGTTGAGTTAATCCACGTCGAAGGTGGTAAAAAATAATCGAACGAAAATGTTCACGATTTAATTCCTTTTTGGGGGCAAGATGAATCTTTAAGTTACTGTAAACAACACAAATAGCGCTCGTATGTCAAAACGCTCTGAGTAGTTTAACCTCAAAAATGTCAAGCTTAGCGATAGAGCTGTCAGTTGACAGATTGCAACACAAGGGTTGTACAATCCCGAAATATAGAAGGCAACCTTCGTACATATATACATATGTTCGTTATTGCAATAAAATGGTCATTTGTTAACCGATTATAACAAAATTTGGCATAACTGACTTTATCCTATAAGTTTCGGCATTTCGGGTGAATTTCATATGAATCGGTTCAGATATAGAACCGATTCATTTATCTTTCATTTATCTTTCAATTTTCCTAAATCTTTGGACAGTGTGCTGCAGGGTGTCGAAAGGCCGGCTTTGCCCGACTTTAGCCTGTACTTACTTGTTAGAGTATGGCGAAATGTACAGTCATGGTGAGTTAACATAGAAATAAATAAATAAAAAAATTCCATGAATTTATGAGCATCTTAAGATTGCTTTCACTTTATTTGATATCGAGTTACTGTGCTTCTCTTAGACTTTTTATTTCTATACATGTTTTTTATATATTTTTTTTTAACATATCAGTTTCTATTTCGACAAGTTCTTATCTATAGTCAGCATAAAATAAAAGAAAAAATAGAATTTGTAGAAAAATTTATGATTTTAACTTTAGAGAACGTCAATCATCCTTAACATTGTCAATATTTCAATATTTCTACTGTTCCATATTCCATATCATGTTTTCCCTTTCACCTTTTTGGGGCATTTTTAGGTTTCTCCTCACTATAAAACATGCATTTTGCCAATTTGTAAAGGCATTTGAACAACATGATGAACGAAACAAATCGCCATAGTTTTAATTGCGACGAAGTGAAGCTTTCAATTATTTTGCGAACAAACAAAATTGATTTGATACAGGATTTTCAAGAATTTTCATACAAAGGTTAAAAGTTGGATATCCAAAAAGGTGAATTTAACAGAAAACATGAGCAAAAATATTCTTGGAAAAAATTATGAAAAAATTTTAAGCCAAAGGACAAGAACAGTTTTATGAACTGTGTTTTTATTTTTATACCCACCACCGAAGGATGGGGGTATATTCACTTCAGCATTCCGTTTGCAACACATAGAAATATCCATTTCCGACCCTATAAAGTATATAAAGGGTGATTTTTTTGAGGTTAGGATTTTCATGCATTAGTATTTGACAGATCACGTGGGATTTCAGACATGGTGTCAAAGAGAAAGATGCTCAGTATGCTTTGACATTTCATCATGAATAGACTTACTAACGAGCAACGCTTGCAAATCATTGAATTTTATTACCAAAATCAGTGTTCGGTTCGAAATGTGTTCAAATTTTGACAAATTTTGTTCAGCGATGAGGCTCATTTCTGGTTGAATGGCTACGTAAATAAGCAAAATTGCCGCATTTGGAGTGAAGAGCAACCAGAAGCCGTTCAAGAACTGCCCATGCATCCCGAAAAATGCACTGTTTGGTGTGGTTTGTACGCTGGTGGAATCATTGGACCGTATTTTTTCAAAGATGCTGTTGGACGCAACGTTACGGTGAATGAACACATTTCGAACCGAACACTGATTTTGGTAATAAAATTCAATGATTTGCAAGCGTTGCTCGTTAGTAAGTCTATTCATGATGAAATGTCAAAGCATACTGAGCATCTTTCTCTTTGACACCATGTCTGAAATCCCACGTGATCTGTCAAATACTAATGCATGAAAATCCTAACCTCAAAAAAATCACCCGTTATATTCTTGATCAGCGTAAAAATCTAAGACGATCTAGACATGTCCGTCCGTCTGTTTGTGGAAATCACGCTACAATCTTCAAAAATAGAGATATTGAGCTGGAACTTTGCACAGATTCTTTTAATGTGTATAAGCAGGTTAAGTTCGAAAATGGGCTATATCGGACTATATCTTGATATAGCCCCCATATAGACCGATTAGCCGATTTAGGGTATTGCTCCCATAAAAGCCACATTTATTATCCGATTTTGCTGAAATTTGGGACAGTAAGTTGTGTAAGACCCTTCGACATCCCTCGTTAATTTGGCCCAGATCGGTTCAGATTTGGATATAGCTGCCATATAGACCGATCCTCCGATTTATGGTCTTAGGCCCATAAAAGCCACATTTATTATCCGATTTGGCTGAAATGAGTTGTGTTAGGCCTTTCAACATCCTCCATCCATCCTAGTTGGCCCAGATCGATTCAGATTTGTATATAGCTGCCATATAGACCGATCCGCCGATTTAGGGTCTTAGGACCATAAAAGCCACATTTATTATCCGATTTTGCTGAAATTTAGGACAGTGAGTTGTGTTAGGCCGTTCGACATCTTTCTTCAATTTGGCCCGGATCGGTCTAGATTTAGATATAGCTGTCATATAAACCGATCTCTCGATTAAAGGCTTTGGGCCCATAAAATGCGCATTTATTGTCCGATCTCGTCGAAATTTGGGACAATGAGTTAAGTTAAGCCTCTCGACATAATTCTGTAATATGGGACAGATCGGTCTAGATTTAGATATAGCTGCCATATAGACCGATCTCTCGATTTAAGGTTTTGAACCCATAAAAGGCGCATTTATTGTCCGATTTTGCCGAAATTGGGAACAGTGAGTTGTGTTCTGACCTTCGAGATCCTTCTTCAATTTGGACAAGATCGGTTCAGATTTGAATATAGCTGCCATATAGACCGATCTCTAGATTTAAGGTTTTGGGCCAATAAAAGGCGCATTTATTGTCCGATGTCGCCAAAATGTGGAACAGTGAGTTGTGTTGGGCTTTGCAACATACTTCTAAAATGTGGCTTAGATCGGTCCAGATTTGGATATAGCTGCCATATATACCGATCTCCAGATTTAGGGTTTTGGAGCCATAAAAGTCGCATTTATAATCCGATTTCACTGAAATTTGACACAGTAACTGATGTTAGGCTTTTCGACACCCGTGTTGTATATGGTTCCAATCGATTTATTTTTAGATAGAGCTACTAATAAGACCAATATTTTGTTAAATACAATTGAACAATGACTTGTACTTATTAGTATTTGGCCTAATTCGGTACATATTTCGATATAGCTGCTATGGGGCATTAGGTATACATTTTCACCGGATTTTGACGAAATATGCTTTACATATATATCCGAGGTGGTGGGTATCCAGAGTTCGGCCCGGCCGAACTTGACGCCTTTTTACTTGTTCAATTTCTCCCCACTTCTCATTAATTCAACTCCTTTCTGTATAGTTAAAATACCAGAAACATTTTAAACTGAAATTGAATCCTTTTTCCGATTTTTTTTTTGTTCGTTCAATCACAAACCCTTTCAGTGTCAATTTATATACAATCGCTTACAATGCATAAAAAAAACCAATTCAATTGGACTTTAAAATCTCTTTAACTGTAAACAAGGACCTTCATCACATTCATTGGCATTTTTGGTGTTTAAAGAAAAGAAAGCAAAAAAATGGCCAACAACTTTAAAATTTGCTGTCTAAACAGAAAAAACTTGTTGAAAGGATGTTTAAAGTTGACCAATCCTTAACGGGGTTTTTATGCTCATGTTTTGGGTGTTTTTTTATTTCTTGTTCGTGTTGTTGTCTTTGTGAATCGGAGGCGGGGGGAGGGTGTGGGGACACCAATAAATGCCCCTAATATCCGGACCGACCGCCAAGTTGTGTTGTTCATAAATCTTTTCTATTATGAAAATTTTGCTGCTCACCAAATAACATTGGAAACAGTTGACACTTTGTGCCCTTGTTATGGAAGTGAAAGATTTTGAATTCCGATGACATTTTCCTTATACTCACCCCACCTTAGCCAAACCATTCCAGCAAAAGAATTGTCCTTTTTTTGGGAAGAAAAACAGAAACAAATATTTCTCGCCCTGGGATCACTGCTGCTGCGTTATGGCAACTGAAAATCCCCTTAACAATGGCAAATGCTGCCCCCCCTACCCATTACTGCTCCTATCTTGAGTTGGAGAAACTCCGAAAATGACAATGCGACAAACGAAAACAAAAAGAACTGAGAACACCATAAAAAGAAACCGAAATTGAAACCTTAACCAAAACCGAAGTTGAAGCTACATCATGTTAGCTCTGGAGCAGAGGGAGGTGGGGGATAAAGAGAATGACAGCAAAAGGAAGTTTCCATTTTTAATATCCATTTCATGTTGTCATTTGATTTCATTTTAACATACCGACGCATTGCTCGCCCGTCAATCACGATTGCAAGCCAACCGTCCGCAGACCCTTTTGAACCATTTGCCTGGCATTTGCCAACGCAGCAACAGTGGAAGCAGTGTGGCGGGACCAGCACCCAATAAACTCCGCTTTGATGACCAACCCAATCATCAACCATCCACATCTAAGGCCACAGGAGTGATGGTTGCAGCAGCAGCAGTAGCAGCATCGTGTTCATCCACAGGAGCAGCAGCAGCAGCAGCTGCCGGCGGGTGGCAAATTAAAGTTCCAGAAAAAAGGCCGGCCAACCCTCAGACGAGATAGAGAGCATAGAAAAAAGAAAATTGTTTTTCTAGTTTTCCCCGGTTAAATAGGGAAAATTTTATTTTTACCCACCCAGACTGTGGCTGCTGTTGCTTCCACTACCACCCGCTCTGCTGCTCTTCGAATCAGCCTAAATGTGTTCATAAGTTTCCTTTTTTGTTGCAAGTGTTGTTGCTTTTTTAAGCTTTTATTGAAAAAACGTGCATAATGTCGAAAGTCTTTTGATAACATCCGCATGACACCAATGATGGAGTTACAAAAATAGTGATGTAGAAATCGGATCGAGGTAAAGAAGAGATTATAATAATATTCGGTTTAAGAGGATTGAGTATAGGATATACAAAGGATTACAAGGTGTAAAACATGCTACATAATTTTATGCCCACAAACAAGGGTGCAGAAGGGGGTGTGGGGCTACTCAAACCATAATATTGAGAAAGATCTTGGAGATCTTTTGATAACCTTAAATTACGTAAATATGTCAGATGAAAAATGCCTCTTTTATTAAAACTAAGAAGTTCATTCGACAGATAGGGATTTACCACATAAAAGTGCGATCGAAACCAGATCGAGCATGAAACAGTTGGACATACCCCTCCTGGACCGATCTAGACCGCACTAGGCAAAGTTTCTAATACAAATCGCAGCGCCATATTTCATCAAAATCGGTTATCGTATGTTCGTTATATGGGTTGAAGACCTTAAGCCGGAAGATCAGTTTTTATGCCAACTTTATACAAATATGGTCCGATCTGAACCATAATTGGCTCGGATATCAAAGTGGCAAATACAACTCTCAACCTAATTTCGGAGGAAATGATTAATAATTGCACATTTTATGTGTCCGAGACCACAAATCGTGAGATTAGTCTGATGGTAGTTATATCCAAATGTATGGGGGCGCCCCGGTAGCCAAGTTGGCAGCGTGCTTGGATTACGAGTGTAGGGATCGTGGGTTCGATTCCCGCCAGAAGCCTTGGTTTATCGCTACTGTGGTATCACAATGGACTCAAAATTGTCTACGTGACTGCCACTCTTACCTTACCTATAGCCAAATATAATTCGACGCAGAGATCTATGTGTCGAATACAAATCGCCTTAACGAATTTCAGGGAAAACGGATAATAAATGCACCTTTTATGGTTCCAAGACCATATTTAGGTCAGATGTCGGGAAGCCTTAAACCGCTTATTGTTTAAATTTTTTTAAATGGTACAGATCGGTCTATATTTGAATATGGCTACCAAATTTATTGGTATTTATTGCCCGATTTCCATGAAATTTCGGATAATGAGTTGTGTAAGGCCCGTCGACATTCCTCTTCAATTTGGCCCAGATCGGTACAGATTTGAATATGGTGGCTACCAAAAGACCAATATTTTGCTGTACAAAATTGAACAATGACTTGTCCTTATTAGACCTCTCAATATCCGTGTCGAATTTGGTCCAAACCGGACCATATTTCGATAAAGCTGCTATGGGGGCTTAAATTATGATTTTTTTCACCGGATTATGACGAAAGGTGGTTTACATATATACCCGAGGTGGTGGGTATCCAAAGTTCGGCCCGGCCGAACTTAACACCTTTTTATTTGTTTCAAATCTTCTATTTGGAGGGTTTTTTCATTTTCGATTTTTGCATTTTTGTCCACCGGGTTAACACTGTTCGCCGTTTGAACTCGGCATAAAACGCAGGCCCCTTATCATTGAGCTTAAACTTTAATCATACAACTCTCATTAATATGAGAGAATTATTCCTTGTTCTTTAATGTTCATGGGAAATTAAGTAGAAGCCACCGTAGCGCAGAGGTAAGCATGTCCACCTATGACGCTGAACGCCTGGGTTCGAATCCTGGCGAGACCATTAGAAAAATTTTCAGCGGTGGTTTTCCCCTCCTAATGCTGGCAACATTTGTGAGGTGCCATGCCATGTAAAACTTCTCTCAAAAGGGGTGTCGCACTGCTGCGCACCGTTCGGATTCGGATATAAACAGGAGGCACCTTATCATTGAGCTTAAACTTGAATCGGACTGCACTCATTGATATGTTAGAAGTTTGCCCCTGTTCATGGGCAAAATTTGTATTTGTTGTTGTAACCTAAGGTTTAAGCCAAAAATGGCTCGTTTAAAGCAAAGAACGGTTTGAACTACACTAAAAGATGATTCCTTTGGTTTGTTTATATCTTGTATCTCTTTCTTCAATTTGACAAAGAGTGTAGCTAATTTATGTTGTTTTGTTTTCATTGGATAAAGCTCAGTCTACTAACTGTCAGTATTGGGAGGTTTACGATCGTGTGTTCGTATTTACAATAATACTAACAAAAACCATTGCACCAAACGGCGCCAAGGTGGAAATTGAAAAAAATTTTACTGTGCATAGATTGTTTGACAAAATTTCGAGTCAGTATTCATCACAAATTCTTGCATTTTCATCATAAACCAAATCGAAAAGTTTGCATTTGGCTTATGAATTATTTCTTTGCGTGTAGACTAGGCAGTGTAGAGTATTATATATTCGGCTGCACCCGGCTTTTATCTTTCCTTACTTGTTTTATTTTGTTTATAAACTTTCGCTTTAAAACCAAACGAGGAAACCCGAGTTTTTGATACGGTCTTCCACATCCATAGCCCACAGCCTTGAGACGGGGGGTGTATGGGTTGCCTTTGGCTGCATTGAAATTAGTTCAAAGTTAGATGGGTGGTGTTAAGGCCGGCTAAGAGCGGGGGTGAGCAGCAAAGTTTGAATGTTGGCAAAAGAAAACTGTCAAAAAGTGCACATTCCCAACTTGACATATGAACATTTCATTGACTGCTGCTACTCCATTCGATACGATTGCTACACCGATGGCAAACAAGTTGCTAGTATTGCTAGCTATTCCTATTTAGTTTTATCGTTGTTGTTGTTGTTGTTTCAATAGCATATTAAAACCATGTTGTTTTTGTTGTTTCAGAGAGCATTCGGTATTGATTCCAAACTCCGAAGCCAACTGTTTTCCTCTCAATGGTAGTTTTGCGATTTCTGCAACACTTTTGCTAGACTAGGGGTGAAATTTTTGCATGGGCTGTTCACAGCATACCGCCTGTCCGTCCATCCATTTGGCACACTCCTGCATATAACGAGGCCAAGGAGGAGCGGGAGTGGGAGTGGGACAACGTTGATGACTATGATTTTGTCGAAATATTACTTTTAAATTTGTAAATTGCAAAATTTCCCAACATCGAACAAATGCTCTTTTAATACCTTATCAAGTGCTTGACATGCATGCACACATCACAGCCATTCCAGGCCAGCCCTTACAAGCACTTCTGCACACACACACACACATACCCACATACATATTTGCCCACGCCCCCTCAGGGCTTACTGTTGGCTGGCCGTACCGGCTGTGGTACCGGCACCGTCAACCGGCATTGCAACTTGTTTTGTACATGAAAACAACCCAATTTGTAATTTGGCTAATTTCTTGTCATACGACCCATTTACTTTTCAAGAGAATTTGTACGCTTTTCACTTTGGGAGACTCAATCTTGGCCAAAATGCCACACAGTTGCCAGTGTAGATTTTCGCCATTGCATATGGGCCCTTTGTGAGCAGAGTACTGGTAGTCAAAGCAGAAAATGCCATCAAGGATGGATCCCCAAGAAAAGTAGAAAATTGCTTTAATACAATTTGCATAAAATAAGACCAAGAAAACCCCATATGGCCCTCCGGGGGGAGTTTTAATGAATTTGAAGTTTAAAACCCAAAGCATCCAACCAGAGACTGCTCTCCTTAGAGTTCCAATGTCAAGGGGAAAATATGCAAACGCAAGCTGGCCCTTGTAGGCCTTTTGTAGTGGGGGTTTTCGAAACCTTTTCAAAAAACTTCGTTATTGGGTGTTGCTTTGGAGGGTGAGGGATGGGTTGGTTGGTTGGTTTTAATGATAAGATTGCAATGCAATCGGCTTTATGACATGTGACACTTAACGGGAGTAGTAGACACAACGACCGATTTGTCATTCATTTTCACATTTGACATCCTTCGGTTTGCATTGCATCCACCATCCAGCGTGATGGAAGTGGATATCAAGTACCCAAATGCTGAATGGTGGATGAAGAATGACATCAATTTCCTTTGGCTTCTTCATAAATTCCGCTCCCATCATCACCATCACCACATTGGTTTTGTCATTAGATTTTTATAGGTGGGGGTGCGATGATGGAGGCAGGGCTAGGGAAACCGTTTTTACATTTCACATTGCCTGTCAGTCAATGATATCCTGCATCCGATAATAGATCCTGATGGGTGACTTCGTGGAACGCAATCACTTTTCTGAATGTAATTAAAAAAGAAAAATGTCATTTTACCATCGATTTTGATATGACAGCTATAAAGTTTCCCAGTAAAGCGTAACGGAAAAAACCAACGAAACAGTTGCATAAGCTAATTTGAATGAACGTTGAGCTAAGTCATTGGGAAATATTTTCACTCTTGAGAGTAATTGGAATAGTTGGGATTTGAGGCAGATTAGTATTTGCAAGAAAAAAGTTCATATACATACAATCGCACGCAAAAGTCTACACATGCTTTTTAAGAAATCCGTTTTACATAACGACATTTTTGTACGAAAAAGCCAAATCTGCCAAATATCTAATGTTGCCATTCATGGACCCAAGTATTTTATGAGGAAGTTGGAACTCAAATAAAATATAAACAATAGTTGCGGGCCGTCTCAAGCCCAAAAACGCCCCAAACGGGCACTTTGAACGATGATGTAGACACAAATATAGACTCAAATTCAAAAGGTATTCGGGAGAAGGTCACGGATATGACAATAAAAATGAGTTCGAAGAAATCGAGGGCCACCTTAAACCAGTCCCCAAACCGTAATATTAGGCGATCATGACTATATGGGGTTCAAATAAAAGTTATTTGAGAGTAGATTACGAATATGAAACTAAACTGTTTAAGCATCTGGGTGGCGTTCTGACCCCTAAAAATCATCCCAAAGAGGTTTACTGACCAATCGTGATAATGTGGTAATCATATGATATATATTTTAAGTAGAGTTCGGACCTAACATACAAAGCTATACAATCTGAAATTTTCATAGTTTGTGTAGGTTAATCTGGAAGGAGCAATAGCCAAATAATTTGTTGATACCGAAAGGGAAGGGGACCCTACCCCTAAAATTCGTCCCATTCCAAAAGACACCCAGAATAGGATATTTTTGGCCATGGTAATATGGGGCTCAGAAAAAAGGTATTTGGAAATGGAACACTAATTTGGTTTATGCTTCTGAGGCCAAATGGATGAGTGTCCGCCACACCCCCAAACAAAACATACTTACCGAATATGGCAATATGTGGGGGTGGGGCTGGCTCCCAGACACTTGGTCCTGAAAATAGATATCGCTTTCGTGCTTACTCTCAGATACTTTTCATTTGAGTCCCATATTGTAATGATCAGACTGTATGCCTTTTTTTAAAGGGGGTTTGGGGAATGGCGGCCCCAGATACATTGAACACAATTTTAATACCATATTCATGTTCAACTCACAAATGCCTTTCACTTGAGTTCCATATTGTCATGATCGGCCAATATGGTAGTTGTATAGGGATTTTTGGACCCAACATTTTAAATATCACATTCGTAATCTACTCACTTATTACTTTCATTTGTGTCCCATATTGTCATTATCGGCCAATACGGCTGTTTAAAGGAGGGTTTAGGGTGGAGATGGCACCCTAGAAACTTGGCCCCAATTTTAAATATCAAATTTGTACTCTACTCCCAACTTCCTTTCATTTGAGTTCCATATTGACCCGATCGGTCCAATTTTAGTTTAACTCGGTGCTTTTGTGGTATTGGGGAGGGTCCGCCCCTTTCAACATCAACTAATTATTTAGTCCATTGCTCCTTTCTGACCATATTCGTAATCCATTCCGGAATATCTTTCACTTGAGTCCCATTCTGTCTGAATAGTCCAAAATACCTATTTGAGGAGGTCTAGGGGCAGCGCCCTAAAAACCTGGACCGAATTTATATCATATTCGTACCCTACTCCCAAATACCTTTCATTTGAGTTCCATATTGTGTCGATCGGTCCCCTTCTATTTTTATACCCTCCTCCATAGGATGGAGGTAAATATTCGAAATATTCGTCTAAGACCCCATAAAGTATATATATTCTTGATCGTCGTGTCATTTTAAGTCGATCTAGCCATGTCCGTCCGTCCGTCTGTCTGTCGAAAACACACTAATTTTCGACGGAGTAAAGCTAGGCGCTTCCAATTTTGCACAAATACTTCTTATTAGTGTAGGTCGGTTGGGGATGTAATTGGGCCAAATCGGTCCATGTTTTGATATAGCTGCCATATAAACCGATCTTGGGTCTTGACTTCTTGAGCCTCTAGAGGGCGCAATGCCTACCCGATTTGACTGAAATTTTGCACGTAGTGTTTTGGTATCACTTCCAACAACTGCGCTTCATATGGGTGAAATCAGTTCATAACCTGATATAGCTGTCATATAAATCGATCTTGAGTCTTAATTTCTTGAGCCTTTACTGTGCCCAATTCTCATCCGATGTGGCTAAAGTTTGTCGCGAGGTGCTTTGTTATGACTTCCGACAACTGTGCCAAGTATGGTCTAAATCTGTTCATAAGCTGATATAGCTCCCATATATACCGATCTCCCGATTCATATCCGATGTGGCTGAAATTTTGCTCAATGACTTCCACTATGGTCTCCAACATTCAAACCAAGTATGGCCTGAATCAGTCAATAACTTGATATAGCTTTTCGCCTATCAAGAGATACCGGGCAAAGAACTTTACAGTTTTAGACCGTTAACTATATGTCATATCATACGACTACCCATTCCCAGAAAGTAGGGACAAGAACAATCTGTTCCTTATGAGAATATTCATATTTCTCTAAAGCTTCATTTTCAGGCAAATTTGGATTTTTTTTTTTGACATTCTATAACCAAACTGCTGCTGATAACAGCAGACCAAAAATTAAACATCCTTCGAAATTTTCCATACAAATTCCCCTAAATCAACATCAAAACTCGAGTAGCAATAAATCCTTGATTTGGACTCTAAATTGTCAAGCAAATTGCCATCACTTTCCCCACAGACATGACCAGGGACATATATTTCACATCTAAAGGACCCTCAATCACAAAAACAAATTTGTTTCAATTTCAAATTTTAATGGATCTATCAAAACTTAATCTGCAAATTTATTATTAATCTTCACTTCTGTTTGAAGTAAAGATGCCCAAAAGGAGTGGTGTTCCTGGGAAAAAAATGCCAGAGAGCACAAGCACTGCAACAACAACAACAAGAAACACCCTGCACTTCTATGTGTGTATATTCAAATATTTTCGATAAAATTTTGTTATTTTTTAATAACCTCTCCTTAGGCTGAAATTGATTCTTCTTTTTTTCTCTGGCTCTTGAGTGGAAAGAATGTTTTGGTTGGATGAAATGGAAACAATTTTCGAACGACCATCGGCAGCAAACCCTTAGCACCAGCTGATGAAAGATGACGGACAAACATACCAACAATGATGATGACGCCAATGATGAGGATTGTCATGGGCCAACTGATGAAGATGAAGCTGATGGGGAAAGATGACCACAGTTGACCCTGCAGCCTTTCGACAAATTGTATCTTTTTACCTCATTACCATTTTAGCCCAAGGCCAGAGAGGGGAGGTTAGATGGCCTAAAGGGAGAAATTTAAAACATATGTCCATCGATATGAGTGTATGTAGCAAAAGGGGGAGCTCTACTCCCCCACAAATGATGTTTGTCCAGAAAAAAAACAAACTAAATTTGCTACTAAAAGCGGACTATGATGAAAACGATGATGATAATGATGATGATGATGAACAGCTTGCCATAGATACTATTCTCCGGTTTCGTTTATTGATGGATGGATTTCTTAGTTAATTTATAATGGTTTTTGGTAATGGCTAGGGGGGGAGAGAGAATGCCAGTAGTGGGTATTCTGGGAGGAATTCTGTCCTTTAATAAAACAAACTCAAGTTTCATAAACAGTCCTCTCTCATCTTTTTTGTGTTTTTCTTTTTTTTGCATTTCGTTGCAAAGAAATAAAAACAAACAGCCAAACATGTGATGTGACATTTGTCAATGATGCCAGGCGATTGCTAACGCCACCACAACCATCGCCTCTTATGCTGCCTTTGCTATTCTAAATAGACGTGACAGACTTTTCGGCCAAAGACGTTGGCTTGGCTGCGGGGTGAGATGGAAATTGACATAGAAAAGATAACAAGAAATCATGAGCAAATATTTGCAAAGGTCTTCAGCAAAATGTTAAAAAGTTGTTAAACAAATATCAACAGTAAACGAATGGGCAAATGGACGTTAAGTCAGCGGGGAATTGGCGAAAGGATGCCAAGCCATCTATACATTCAGCCTAAAAGCAAAACAACAACAAAAATGACGAATCCATAATAAAGTCCTTAACAAACATACGCAGTAGCAGCAGTAGCGTATACGTAATGCCAACAACAACAACACTCATACGCCATAGCGGACAAACAGTTGGACAAGCTAAGAGACATTTGCGGTTATTACAAAAAAATCCGACCAAACAGATCGGTTTATTAAGGATGGTGAAAAGAAAGAGCCAAAGCTTCTACCTGATCATAATTTGATTTTCATATCGTAGGACTTCGGCATAGATTTTCAGATGGGTAATATGGTTGCCCAAAAAGTAATTGCGGATTTTTTAAAAGAAAGTAAATGGATTTTTAATAAAACTTAGAATGAACTTTATTCAAATATACTATTTTTACACTTTTTTTCTAAAGCAAACTAAAAGTAACAGCTGATAACTGACGGAAGAAAGAATGCAATTACAGAGTCACAAGCTGTGAAAAAATTTGTCAACGCCGTCTATATGGAAAATCCGCAATTACTTTTTGGGCAACCCAATAAAACAATTAGTACCAAATTTCGGACAAGTCAGTCCATAATTGCAATAACTATGAAACTACTCGTATATGTGCAAATTGAACGATCTGAGCCGATTTTCATAAAATTCTCTAGAAACATCAACAGTCTTTAGAGATTGGAATACATTTTTTATTTCGTTTAATTGGCCATTACAGAAAGCCTATACCTCGAGGCGAACGTAGGACAGATGTCCAATCGAATCGATCTTCTGCGCTTCTTCTCCAATCTCTGACGTCCAATTCCAAGATTTTGCTCTCCACTTGGTCACTTTATCGGTGTTTTGGTCTTTCCCTTTTGCGTTTTCTATTATGGTCGCCTTCAAAAGAATTCTTTACTGGAGCTTCTTCATCCATTCTGACAATATGACCTAGCCAACGCAACCGTTGTATTACAACTAAGCTATCGTCGTCATACAACTCATACAGCTCGTGGTTTAGACGACGCATATATTCTCCATTAAGGCAGACTGATCCATATATTTACATTGGATTTTTCTCTCAAACACTCCAAGTACCACCTCATTTGCTTTTGCAAGTACCCATACTTCGGAGCCATGCAACAGCACGGGTAGTGTATAGTGTAACAGTGTCTTGTATAGAGTAATTTTAGTCTGTCGAAAGATGACTTTGCTCCTCATCTGCTTGCTCTTAATCCAATGAAGCCTCTGTTAGCCCATATTATCCTTCGTTTTATTTCAAAAATGGTGTCGTTTGTTTTGGTTACGGCGGAACCAATGTAGGTAAAGTTGCTAGCTCCTAACTTTTCCATATTCTTCATCCGATAAAGTTTGCAGGGATGACTAAGAGTGGATATCATAACTTTGCCTTTTTTGTTGTTGTTTTTTGTCGCTGTAGTCACATTTTCTAGAGGAGGTGGCATTCCTCATCATGCTTCTGTAGGTGATCAAGCTTGATCCGGTCCAAAGGACCGATCGGTGGCCATTGGTTATTTAAGGGCGCCAATAACTCGCCTTGTCATATCGAGCCTCATATGCACTCATTATTTGTACAAGAGCCAGTGGCGCTTGGCCTCTCACTGAGACTCCGCTCGATACCGCTGATTGTCCGCGACTGCAGTTGCAGCTAATCCGTATGGAGCATTCCACTATCCGCTACCTGTGGACGCGCCCGGTAGCTCGCTGCTAAGCTTCTTGTGACAGCATTGAACAGCTCACAGCTATCCCGGGCCGGACTTTGCCTTATCTACATTTACAGCCAGACCCACTTTCACTGATTCTCTTTTTTTTCTTTGAAAGGCCGCAGTTATTACTTCTGGAGACCGATCCATGATATCGATGTCGTCGGCATAGGCGAGTAGCATTTGTTTTCTTTTCAGTAGTCTGTCATATCTATTCGAAACTTCATCTCGTATAGTCTTCTCCAGCGGAACATTAAAGACATCACACGATAGGCTATCTCCTTGTCTGAAACCTCGTTTGGTATTGAACGGTTCGTAGAGGTTCTTTCCTATTTTAACTGAAGAGCATGTATCAGCAAGCGTCATCCTGCAAAATCGTATCAGTTTTTCAGGAATACCAAGTTCACACATGGCTTGAAATACCTTTGAACGTAAAGAGCTGTCGAAGACAGCTTTGTGGTCAACGAAAACATGGTAGATGTTGATTTGGCCTTCTCGAGTCGTTTCCAAGATTTGGCACAGTGCAAATATCTGGTCTATGATGGATTTATCAGGTGCATAGCCACTCTGATAGGGCGCAATTTTTTAGTTTATTTTTGACTTTAATCTCTCACAAAGAACGCTCAATATCATCTTGGGGCGGAGACTTATTCTTTTGCAGTTTCCACATACCTTCTTGTCCCATAATATGCTGAGATTTCAATCATCGGGTATACGTTCTTCTAGCCACATTGCGCAGAGGAGCTGATGCATACGACTGGAATATATACGGGAGCTCCACCGATTTATGTAAAATCTATCAACAATCTCGAGAGTCACAAGAGAATCCTTCTTGCCAAATTTTGTGAGGCTCGGATGGCAAATTACCTTATTATTGCAAATATTAGTTCAGATAGGATGGACGTACTACATACGAGTTTATGGGAACTAAACCTTAATCCAATTTCAAATGGCGTCGTTTCTTGGCAAGAAAAAAAGTCTATGCTAAATTTAAAGCTGATCGGATGAAAGTTGGGAACTTCACATACACTTTGTACACAAATTAACAAACAGGCGGACAGACAGGTGGACAGACAAAGAAACAGACGGATAAGCAGACACACAGACGTATTGGCAGACGAACGGACAGATAAACAGACAGACAAACGGATAAGCAGACGGGCGGATAAAAAGACAGACGGGCAAACTGATAAGCAGACAGATGGACAAAAGGACGGACAGAAGGAGATACTGATACCCAAAGGCACAGACGGACAGACAGACAGACGGACATATAGACAGATAGACAGACATACCGTCAAACAGATGGACAGACGGACAAATAGATACAAACAGACAGACAGAAAGTAATTCTGAGACGAATTGTATACTTATCAGTGGGTCTATATCAGTGGCGGTCAGCCACCGATTTCGAGGCCTGATATCATTCCTAGTTTTGCATCCGCAAGGCCTGATCTCCGAATTCAATGTTTATATCTTTTTAACATTGAGTGACATTGCCTTTCATGGTAAAAAGATGACTTTAAGAAGAATCATCATTAAGCCATGTCAGTCTGTTCGTCTAGGTCCTTATATCTGTGTGTCGAAAGCACACTAAGTTTTTTTAAACAGGGACACTACAAAAGTAGACCGATAGGGACAGCAAACGACGCAGTATTTTATGTCGTTCTTTTGAAGCAAAATATGCGTCATTGACCTGACAGCAATCCGCACGTTCTCCATAAATCATCATTGTATCCCGAAAAAATTACGGTTTGGTGCCGTTTATGGGCCGGCGGTATCATTGGGCCGTACTTCTTCCGTGATGATCAAGACCGACACATAACTGTGAATGGAAATCGCTATCGTTCAAGATAGCAGAATATTTTTGGCCCCAATTGAACGATATGGACTTGAAGAACATGTAGTTCCAACAGGACGGTGCCATAAGCCACACTGCGAATGTCACAATCAATTTATTGGAAATCATGTTTGGAGAACGCTTTGGTCGTTCGATTTGACGCCGTTAGACAATTTCCTGTGGGGCTACATCTGAACTTCTGTAAGGGTGCCCGTGCCACATAATGGCCTTAAATATGTTTTCACAGGAATAAAGATTTTCCTTGATATTCAAAACCGTTTTTGATTTATATAAAAACTTTTGTAGCGCTCTCATTGGAAGACCCTATACTTGTATTTAGTGTTAGTCGGTTGGGTTTGAAAATGGGCTATATTGGTCTATGTTTTTATAAGCTGCCATAAAAACAGATCTTTGATCTTGACTTCATGAGCTTCTGGAGGGCACAACTCTTAACCACTTTGGCTGAAATTTCGCATGAGGTGTTTTGGTTTGACTTCTAACAACTGTGTCAAGTATGGTCCAAATCGCTTCATAACCTCATATGCGCTTACCTGTGGCCTTATTTTGTAAAAAATTTTTTTGCATAAATTTTGTTTTTATAACTCTGAGTGCTTCTCTACACACCAAAGTGGCTATTGGAAACAGACTATTCCTTGAATATTTCGAAGCTGGTGCCCAAAGGATCAAGACATTCAAGGTCATGGGTTCTTCTCAGATCCGCACTAATGAATTTGTGCAGCGTATTTTTTGTCGCCTTCAAAAACATGTCGCAGGTATTACTGGAGTCAACTTTATCCCAAATTTTGATGCCAAATTTGAACGCTATTCCTAAAATCCTTTCATAGGAATGATAGTTTGTTGTTCGGTTTACGGTTCGGATCATTTGATGTTTGGTTTATTTGGGGGAGGAACAAGCTGCATCTGATATCCCAAATTGTGATATCAGATTTGTGCTCTACTCTCATTGCCCTTTCATTTGGGAAACAAACAGTTCCTGTAGGTCTTCATATATGTATGCCCGCTTTAGAGAATTTGAAGGATGGTGGTACCAAGATTCTTGGCTCGAGAGTCAATCCGGACCATAGGGACTCAATTGGAAGGCCTTTCAGAGTGTAGTACAAACCTGATGTTGAAATTTGGCAACTCGTACATGTCCTGTTGGAGAGGTATTTTGAATGTCAGGCAACCTTCAGACACCTGCCCAAAATAGGGTTCAGAATCGTACTCTTTTCTCATAGACCTTTCATTTGGATAACATATAGCATAATTTGCGAAAATTTTTCGGATTCGAACTCTGAAAAATGTTCGGATTCGAACTCTACTCTTACAGACCTTTCATTTGAGGCCCATATTATTACCGATCGAGCTATGGGGCCTTCAGGGGGGCTTTTGAAGGTGCAGCGAGTCGCAAGATATTTGGTATATACTTTACTTTCAACGAGGCCACCTTACCGCAGACGGTTCGAATCCTGGCCAGAACATTATAAAAAAATGTCAGCGGTGGTTTTGCCCCTCCTGGCGATATTTGTGAGCTACTATGCCAAGGCATAGAAGCCATGTAAAAACTTCTCTCCAAAGAGGTATCGCACTGCAGCACGCCTTTCGGACTCGGCTATAAAATTAAGGTTCCTTATCATAGAGCTTAAAATTGAATCGGGCCACCGTAGCGTAGACGGTTCGAATCCTGGCCACAAAATCAGAAAAAAATTTCAGCGGTGGTTTTTCCCTCCTAATGCTGGCGATATTTGTGAGCTACTATGCCACGCATAGAAGCCATGTAAAAACGTCTCTCCAAAGAGATATCGCACTGCAGCACGCCTTTCGGACTTGGCTATATTATAGAGCTTAAAATTGATATGTGAGAACTTTACCCCTGTTCCTTAATTGAATATCCATAGACAAATAGAATTTGAAAGTTCATAGGCCACCGTAACGCAGAGGTTAGCATGTCCGCCTATGACGCTGAACGCGTGGGTTCGAATCCTGGCGAGCACATCTGAAAAACTTTTGAGCGGTGGTTTTCCCTTCCTAATGCTGGCGACATTTGTGAGGTACTGTACCATCTGGTATTACAGCCATGTAAAACCTTCTCCACAAAGAGGTCTCGCACTGCGGCTCAAAAGTCCGCTCAAAAGTTCCAGAATTACATCCAAGATTTTTCGATCTGGCAACACTGTGCGCCGTTCGGATTCGGCTATAGAAAAGAGGTCCCTTATCATTGAGCTTAAACTCAATTATTGAGCTTAAATTGTTCCCTATTGGAATGATCATGAGCAAATTTGGATTTTTTACTCTCAACAAACTTTTATTCAGGCCCATATTATCGTTTGGGGGGTTTATATGGGGGTGTGGAGGCCCCTCTTACAGTTGGGGCCAAATATGTACATCAGTTTCTTAACGCATGGGTTCGAATCCTGGCGAGCACATCTAAAAAACTTTTTAGAGGTGGTTTTCCCTTCCTAATGCTGGCGACATTTGTGAGGTACTGTACCATCTTCCCCACAAAGAGGTCTCGCACTGCGGTTCAAAAGTCTGCTCAAAGTTCCAGAATAACATCCAAGATATTTCGATTTAGCAATACTGTGCGCCGTTCGGACTCGGCTATAGAAAGGAGGTCCCTTATCATTGAGCTTAAACTCAATTATTGAGCTTAAATTGTTCCCTATTGGAATGATCATGAGCAAATTTGGATTTTTTACTCTCAACAAACTTTTATTCAGGCCCATATTATCGTTTGGGGGGTTTATATGGGGGTGTGGAGGCCCCTCTTACAGTTGGGGCCAAATATGTACATCAGTTTCTTACTCTACTTACAAATATCTTTCATTTGATAACCATAATGGCCCAATTGGTAAACATATGGGGTTGGGTTTTTGGGTGAGGCACTTCCCAGTTTAATTGGCCCAAGAATTTCTTTAGAGTATGATTTCTAATAAAACTTTTGAGACATTTGATTTCCTTGCACAATTTTTCTTGATTCGAATGTACGATTATCCAGCATAGTACTTTTTTAATATTCCACCTTTTCCTACTCATCATACTCACCATGTTTTCATATTGGCCCCCCCTTTTTATGCACGAGTAAACCAAAACTGGGTTATATCACACATACACAACAATATGACCGACACAGCAACAACAAGAAGCAGGAAAAAATCGGTTGATGGTCATGAAAAAATTATTGTTTTTATAAATTACAGCAATATGCTGTTGCAACCATTCCGAAAATGCTGACAACCTCAATTACAATTTAATACATGTTGCAGATGCAAGCGGCAAATTGAACCCACGACGAGGAAAAAGGTAACCAGACTCCGCAGCCCATTCTGCGCTGCTAGAACAGGAGGGTAGAGAAAAGACAGACATTTTTGCCAGCTGGACATTCAACGGACAACAGTCACAAGTGACAAAATGGCCCCATGGCCAATGTGCAATACAACCACATTTAACTCTTAGGCAAGGCACACACCGAATTCGCATAAACACAAACAACGTAAATGCAACAAGATTACGTGCCATACCATTGTTGTTTTTTCTCATGGTGACTGGTAGAGTATCCAGCTATCAATGTCCCAGTGTCTGTCTGTGTGTGTGTGTGTGTGTGTCTGTTAGGGTATTCAACAACACGCCGCCACCACCAACACCAAGAGGCCAACGATGAACAAGCAAATAAACAGTCACTCTCACACTTACAACTACACCTATACCGGCACCAGCACCGACACCGACACCACTATGCTGTGTTTCATTGCCACTGAAGTGAAGTGCACTGCAAGAATATCACCTACAAGTGTCACCAATATAACCCTGACATCATCAAACATATGCCCAAATGCTATCCCACAGCCTATCCATGCCATACCATGGCAAAAACAACAACAAGGCGTCCTTACATCACAGCATCACACGGATATTACATGTGTCCCCTCCCCCCTCCGCCTGTCGCCCAGTCCTCACTCAGCCATTGTCATTTGCCAGTCGCCAGCTTGGCGTTGTCCATCGCTCGCATATTCATTTGAACATTCAACATATTCTCCGGCCATTGCCGCCAGTGGTCATATTCCATGGTCCATGGTCCAACGTCCACCGTGGGCCATGGTCCATTTTGTTTCATAGGCCACAACACAGCACAAGTGAAGTATCAATGTAACCAGCCGCAGCAGCATCATCGGTCGCATTTTGCTTGGCAACTTTTTGCGGGGAAATGGACAATGTAAAATGCGGGAAGGAGTACTAAGGCCAAAAATGCAGGAGCGGCAAAGCACTAAATAAGGGCTTATTACAAAGGGGGCCAATTACATCCGAAGGACCCATTCCCTAACCACAATTTTCATCTAAAAACTTTTGAGCGGTAGTTTAAAAAAAAATGAAATCAAATCAAATTTTTTTTTTTTCAAATCTTGTGGTAAGCCAAAAAACAAATTTGTTAAAAAACTTAAGGGGAACGCCCAACCCTAAAACCCGCCCAAACGGTCATGTTTAACGATTGGGACAATATGGGTATCAAATGAAAGGTATTTGAGAGTAGAGTACGAAAGCCGCCTATCCCCAAAAACCCACCAAAAATTGGCATGTAGACAAATTAAATAATAATTTGGGCTTCCAAAGGCTCAAGAAGTCAAATCCGGTAATCGGTTTATATGGGGGCCATATGAAATCGGATGAAGAAATGAAATCGGGGGATTCGTTTGTATGGAGGATATATCAGTTTATAGACGGATTTGGATCATACTCGGCACTGGTATTGGTAGGCAGAACCAAGCCCTTGTGTCAAATGTCAGTCAAATGGGATGCAATTTGAGGTCTCTAAGGCTCAAAAAGTCAAAACTGGGGATCGGTTTTGTAGGGGGGCTATATCCAAATCTGAACCGATATGGCCCATTTTCAATGCAATCCCCAATGACCCACATTGATAAGAAGTAAATTGCAAATGCAAATTTTGCCCATGAACATTCCACTAAGGAACAGGGGCAAACTTCTCACATATCAATGAGTGCAGCCCAAGTGCAAGTTTTAAGCTTGATTAGGGGCCTCCTTTTTATAGCCGAGTCCGAACGGCGTGCCACAGTGCGACAGCTCTTTGGAGAGAAATTTTACATGGCATAGTACCTCACAAATGTTGCCAGCATTAGGAGGGGAAAACCACCATTGAAAATTTGTTTTTCTGATGGTCTCGCCAGGATTCGAACCCAAGCGTTCAGCGTCATAGGCGGACATGCTAACCTCAGCGCTACGGTGGCCTCCTATGTCGATGTGAAGTATTGTATCTGAGCAAAATTTCCAGCGGATATCTTTATTCGTTCTAAAGCTATTGTGATTTCGACAGACGGACACACCGGCGGACTTCGGGTCAATTCTTCGAGGTGTTTCAAACGGAATGACTAGATTAGTAGATCACCATCTATGGTGGTGGATATAAAAATCTATTTTTGTTGGTCCGTTTGTTTGTTTATATGTTTCCAATGGGCTGAACCGTCCGAACCGATTTTCTTGATTTCCACAAATGGTGCAGAATGGTTGTGGTGAAAATAGAGTGGTTAATTTTGTTGATATCTGAAGGGGAGGCGGACGCTCCCCCTTACCATTATTTTTACAAACGCCAGTTCTCGTAAATGGGTTTGGCGAAATTTTGTTTGCCACCTTGTACTAACGTCAAAACATTAAATTGACATACAAATTTTGAATGGGGAACATGGGGGAACGCGCCACTCAGAAAACCCGTCAAATGGAGATTTGTACCAATCATGACAATATGGGATTCAAATGAAAGGTATTTGAGATTAGAAAACGAATCTGATATCGAATTTCGGGGCCAAGTGCCTCACATCCATAACCCCCTCAAACGGGACGTATTTACAGACCATGACAATATGGGGTTCAAATTAAAGCTTTTGGGATTAAGTACTTGGGTGGCATGCCACATTTATCGGCTCTGGCAATATGGGAGTGGACGACGAATGCAAATGCAACATTGTGGAACAGCGAAACGGTCGGTAGAACGGCGAAAATCCTATGGGGGGATCCAGATCGTGAAAAGACGAGGCTATTACTGAAAGGAAGTACGAAGGAGGTCAGTATAGCTATCGGTATCATAACGGGACACATAGAACTACGTGCACACTTATGTAAAATCGGTGCGGCAAGTGATAGCGTGTGTAGGGCATGCGGGGAAAATGATGAGACGTTGGAGCATTTTCTTTGTCATTCCCCGGCTTTCGCGTCTAACAGAGGCACAATACCAGACATGAACCAACTTAGGGGAGTGGTATTAAAAACAATTAAGGATTTTGTAAGTAGCACGGAAGCCCTTACTTAAAATTTTCTTTTCAGAGGTTACTTTTTAGTTTTTAGAGCGCACAACTAGCCGATTACTGGCTTAGGTGTATGTCCATAGTGGCATGGGGCGAATAAAAACCCACTTTTCAACCTAACCTAATCCACGGCAATATGGGATTCAAATGAAAGGTATTTGGAAGTGGATCACGAATTTGATACCCACTTTTGGGATTAAGTACCTGGGTGGCAACCCACCCACAAAACACCCCTCAAACGGGACATATTTACCGACTATGGCTGTATAGGTCTCAAATTTATAGTATTTCGTAGTATAGCTCTGTCCCGAATTTAGTATCCACATTCGGAACGAAATGTTTGAGGATAATTTGCTCACCATTGCAATGTATGGCTCAAACTAATGGTAATAGAAAGTGAAAGAATGCTCAGCGGAGTGGGCCCGGTCCACCCAATTTTCTATAAACATCAAATTTCGCCGGAATTTGTTTACAACAATTAAAAAAATCCTCCATGCATTTTTCAAGGCCTACTAGAGCCCATGGTTTTATTAACATTTCTTGAAAAATATCCACACATAAAAGAAAATCGATAAAAAAATTTAATCAGTAATTTTATTGAAAATGCAATTATTTTAATTGAAATATTAATTGATTCAATTATTTATTAATTAATTATTATTATACCCTCCACCATAGGATGGGGGTATACTAATTTTGTCATTCTGTTTGTAACTAATCGAAATATTCGTCTGAGACCCCATAAAGTATATATATTTTTGATCGTCGTGACATTTTATGTCGATCTCGCCATATCCGTCCGTCTGTCTGTCCGTCCGTCTGTCTGTCGAAAGCACGCTAACTTTCGAAGGAGTAAAGCTAGCCGCTTGAAATTTTGCACAAATACTTCTTATTAGTGTAGGTCGGTTGGGATTGTAAATGGGCCAAATCGGTCAATGTTTTGATATAGCTGCCATACAAACCGATCTTGGGTCTTGACTTCTTGAGCCTCTAGAGGGCGCAATTCCTATCCGATTTGCACGTGGTGTTTTAGTATTACTTCCAACAACTGTGCTAAGTATGATATAAATCGGTTCATAATCTGGTATAGCTGTCACATAAACCGATCTTGGATCTTGACTTCTTGAGCCTCTAGAGGGCGCAATTATCGTCTGAATTGACTGATTTTTGCACGTGGTGCTGAATATGATTTAAATCGGTGCACAATCTGGTATAGCTGTCATATAAACCTATCTTGGATCTTCACTTCTTGAGCCAATCGAGAGCGCAATTCTCATCCGATTTGGCTAAAATGTTGTACAACGGCTTCTCTCATGACCTTCATCATAGGTGTCTAATATGGTCTAAATCGATCAATAGCTCGATACAGCTCCCATATAAACCTATCCCCCGATTTTGCATCTAAGCTCCTTTTGTACCCTGCATCACCAATGGGGTACAGGGTATTATAGATTTGTGAATTTGTTCGCCACGCTAAGAAGGAGAGAAGAGCTAGACCCATCGATAAGTAAACGGATCGGCTTAGAATCACTTCCTGATTCGATTTAGCCATGTCCGTCTGTCAGTCTATCCATGTATTCTTGTAATCAAGGTACAGGTTATATTTGTTGGCCGATTTTCACAAAATTTTACATATGTATCTTTTTTGGTCCAACAGAAAATCCTTCCAGATTTAGATATAGCTCCCATATATATCTTTCATCCGATGTGCCCTTTCAAAGCTGTAGCAGCCACAATTTTGGTCCGATCCTTACAAAATTTGACACAAAGTAATTTTTTTAACGACCCAAAATGCTTGCAAAATTTTGTTGAAATCGGTCCAGATTTAGATATAGCTCCCATATATATTTTTCATCCGATATGCCCTTTTAATGCTGTAGGAGCCGCAATTTTGATGCGATCTCTACCAAATTGGACACAAAATGTTTCGTGTGACGTCCCAATATGTGTGCAAAATTTCATCTAAATCGGCTCATATTTAGATATAGCTCCCATATATAACTTTCGTCCGATTTGACCTATAAAAGCTGTAGAAGGCACAATTTTGGTCCGATCTTTACAAAATTTGGCACGAAGTGCTTTTTGTGACGTTCCAATATGTGTGGAAAATTTCATCATAATCGGATCAGATTTATATATAGCTCCCATATATATTTTTCATCCGATATAGCCTTTTAAGGCTGTAGAAACCACAATTTTGTTTCCATGCTTACAAAATTTGGCATGAAGCGTTCTCATATGTGTGCAAAGTTCCATTAAAATAGGACCAGATTTAGATATAGCTCCCATATATATTTTTCATCCGATATGGCCTTTTAAGGCTGTAGAAGCCACGATTTTGGTTCGATCTCTAAAAAATTTTTCATGAGATGGTTTAATTGGCATCCCAATACGTGTGCAAAATTTCATCAAAATCGATGTAGATAAAACTCCCATATATATCTTTTATGCGTTTCGACTTTTAAGGCTGTAGTAGTCACAATTTTCGTTCCTTGGTAAGAAAATCGTATAAGGTTCTATTCGATATTTCAATAGGTAAAGTCTGACTAAATTTGGATATAAGTGCTATCTATTAAAAGTATTACGTATACTCGGTGGTATAGGGTATAATATAGTCGGCTCCGCCCCGCTTTTGCCTTTCCTTACTGGTTATTTTTTTGTTCTGTGCTTATTTCATAATGACAAGACATATGGCATGTGTAAATGTGATTGCGCCTAGAAATATGCAATGTTGCTGCGGATATTCTTAGACTATCACCAGTGAAGCTACCGCTCTGGACCAGAAACCATCATCAAAGGTAACATCAACAGAGTCAATGCCATTGGCACACAAACTGAATCATCAGAAAAGTATCTTTACAATTGTTCATTTGTAGGGGCGGCTTATTTGACTGTGTGTGTGTGCCCGTTATTTGTTACATGCGTGCTTTTCTCTTAACGTCTGTATGTGAGGGTAAGGGTATTGTTTATTGGGTTGTTGCTGCTGCTGTTGTTGTTGTTGCTTTTTAATAAATTTAATACTTTGGCACCACATTGGCAACGTAGCCA
The DNA here is from genome assembly GCF_963082655.1 of Stomoxys calcitrans. Taxonomy (NCBI): domain Eukaryota; kingdom Metazoa; phylum Arthropoda; class Insecta; order Diptera; family Muscidae; genus Stomoxys; species Stomoxys calcitrans. The sequence continues at coordinate 156,639,062 of NC_081556.1, read as the reverse complement.
CTCACCGGAAAAAGAGGACATCGAATGGCGATAACGAAAGGAAAATTGGATCAACGAAAAGAGCCAAAATACCAAAAGCAAAAAAAAGGAAATCGAAATTTTTCTGTTTTTTTTTTGTTCTTTTTCTCTCGGGGAGCAAAGAATAGGCCGGAACCGGATATCTGCAATGCATATGTTTCGCAATGGCCCTCAGTAAAAACAGACATGTTTTTCTGATACAAACACACAGACACACACCACCACAGATCCACATGTTATAACTTAAAGAAGAAGAACTTCCATTGGAAATATTGTACCCAGGCTCAGATGGCTTCATTTGAGATTTAATATTTTATGAATTAAATTAGGGGCCTTCGATGTGTAGGGAGTGGCCCCAGGCTGCAGAGTTCTAGGCTAGGCTATAAATAATCTAGGGGAATGAATTCTTTTTTTATTTTGGTACATCACTAAGTGGAACATCATGTGGGCAAATCGTCTCAAAAAAATATCAAATGTCACAGCATCCTTGTGCTAGTGTACAAAACATGAAGTGGGCATTAGGTTGTTGACATTTGAGCTGAAAATGTACCCCAAATAAATAGTCTTTGCATTAAGATAGTTTGCCAAATAATCCTTGATGCAGCAGATCCCCCATAAACTTAGGGATTTTTTTTTTCGGTGAAATCGTTCAACTGAGTAGTCTTAAATAATTGAAGTTATTTCATTTGGATACACGAGTACGAGTATTGTAACAAGGGTATTGATTAAAGCCATTTGAAGTTCATGCCTCAATAATTCTGTGAGCGGAATTAACGATTTTTAATTGGATTGCATTAACCTTAGCACTACTTGTTTCCAGCAAATAGACTTTATTAGGTAGGTAGGCACTTCAGGAATGCAGATGTAGGTATGCAAATTTTTCAAAAATAATAAGTATGAGAATAGTAGATGGCAATGGCAGCTAACTGCAGCGAACAATGCACTGTCACTTTTGTTAGCAAGGATTTTGCAATTGGCACCATTTCCTAGGGGGAGTTAGAGGACTTAGTGAGCCTTCTTTCGAAACAAAAGCGTGCTCTACACCTTACTCAATAGTCTTTGGGTATGCAGGGCACCTTTATCGATTTGACAAAGGTGTTGATGAAGATACATGGCGTATCAGAAATCATGATCCACTAACCAGTCAAAGTGTTCTGAATAATAACACACACTTGCTCAACTTTTATAAATTCTTTGCTATGCTATTCTATGAATAGAATGCATTGAATATCATCTCGAGCTGGAAGAGGTTCGTTCAAAAATTGCACATCTACTTCTTATTAGTGTAGGTTGGGATTGTAAATGGGCCATATTGGTCCATGTTTTGATATGTCTGTCATATAAACCGATCGTGGATCTTGACTACTTGAGTCACTAGAGGAAACAACTCTTATACGATTTTACTGAAATTTGGTATGAGATGTTTTGTTCTGACTTCCAACAACTGTACCAAATATGGTTTAAATCGGTTCATAACCTGATATAGCTGCCATTTAAACCGATCTGGGATCTTGACTTCTTGAGCCACTAGAGGGCGCAATGTTTCATCCGATTCCGCCTCCACCCGATATCTAAAAATTATATAGCCGATGTTTCCTTCGAGACAAACGTACAAAATCTATGACCATTTTAAGAAAATCTGTCTAATGGCGATTTTGAGGATTGGCGTGACCCCCTATACTTCGCTCTGATTTTGTATGCCAGATTCGAAATCTACTCCCGAATACCTTTCATTTGAGCCCCATATTGAAATGAACGTCTAATATGTCTGTGTGGGGAAGTTTTGGGGTTGGGGCGGCCCGATGGGTACTGAGATTAAAATTTTATTACCATATTCGTATTCTACTCTCCAATACCTTTCATTTGATTCCTATAGGGTCCCGATCGGTTCACTTTTGATTTTGATTTTGGTTTGTGTTTTTGGCATAAGGGTACGTCCCCCTTCCGATACCGAAAAATTATATAGCCTATATTTCCTTTCGAGACCAACCGCCACCTAGACTTGAACAATAAGCGAAAATTTCGAGAAAATCGGTTTTGCCGTTTTTCAGTCTATATGGAACAAACAAACCTATTCCCATATATCCGTGATTGGCCAATGTGCCCATTTTTGGGCGTTTTGGGTGGAGACTCTGCCTATATGAATTTGTATGCCAGATTCGTTATCTGCTCCCGCATACTTTTCATTTGATACCCACATTGTCCTTATCGGTCCTGTTTTGATTTTGGGTGGTGTTTTTGGGGTAAGGGGGAGGGTCCGTCACCTTCTGTTATCACTAAACTATAAAGCCTATTCCTACTTCCTGACCATATTCGTAATCTACTCCCGAATACCTTTCATTTGAGTCCCATATTGTCATGATCGTCAAATAAAATTATTTTAAGGGGTTTTGGGGCTGGGGCGGTCCCCCAGGTACTTAGACCCAACTTTTCTTTTGAAATTCGTACTCTACTCTTGAATACCTTTCATTTGAATCCCATAATGTCCCGATCGATCCACTTTTATTTTTCGGTAGTACTTTTGGGGTAAGAGGGAGGGTCCGCCCCCCTCCCGATATCAAAAAATATATAGGCTATGTTTCCTTCCAGACCAATCTACGCATAAATTTGCAAATTTTGCCCATGAACATTCCACTAAGGAACAGGGGCAAACTTCTCACATATCAATGAGTGCAGTCCAATTCAAGTTTTAAGCTCAATGATAAGGGGCCTCCTTTTTATAGCCGAGTCAGAACGGCGTGCCGCAGTGCGACACCTCTTTCCAGAGAAGTTTTATATGGCATAGTAACTCACAAATGTTGCCAGCATTAGGAGGGGAAAACCACCGTTGAAAATTTTTTCTGATGGTCTCGCCAGGATTCGAACCCAGGCGTTCAGCGTCATAGGCGGACATGCTAACCTCTGCGCTACGGTGGCCTCCTACGCAATCTGTGAAAATTTCAAGGAAATCGGTTCAGCCGGTTCAGTCTGTATAGCATTCCAACATTGATATGGCAAGGTTTGCAAGATATTTGCCTAGGAAAATCTTTCGTTTTGCATTTTCGAAAACCGTAAGAGACTTGATAATTTTTTGCATTCAAAAAATCTTTTTGCAATATTTTAAGCCTTTATTTTTCATCATATTCCGCTTTATTTTTGTTTTGTGTTACCTTAAGTAATTTTTAGAAAATAAAATTGTCAAAAAAATCCGATTTTTGTGACATTTTTTCTTTTAAGTAAAATTCTCTCTTAGTTCTACTTATCAAAATCTCTCAACCATTAACCTGATACCGCATACGCAATACTTATTTCGAGCCACCCGCGGGCAATTTGCTGGGAATCACTTTTAAAACCCAATGATAAAAGCTTATCTTTATAATAAAAAGGTTAGTGGCATGGGGCTGATTAACATCCGCACCCTCTATTCCAACTAACCCATCATAAGGTTAAATTCCAGGCCATAACATTAAATTATGTGTGTTTTACTCTTCTTGAATCAAACCAGACGTCTAAAATCAACAGATACTTTGATTCATTTTAACAGCGCCACCATATTCTTCGAACTAAAATCCAATGAACACTATTGCAGACCTCCACCTATTAGTAGATGCTTATAGGTTTATGTCTCGGCTAATGCTACTCTATATTCTACATTGTAAACTAATGGACGCCACTACTTTTCGCAAGAGGGTACTGCCGTTTTCTATCCAATGTTGGAACCACTACTTTAATTGTAACAGGGTGATTCGATTTCTATAGCTCATCCTACTTTACCATCACTTTTCGTACTTTTAATTGTACTACTTTTAACACATCTGCCAACACATTAAATTTTTAACGCTTACCAACACTTATGGCAGCAACCTTCACAGAATACACAACAAACAAACTACACCAATTGGTTAGGAATGCGTTGAAAAGTGTTTTAGGAGGGGTGACAAGAGAGTTAAATGCATGTGTTTGCGTACTATTGTTCTTAAGAGCTGTTGCACTCACACACTCTCACTGACTTGCACACAATTTAATGGTACTCAAAGGCATGAAATCCGTATGAATGGATTTCATATGAGGGCTGATGGCTTAGTGCAAAGAAAGGTCATTTAATAACACAAAAAAATGAGGGGTATTTGCAGTGGGATTTGTGATTAATGGATTGTTGAAATTTTTCAAAGTGGGGATGGTGTTTAAGTTGGCGTAAATAATTATGTATGTTCGTAACAAGGTGTAGAATGCTTCCATGCACATACATACATATGTATGTGTGAATTAAGTGAGAAATTTAAATAATGCAGGCACCCATTAGTACTTGTTTATGGGTTAAAATAATTATAGGTTAAAGAGGTTATGGTTTAAGAATAGTTTTGCAAGCAATATGCAAATCAACTGCCGTGACCTGCTAAATAGGTTAACTTACATAACAGAAATCCTCAACTGCAAATTTGCCATGCAGTAGAGAACAGGGGCATACTTCTCACATATCAATGAGTCCTATCCGATTCCAGTTAAAGCTCAATGATAAGGGACCTCCTTTTATAGCTTAGTCGGAAATTCGTGCCGAGAGAAGTTTTTACATGGCAAAGTACCTCACAAATGTAGCCAGCATTGAAAGAAGAAGACAACCACCGCTGAACATTTTTCTGGTATTCTCGCCAGGATTCGAATCCGTTCCAAGGCGTTCGGTGTCAAAGGCCGACATGGTAACATCTGCGCTACGATGGCCTCCTAAAAATCCTATACTAAATATTGGAAATGGAGTTTATCCTTATTTCCATGATATTTCAAACACGGATGTAGTTTAAGGCCGATCAAGCGAAGCTGCCATGTTCTTTAAAGAAAATTATCGAATGGTTTGGTGAAAACTGTGTAAGAATCAAACTTTTCGTTCCAAACTTAAAATGCTTGTAACTCTTAGATATACCCACATAGCTGCAAGCGAAAAACTGAAAGCTTGCTAAAAACGTATTAGGTTTGCTCGTGCCGAACATGGGTACTCAACACCATGGAAATATTCATCATCCTATTTTATTACAATCCCACTACCATTTCCATAGTTATGTATATCCAAATATGGACTGGTCTGCATCGTATTTGTTTCAGTTGACGAGAACTCTTACACAAGTTTCAGCAGAATAGGGCAATAAATTCGCTTTTTATGGGATTATGGCCCTAAATTGGATGAATGGTCTATATGGCAGCTATATCGTAATATGTTCCGATCTGGAAAATATTTTGGTCGGATGAAGGGAGACTTAAAACAAATCACTGTTTCCAACTGCAGCGAAATTGGATAATAAATGTGGCTTTTATCGGCTTAAGACCCTAAATCGGCAGATCGATCTATTAGACTGCTATGTGGAAACATAACCCGATATTAACTTTATTGTATGCCGATATAGCGTGTCCTATCTCACTTATTCACTTTGCCAAATTTCACCGAAATCAGACTTAAGACCCTTAATTGGCAGATCGGTCTATATGGCAGCTATAACAAAATATTTACTGATAGAGACAGTACTCGGCTCAGATACCATGAGGCCGAGTACAACTCATTGGTCCAATGTTTTGCCAAATCGGATGAAAAATGCAACTGCTATGGGTTTAAGACCCTAAATAGACAGAACAGCCCATATGTCAACTATTATATGAAAATATGATCCGATTTGAACCGGCAGATCCGTCTTTATGACAACTTTATCTAAATACAGTCCTATCTGAACCATAAACGGCTCTTATACCGGGGGTGCCTAGTGAAACTCAATAGTCTGAATTTCAGCGAAATCGCATAATAAATGTGCCTGCTATGGGGTTAAGACCCCAAATCGGCAGATCGGTCTATAAGGCAGCTATGTTTAAATATAGCTCGATATGAATCACATTAGGCTCGAACATCCGAGACCATAGTGCAACTCACTATTCCAAATTTCAGCGAAATCAGATAGTAAAAACGCATTTTTGGGCTTAAGCCCTTAATCGGTAGATTACTCTATATGACAGCTATATCCCAATATGATCGGATTCGAAGAAATACGGATCTGGGTAAAATTTTAGCAAAGTATGTAAATTTCTGAATGGTGCAGTGTGATTACAACTGAGGGACGGCTTATAACTACTGACTGACAGATGGACGGACAGATCCACGGACATGGTTTAAACGTCTTAGAACTTTAGGATTAGGATTCGATGTATTTCGATGTGTTGCAAACGGAATGACTAAATGAATATACCCCCTATCAGCTATCCTATCGTGCTGGGTATAATAAAACGACACATAAAGGCTGATTTTTTAGCCAGCCCAGAGGTAAGCATGTCCACCTATGACGCTGAAGACCCGGGTTCGAATCCTGGCGAGACCATAAGAAAAAATTATTCAGCGGTGGTTTTCCCCTTCTAATTCTGGCAACATTTGGTAGGTACTATGCCATGTAAAACGTCTCTCCAAAGAGGTGTCGCACTGCGGCATGCCGTTCGGACTCGACTATAAAAAGAAGGTCCCATATCATTGAGCTTAAAAATTTGAATCGGACTGCACTCATTGATATGTGAGAAGTTTTCCCCTGTTCCTTAATGGAATGTTCATGGGCAAAATTTGCATTTGCATCTTTTTGGCTACCCTGGTTTAAACAACTCACGCACCTTTTGCATTTTGTTTCACTATCAAACATCTTCAGTTTGGTTTATAATTTAACCATGAATCCTTTTACAAACGAACAACGCTTGCAAATTGAATTGAATTTTATTATCAAAATATGTGCTCTGTTAAGAAAGATCATCGCGCGCTACTTCCATTTTATGAACGAAGTTCATTTTTGGCTCAATGGGTTCGTAAATAAGCAGAATAGTCGATTTTGGAGTGAAGATCAGCCAGAAGGATTGCAGGAGCTACCAATGCATCCAGAAAAAGTCAAAGTTTGGTGCGGCTTATGGGCTGGTAGCATCATTGGACCGTACTTCTTCAAAGATGACGCGAATCGTAACATAACTGTGAATGGTGAGCGCTGTCGCGAGATAATACCCAACTTTTTTGCCCAAATTATTTAAGAGGTGCAGACACAAAAACTCCTGAATTTTTTACTTCTTTTACGCTTTTCTCCGAAAGAGGAGAGTTCCGAGTTTATCTAACCATTAAAATGAATAACACCAGAAATGAAGGAAATAAATTGCCAAGCAACAGATGGATTACTATTTGATAACAAACAACACATCATTGGCAGACGCTTCTTTGCATGACAAGGGCCCAAGTGCTGTTCTCCATCATTCTGTCTGTCAAACTGCAATCCATTAGGAACAGGGGGCACTTCTCTCATCTCAATCAGTGATGTCCGATTACAGTTTTTAGTTCAATGATAAGGGACCCCCTCTTTTATGCACAGTTCGAACGGCATGTCTCTTAGCAACATCACTTCGTAAATTCGTGAAGAAGTTTTACCTGGCTGTGTATTTCACTTATGTCGCCAGCATTAATTAGGGGTAATCACTGCAGGAAAAGTTTATTCTGAGGATCTTGCAGGGATTTCAACTGAGGCTCTCGGCGTCATAAGCGGACACCTCTGAGCCACTAAACCCTTCGATCAGAGTAAGATCAACTTTCAACGGATTCGGTCCCCTAAGGTGTTGATCTGCCACTACTGTGGGGGAAGTGTTCTGGAGTTCATCTCAGAGTACGGTTTACTTGTTCATAGCAGAGGGGCGGATACCACCTTCAAGTTTTGGAACAGGAGGCAGATTATGAACCTAACATTAGGCAACATCCGGAGGTACTTAATATAAAATTTAATTTGTGTTTGTTTGTTCCGTATAAACTGAAAAACGGCAGAACCTATTTTCTCGAAATTTTCCCATTTGTGTAGGTCGGTCTGGAAGGAAACATAGACTTTATAATTTTTCGGTATCGGAAGGGGGACGGACCCTCCCCCTTATGCCAAACACACAACCCAAAATCAAAAGTGGACCGATCAGGACAATATAGGTATTGGAGAGTTGAATGCGAATATGATATTGAAATTTGAGTCTAAGTACCGATCGGCTCGCCTCAACCCCAAAACTCCCACAAGACATATTGGGCGTTCATTTCAATATGGGGCTCAAATGAAAGGTATTCGGTATGGTTCGATGGGCACAATAAGGGTATCGAATGAAGGGTATTGGAGACCAGAAAACGAATATGGTATTAAAGTTTGGGTCCAAGTCGAAGTGGCGCTTTTCCTCCGAAACATACGTCAAACGTGTGAAAGGTATTTGAGAGTAGAAAACGAAAACGGAACCGTCCCGCAATGCCAGGCATGGCATTGTACCTCGCTAATGTCGCCAACATTAAGATGGGATAAATACCGCTTTGCCCTATGTTCTTGCCAGGATTCGAACGCGTTCAGCGTCATAGGCTACAATGCACGAATTCGATATCCGCATTCAGGGCAAAGTGTCCCCACCCTTAAAAGATATTAGAGAGTTATAAAAGGCGCAGCGGAGCGGGCCCGGTTCGGCTAGTATGTTATAAATTAGAATTCTGAACGTAACAGCGTGAGATCATTGAGTACTTTGTATATACGCATACAGAGCTGCTTGTCTGAACAGTAGGCCCAGAAAAAGGAATGACAAAAGATGTCGGAATAAGGGTCTCAGATCGCTCCTAAACAAGCCCAAAAAGGCGTTCAATGCGGCCAGTTAGAGTAGCCACAGAGAGTTATGAGTGGTCTATAGGGACAAACTGAGGAATTACGATGTATTGGGCTTATATTTGAGGTCTAGGTGTGAATGCCAGGAAGACTGAGTAAGTGCTGTTCACGAGAAGGAGGAAGGTGCCTGGATTTAGATTGACCTTGGAGTGATCAAAGTTGAAAAGATTCTTTGAGGTTATTCTGGATACTAAGTTGAACTGGGGCTTGAATCTGGAGTCTAGGTTGAGGAAAGCCTTTGCGGCTCTCTATTGGTGCCAGGGGTAGTAGATGGAATCTGGGAAGGATATCGTAGCGCAGAAGTTAGCAAGTCCACTTATGACGCTGTACGCCTGGGTTCGAATACTGGCGAGACCATCAGAAAACATTTTCAACGGTGGTTTTCCCCTCCTAGTGCTGGCAACATTTGTGAGGTAATATGCCATGTAGAACTTCTCTCCAAAGAGGCGTCGCACTGCGGCACGCCGTTTGGACTTGGCTAAAAAAAGGACTCCCCTTATCATTGAGCTTTAACTTGAATCGGACTGCACTCATTGATATGTGAGAAGTTTGCCCCGGTTCCTTAGTGAATATACATGGGCAAAATTTGCATTTTTGATGGGATCTGCGGCCTGTACTGACTGTACTCGTCGATGGTGCGATAGGTGCTGACCTATGGTAGACATGTCTGATGGTCTCGGACGGAGTTTGCGTCGCATGTCGTGGTCCGGGATGGGATGAATAGGGTGGCTTCGAGATTTGCAAGTGGAGTTATGGATACTACGGATATCATGTCATTGGAGGTGTTGCTGAGGATTTAACCGATTGACCTGTATTTCGGGAAATTCGATGAGGGGGCGCTGTTTAGGTTGTTGAACTTGGATCAGCTCCAGATGCTAGCGGCCACGGGTATCTTTTTTCTTTTAGGCATTGAAGGAGATGATCAGGGTTAGATAAAATTGGCAATATATTATATCCAAACAGACTCACTTTGAAAATTTTAGCCCGTTGTGATACCAAAAAAGGGACAGACCAGGCCCTAGCAGGAATCGAGCCCACGAATCTGCACTAGTAATCCGAGCACACTACCAACTTAACTACCGGGGCGAACAGTGGAAGATAAGAGGAAGCAATCCAGATGGATTGAAATCGTTCATACTATCATCAAATGGTGCAGGAGGAAGTATTGAAGAAATGTGCCGGAATCGTAGGCGATGCTCATTGAACCACCCGAATCTAAGAGAGAAAGCCGATTGAGAAATCACATTATGGCCTCGATAGATACATGTATGGTATCATCCTCTTATCCTCGTAGTATCACAATGACCCTCAAATTGTCTAAGCGCTCTTCTTAAATATACGTCTGGTTTTAGTTTTGCCTAATTTTTTCAGAGTTTCAGCCTTTCTTACTAAGTTTCATGCTTCACAATAAGAAGCACCTTTTCGAAGTTGGAAGAGATGATACTCCGTACCACATCTCACCAACCTCAGAATGTACAAGAGGACTTATTGGAATGTTTTACAGTTTAAACAAAGTTGAGGCAGTTATACTGCCAACCGGAAGCCAAAAACTGCATCATAGCTTTATTTGCCAAATTTGCATTAGGAAAATCTTGCATCATTTTCTCTCGCTCACAAAAGATAGCCCTACGCAAATAATTATTACAAGATATTGAAACCAATAATCATTCGAAAGTGAATGATTTCCTTTTTTTCTCATAGCTTATCATTCAACTTGATGGGACAAAATGCTAGTCTTGATTGATGCTCAATTTGGTTCGATTTTATGCTCAATTTGGTTTGCCGAATTTCAATGTCTCGAAATATTCAAACTAATGTCTCGAAATATTCAGTAATGTCCTACTGAATGAAATCAGCAATTTGTTTTGCTTTAAATTTTATTATCTAAAAAAAAGCAATCGACGAAAAATATCGCGAAAAGCGAATATAGTACCAGCTTTAAAGCACCAGGCTCGTTTATCGCCTTCTTATGGTTGAGTGCATAAAAACGCATAAAATACCGACTACTCGGTAAACGTAAATAAAATCAACAACAAAATTTAAATTACCGATAGATAGTTCAAGTAATTATCAAATTATTCTAACTGCCCTACTTGTCCCAGCAAATAATTTGAAAATCTACACATTTTAATGGGGGAGTGACGCGGCCAATGTTAATCTACCGTAACGAGTCAATTTTTATACACAACGCACAATGCACAAAGTCCCCTCAGGGATAGGAAGGCATACACACACAAGCGATAAAAACACCACTCACATCACGCATTCATTCATTCTTCATTCGACATTGAAGATACGTTTAATTGTCTTCTTTGCCTTGTCATCCCGCCTGAGAGATACCGAAGCAAAATTTGTTTGTATCTCATTTTTTCCTCTTCCCTCATTGTCTCTTTGTTCTTTGGCTTGGTGCCGTTCCAAAAATATTACCTCTATTTGACTTTGAAAGAATATCGCGTGTGTTACCACCAACGCCCAAATTCATACACACACAAAAAACCCTCCCCCATCTTTCCCATTCCATGCCGAACTGAACGCCTTCCTGCTTTGCGCTCAATCATTGGCTGTTTCTAGCTGCATTCGTCCCTAGTCGTTTGGCTTCGTATCATGAACGAAGTTAAGCACCAACCACAGCTATTCGTCAAGTCGTTTTGTGGAATAACAACTTTTTTTCACCACCACCTCAGGCAGTGGTGGTGTTTTGTTTTTTTTTGTTTCTTTGATTCGTTTCGGGTGTGTTCTCTCGTCTCGTGCTATTGTGGCGAAACGTGTTTTCGACGGCACTCAATTTGAGGTTCGCCTTCGCCACGCTATGACTTTGGTTTCTGGGCAAAAGTACAGTACGTTCGAGTTATGCTTAGTTCAGCAGTACAGCGTTGGCCGTCCGATGTGCAAGTCGTTGCTGCGCTTGCCGCAATGTGGGTTGGCTTGTTGCTGCGTCTATTCTATGGGTGGACCTCGCTGGCATTTCGACACCAGTATTTGAGATACGCTGTTTTCAATTTCTCCATTTTTAATTTTTGTCCATACGTTGTCGTCATTCGATTGCCTTGAGTCATGCGGTGTTTGGCAGTTTAAAAAATGGCTTTAATGAATCGAAAATGTTTTTGTGTTGTAGCCAACGAATAAATGATTTATGGCCTATAGCTGGAATAAAGGAACATGTTTTTCATAATACCCATCCTATAAATCAATAAACATGGTTGGGGATCTGGGGAGGAGAAGACGCAACAACAGAGATGAGATTGTTGTTGAAGGTGGTGTAGGCTGAATGTGTGACTCGATAGCTGGCGGAGACATGTTGCGGTTGATATGGTATTGGGCTTCATTGTCGTTGGGAAAATTACCTGCTGTGTTAAGGAAACTTATTACGCAATTTCTAGGCAGAGCTGCCAAGTCTTTTCATGAAATGTCGTAAAAATTCAGAAAAACATGGTTACATTTTTTGTCACAAAAAGTGACACCTAAAATTCGACTTTTTCATTTCAATTTCGAAGATTTCGGAGGTTAAATGTGCTCTCAATAAAACCATAAATATAAAAATACTTTATATCCAGAGACAAAAGTTGAATTAAATTTTCTTCAAACCCAAATTATCTATAAAATCTTCTCTAGCGACAAAATATTTTGGTATACACAATTGAACAATGACTTGTACTTACTAGTATTTGGTCCAAATCGGAACATATTTCGATATAGCTGCTATGGGGCGTAAGGTATGCATTTTTCACCGGGTTTTGACAAAAGGTGGTTTACATATATACCCGAGATGGTGGGTATCCAAAGTTCGGCCCGCCCGAACTTAGCTCCTTTCTACTTGCTTTTCAAATATATACGAGCTATATGAAGTTTTTGGCCGATATGGTGATATGGAAATATCACCTTGAAAATTGCAGGCAAATTGAATAATAATTGCGCCTTCAAGAGGCTCAGAAAGTCAAATTGGGAGATCGGTTTATATGGCAGCATTATCAGGTTATGAACCGATTTAAATCATTCTCGGCACAATTGTTGTCATACCAAAACGACATGTGCAAAATTTCAACCAAATTGGATAACAATTGCGACCGCTAGGGCCTCAAAAAGTTGAATCGGGAGATCGGTTTATATGGCGGCTATATCAGGTTATGTACTGATTTAGACCATACTTAGCACAGTTGTTGAAAGTCACAACAAAACGCTTCATGCAAAATTTCAGTGAAATCGGATAAGAATTGTGCCCTCTAGATGCTCAAGAATTCAAGACCCACGAACCGATTTGGCCCATTTACAATCCCAACCGACATACACTAATAAAAAGTATTTTTGCAAAATTTCAAGCGTCTAGCTTCACTCCTTCGAAAGTTTGCATGCTATTGACATATAGACGAACGGACATGATCGTTCTTTAAATGTCATGACGATCAAAAATGTATACACTTTATGTGGTCTGAGACGAATATTTCAAGATGTTACAAACGAAATAAGTATACCCCATCCTATGGTGGAAGGTATACAAAAAAAATCGCCAAAACGTAAAGCGACGTAAAGCAAAAACTGTCAAGAGGCCAATTTTGGCCAGAAAAATCATCAGAATGACGTAAAATCGTCAGGTATGGCAACCCTGCTTCTAGCTGGCACTTAAAACTGTCTCTCTGTACTTTGCACTCATAATCTGTTTGTGGTAAACTACTCATGAGTTGCTCAAGTTATTAGACGTGGTGGGGGTACAAGCGATAGAGTTACATGGAATTCATTACGTAATGCGTACCTATTAAGAAACCACAACCATGAGCAATTCATGGAACTAAGACTTGACAAAAGAATCCTATCCTAAAGCACATAGGATTTAGTTGGGGTCAATTCAGAGAATTTTTATGACTCAATTTTTGGTTTGCAAAGCAACAAAAAATTTGGTAAGAGTAAAAGCCGCAACTTTTGAACCTTCCGATATCATATGCAGGGTGATAGAGACAAGCAGGTAAAAAGTGCTAAGTTCGGCCGGGGCGAATCTTTGAAACCCACTACCATGGGTTCTACGGAAAATTTAAACAAAACTAAGTTAGTTGTAAGATTTTTACTCTACGTTCCAAATTTCTGCGAAACCAGGCAAAATAAAAATCGCAGGTCAATATTTCGAGGTGTTACAAACGGAATGACTAGGTTAGTGGTGGTGGTGGGTATAAAAAGGGAAAACAAAAACAAATCGGTTCAAAAATAAACCTATTATGGACTTCAAGACCCTTAATCGAGAGATCATTCTATATGGCAGCTATACCTAGATATAGCCCAAACTGAACCATATTTAGGTCAGATGACGGGAACTTAAAATAACCGACCGTTTCAAATTTCAGCGAAATCGGTTAAAAAATAAAGCTTTTATGGGCTTCAGACCCTTTATCGGCAGATCGGTCTATATGGCAGCTATATCTAGATATAGTCCAAACTGAACCATATTTGGGTCAGATGTCGGGAAGCCTTAAAAGCTACTAACTGTTTTAAATTTCAGCGAAATCGATTAAAAAATAATGGTTTTATGGGCTTCAGATCCTTTATCGGCAGATCGGTCTATATAGCAACTATATCCAAATATGGTCCGATTTCGCCCGTTCAAGAACTTAACCAGCATGCATCAAAAAGACGTACCTATGCCAAATTTCAGGTCAGTATCTCAATTTTTAAAGGCTGTAAAGTGATTACAACAGACGGACGGACAGACACACGGACATCGTTAAATCGCCTTAGAATTTTACGACGATCCGAAATATATATACTTTATATATATACTCGGAAATTGGTATTTCGATGTGTTGCAAACGGAATGACTAAATGAATATACCCCCTATCCTACGGTGGTGGGTATAACAATGCGTCCAACGAACGAAGACACACGGGTTGCTTTCACTATCCGTGCTCTTCGGTTCGTTTTTATACCCGCCACCATAGGATGAGGATATACTAATTTAGTCATTCCGTTTGAAACCTCTCTAAATATTCGGCTAAGACCCCATTAAGTACAGATATTCTTGATCCTTTCGACATTCTATGTCGATATAGCCATATCCGTCCGTGGTAGAACGCGTAAAGCTAGCCGCTTGAAATTTTGGACACATACTTAATATTGATGTAGGTTGTTGGGCATTGCAAATGGGCCATATCGGTTCAGATTAAGATATAGCTCCCATATAAACCGATCTTCCGATTTGACTTCTTGAGCCCCTGGAAGCCGCAATTTTTGTCTGATTTGGCTGAAATTTTGCATGTAGTGTTCTGCTATGACTTCCAACAACTGTGTCAAGTACGGTTTAAGTCGGTCTATAACCTGATATAGCTTCCATGTATAACCGATCTCTCGATTTAATTTCTTGAGCCCTTACAAGCCGCAATTTTGTCGATTGGGCTGACATTTTGCATGCTGTGTTCTGTTGCGACTTTCAACACCTATGCCAGGTATGGGACAAATCGGTCTATAACCTGATTTAGCTCCCATATAAACCGATCTCCCGAAATGACATCTTTAGCCCCTGGAAGTCGCAATCTTTGTCCGATATAGCTAAAATTTTCTCATAGTGTTCTGTTATGACTTCCAAAAACTGTGCCAAGTACGGTTCAATTCGTTCAATAACCTGACAAAGCTCCCATAAAAACCGAATTGACTTCTTAAGCCCTTACAAGCCGCAATTTCGTCCCATTGGACTGAAATTTTGCATGCAGTGTTCTGATACTTTGTCGGACGTCAAATAACCGTGCCCGATTTGACATCTTGAGCCCCTGGAAGCTGCAATTTTTGTCCATTTTGCCTAAAATTTTGCAACAACTTTAACCTGATGTAGCTTCCATATAAACCAATCTCTCGATTATCCTTCGGTTCCACAGAAGCTTTTATTTTTTGCCTGGTTTAGCAGAAACTTGGTACGTAGCCTTTCAACTAATTTTATTTTGTGTCATTTCCGCAGAACCCATGGTGGTGGGTTTCAAAAGTTAGAACTTAGCACTTTTTACTTGGTTTTAGCATACCTCCTGCTTCAAAATGGTGACAGGGCAAAATATATAGACTTCTTCCCACATATAGGCCATACCTGGTCATTTTTGCATATACATATGTAGCTCTCATACAAACTGATCATCGGCTATACCTTAAATTGAGTGCACCAAATCAAATACGGTCCTGTTAGGTCCATAGAAAGATAAGGCCCCGTATAAATCGATCCCTGGATTACACTTTTTTAGGCTCCTCCATTTTCATTGATTTGACAGAAATAAGAAATTAGTACATGAGGTGAGCTTATGTCCTCCAACACCTTCCTGCCACATAGGCAGGAACGTTGAGGTCCGATCTGTGTGATTTTCATTGCTGTCACAAGAAGCTTAGCTGCGAGCTACCGGGCGTGTACACGGGTTGCGGATAGTAGAATTCTCCATACGGAGCAACTGCAATGGCGGTCGAGGACAATCAGCGGTATCGAGCGAAGAGTTCCAATAAGAGGCTGGGCGGCACCGGTAAATATTGAGTGTCTATGATGCTCGATATGACAAGGCGAGTTATTGGCGCATTTAAATAACCAATGGCCACTATGTTCCCGCGGCGATCGGTCCCTTGGACGGGAACGAGCCTACCTACAGGAGCTTGACGAAGGTCGCCACCTACACATGAAAATGTGGCTCTAACAAAACCAATATTACAGAAAGCACCATAAATAGGTATACATTGCACCGGTTTATATGTAGGCTATACATGCGATTTGATATAAGGGTCCTTAACCTTAATATAATTTGGCTGTATTGTTTATAAAAAACGTAGTGAGAGGATTTTTTCAATTATTTTTTGCGGAAGTCATGTGGTTGGTTATCCAAGGTATCCTTATGAGCTATTAACTTAAATTGCGTATATCTCCTTAAGTATAGTCACATGTTTCCGCAGTGCTTCCATATTTCAATATTTGTTGAATAAGTACATGGGAAGGACCTCCTTGTCTTTTACCAATGTTGTTCGTAGAGCTTCATTTAGGCCCCCAACAAACGTGTATGACACACCTTCTATAGTTTGAATATTTTTTTTTCCTAGTGCCCATTTATGGTCACTATATTACTGAGGCTTTCATGCCTCAACTTGTGTCCTTAGATCCCACTTTGCAATTCACTGCCTAAAAGGTGAGATTTCTCTTTACGGTGTACTAACCAAAAGTTGATATCCCACTTTGCATTTTATAGTCCAAAGTGAATGTTGAAAGATTATCATTTATAACTTAAAATGCTAGGTCTCCTCAACCATAAGCTTACCACCTAAAGCCGAAGTGTTTGTAACCATGGTAAGAAAAATCCTTCATCATTGGATAGTAAAAATGATTCTTAAATAAAGGTTATTAAAATTTGTAAAAGGTCCTTTTATACAGTATATCGTAAAAACTGACATAATAAAATGTTGCTGCTTTCAGAATGTTTGCGAAAAAAGCTCTGGGATACTTAAATACTAGAAATTAAGAAATACACATTCCCAGTAGAGTTCATACCTATGGTAACGTTACTTAAAAAATTTAAATACTTTCACAATTGTTGAATACGCTTGCAGTACAATTTAATTTTGCCCACAAGGAAAATCCAAATTAAATCCTAAATTTTCTTTTCCATAGAAACAACATAAAATTGTACAATAGTATGATGATGCCATCTGGTGACTGTCAACATTTCATTTTTCCATTCCTTCAATGTGTAGGCATTACGAATGTTTCTTGACGATTTTATAGCTGTAGTAAAACTGAAGGAGGAAGAAGAAGCGTGAAAACGAAAAATGTTGTAATAAAAATTTATTACCCAAGGAAACTACTTTAATGAACCTGCGTCGACTAGTCAACCAAACGAGTGGGGCATACAAGAAAAACGTTTTAATGAAATTGAAAACCATTAGAAATGCCATAATACATAATAAATAAATAATATTAATGGCAACAATAACAAAAACAACAAGAAAACCACACAAAAAACATGTGGTTTCATAATAAACGCCAGCCACAAGCGAACGAAAAAAAATCCATAAATAAACAACAAAGTATTACAAAATATTTTTTAAACAAAAACAAAAAAGCGGCCAAAGAAAAATCCAAACAACGTAAAGGAGGTGCTCTTCATTACTCGTCGTATGAGTGAATGAATGACGTTCCATAATGCAGCATCGACATTGACGTCTCCATCGCAATCAACAACCATGGGCACCCATCGTCCACACCGGCCATGAGCTAGCTGTTTGTGTGTGTGCGTGCTAGTGTGGAGATGAAGAACAACATAATTTTGTCCAGATGTAGTGCTTAGATTGACACCACAAAGCAAGGTACCGCCAGACAGACTGCCAGGCAGCCACACTCCATTCAACCACAGACTGCATCCACTCCAAATAAACTTCTCACATCATCGTCATCATTATAAAGTAATAAATAAATAAACAAATGACGTATGAGGCAGCACCAACGACGTCTGAGTGGTCGAGTGAGTGAGTGAGTGAACATTGCCAGCCACCAGAGTCTTGCCACTCCGTTCAGTACTAAGCTAAATGGCAAGGCAATTTGTCGATAAAGATTATGATTTGCTAAAATCTCTAAAATTAATGAAGCTCCATTGATAAGGCTTAAGCATTGTCGTTGTCGTTGTCGTTGTCGTCGTCATCTCTGGCCGTTTCCTATTCAGCACCATTTTTATTATTGCAGAACCACCATACAATCAGCAGTTGTCGTAGTTGCTCGACTATAGAATGAGGCTAATGAAATTTGGCAACCACGCAATTTAAAAGCAATTTCATTACACGCACACACTCACACTCTCATGTATACGGCAAAGCAACATTGCTGAGAGTTTGTTGGATGGTGGGGTGGTTATCATGGTGGTGGCACCTTATTTGAGCGCTTTGTATGACCTTTTTCTCAAAGCCCAAAGAACGAACGAGCGAAAGTGTTTGTGAGAGCCAGAGCATTTGTAAAACAAACGAACATCCAATGACTACATCAATTGGGTTCTCAACTCACACATACCACCTTAAATAAAACGCGGCGAATTTAAGTTCAAAGAGCAACAGAGAGAGAGAGCTAGAGAGAGCAAAGAAACTAAGAGTATGCAATTGTCTTTTACGCTCTCTCTCTCTCTCATTTCCAAATACAATTGAGGCCCACAAAAAAAAAAATGAAAACAAATACCTTGGTGTGTGTGCTTGGATTTTATTTTGCGCTCATTTCATTGCGCGCAAATTACGTACAAGCTTTAGATAAATTTGAAATTTGGCAACACAGCCACCATAGTTAGTTTTAGGTAATTCAAGTCCGTCCATCAGCCAAATAGTTATGGTTGAATGTTTTGCTGAACTAAATCCAAGTAGTTGTACACTCTGAATGAACATAAATTTCTATGGATGTAAAAAAGAAAAGCTGAACATTACAATGATGGATAATGGAGGAAAAGCAGTGAAATAAAAAGAAGACGAATTTACTAAACTGCAGCAGGCATTCATGACATAAAAGAAGTAGCAAAAACTAAAACAACAGAGATGGTAAAATACCTGCAAATACTTGAAATGGGGAAAAAGGTGAAAAGAAATAAAAAGAAAAAATACCACTGAAGATACAACTTTGCCATAAAATAGTTAATTTACTGTAAAAGACGAATATGTGCAGAAACATAAATTGTTTCTATTGTTTGCTAACTTCAAGAAGGGCCCATTGAAGAAGTCTCTTTTTAGAGACGTGGTTTGAGAAAGAAACAAAAGTTTCTTTAAGGAAAAACATTTGAAAAGAACTTAAAACGTTGAAATAAAACTTAAATTTTATTCATTTTTGTGGCAAACGTGGAATTTGTCATCCATTTTATTGGTATTTAATACTATATACCTTGCTTATATCTCCTTAATTAAAAAGAACAGCAGCACGCAATGGCACAATACTTTCATGTTTACATATCCGCTGACTACGTACATTGGAAACGAAAGCTTTTGCAATCATTGTTGCGGACATTGGACAGTAACTCACGAAATAACTAATACAGTATATCGTAAGAATATTTTTTTCAGATTTCCTATCCATTTTACTTCATATTTTTAAGGAGATACAATAGTTCTAATAAGGGGGTCACCATTCTTACTTTGGCACTCTTGCGATGACTTATTTTCGATATTATCTAGTATTTTTTCAAGATGCGAACTTTCAACGCGAACTTTCAACTTTCATGGAGGTACCATCGTTCTCATTAGAAAAGTACATTTCATGTCGTTACCTTCATACATGGATTTACCATCAAATGCCTAAAGGTTATTTTGTTATGCAAGAAATCTTTGGCTGTAGAATACCACAATCAAATACGCACTGAATACTTAAGTTAACAATAAATTCAAACATTATGAGGCGATCCAAATGTAGGCATTGTTTTATTGTTCGCTTGCTAAAAAAGGCTTAAAAAGGAAAGTTTTCCAAAACACAGAAAATGTTGCTCTTTGGTATATTGAAAAGATTATTTATAACTTTACTTTAGATTCCGAAATTATAGAGAGAAAATTTACTTTTTTTTTACTATTTTCGCTTTGGCGCGTATATTCTTAATATCTAATGCCATCGGCAACCTTTAAAATTTAACACTCTAACCCTTTAAAGGAGTTAGGAAACTTCTTCTTATTCCCGAAATATTGTAGTCAGTGCTACCGATTATTTTTTGAGAGAAATCGTCAATATTTAGAAAAAAAAAGTCAAATTTTTTCTTGAAAAAAAGTCATAAAATCGTGACACCTAAAACTTGACTTTTTGATTAAGATTTTCTAATAGCCAATGCATAGAAGAGCTTTAGAAGCTAGATATATTTAATATCTGTAAAAACATTTTTTTTCTTTAAATACAAAATATCAACGAAATTTTCTCCACAGACAATAATTTAACGAAATTTTTATTAAAATCAAAAATTTACTGAAATTGAAAAAATCTTCAAAAATTATTTAAAGCAAAAGTCATCCAGAGTCAAAAGGCCTAATACAGGCCAAAATATCGCCAAAATGGCGTAAAATAGTTTCTTATTCGGATTTCGTACCCATACATTCTAAATCCTGACATTATCCATCTATACCCAGGCTATGATACCAAAAGCATCGCATCAGCCGAAGTTATGCCTTTTTTTAATAAGTAAAATACCTTAAATCCCCCTTCGATTGTCTTAATTATAAACTCCTTATTATATCCACATAAGGACCTACTTGGACCAGTTGGAAATTTGCCCACGAACATTCCTTTAAGGAACAGAGGCGAATTTTTTACATAACAATGAGTGCTGTCCGATTTTAGTTTTAGCTCAATGATTATTGACCACCTTTCTATAGCCGAGTCCGAATTGCTTGCCACAATGTGACACCTCTTTGGGGATAAATTTTAACATGACACAGTACCACACCAATGTTGCCAACATATGGAGGGGAAAACGACCGCAGGAAATTTTATTCTTATGCTCTTGCCAGGATTCGAACCCAGTCATTCAACGTCATAGCCAGACCTCCTAACCTCTGCCCTACGGTAGCCTCCAAAAGGGGTCCAATACAATCAATAATACCAAACGACACGAAATCTATTCAAAAATATACCTTTTGTCGGTTCAAGGGCCAAATTGGTCTATATGATAACTACATATATTCTACATCTTAATAAATACAAACCATTCTAGACCATGTGGCACAAGGTCAGTTAGAGGTCTAAAACGACTCAAAGTTTCAAATTTCAATGAAATTCATTACAAAGTGTTCCGTGTTGTCGATCAGTAAAATGTAAACTTTGTAGGATAGGGAATTGATATTACAACATGTTGGAAACGGGAAGACAAAATAAATGTATCCCAATTAGAGGTTGTGAGCGTAGTAGATGGACTGAAAAAAGTAAAAAAAAATAAAAAGAAAAAAAAAAACAAAGAAAATCGTGCTGTATACCCTCCACCATGGACCACATTGGCCAAGTTCTTTGGCCGATATCTCTTTATAGGCAAACAAAGGGTAATGGATAACAATTACTCACTCTAGAGGCTCAAGAAGTATAATAGGGAGATTAGTGAGAAGTTTGCCTCTGTTCCTTAGTGGAATGTTCATGGGCAAAAATTTGTGTTTGTTAGTTTATATGGCCGCTATATCAGGTTGTGAACCGATTTGGACCGTACTTGGTGCAGTTATTCAAAACAAACCAATTTATGCAAAATTCCAGCCACTTCTGTTAACAATTGCGCCCTTTAACGGCGCAAGAAGAGAAGATCCGAGATCGGTTTATATGGAAGCTATATCAGGTAATGAACCGATTTAGACCTTAGTTATTGATGGTCAAACCAAAACACTTCATGCGAAATTTCAGCCACTTAAGTTAATGAGTGCGCCCTCTTGCGGCTCAAGAAGAGAAGATCCGGTAATGAACCAATTTGGACCGTACTAGGCACAGTTATTGATGGCCAAACCAAAACACTTAATTGCAGCTACTTCAGTTAATAATTGCGCCCTCTAGAGCCTCAAAAAGTCAAGATCCGAAATCGGCTTCTATGGGAGTTATATCAAGTTATAAACCGATTTGAAATGTACTTGGCGCAGTTGTTAGAAGCTAAAACGAAACACTTCATGCTAAATTTCGGCCAAATCGGATAATAATTGCGCGCTCTAGCGGCTAAAGAAGTCAAGATATGAAATCGGTTTAAATGGGATCTATATCATGTTATGAACCGATATGAACCATATTTGGTACAGTTTTTGATAGTGGCACCAAAACACATCATGCTTAATTTCAGCCACATCAGTTAGTAATTGCGCCCTCTAGCCGCTCAAGAAGAAAAGATCTGAGATCGGTTTATATGGGAGCTATATCAGGTTATTAATCGATTTGGACCGTATTAGTTACAGTTATTGAAGGTCAAACCAGAACACTTCATGCAAATTGTCAGTCAAATCAAATAATAATTGCGCCCTCTAAAGCCTGAAGAAATCAAGATCCAGAATCGATTTATATGAGAGCTATATCAAAACATGGACCGATATAGCCCATTTAGAGTGCACAACAAGCCAATTACTGGCTTAGATGTATGCCCATAGTGGCATGGGGCGGATTAATATTCGTACCCTCTTTTCAACCTAACCATTAACAAGTTCTAAGAAGTTTTGGTCTTGATACCTCGATTCATATTATAAGAGAGCTTTCGCTTTTTAATGACACAATTTTGGTTTTGGACCAATATTTAGATAACTTCCGTTTATTTCGTTGAAATCCGGAAGCTCAATTTTCCATACCGTTTGAAACATACCGAAATATTGATTTGTGACCCCATAAAGTATATATCGATGGCTTATAATAAAAAGGCCTAGCTGAAATTTTTCCAAAATGGCGTTTTTTGTTTATTTTGAGAGACAAATGCCAGATGCAACTTTCTTAAAGAATTCAGGTGGCAGGTGGCAAGTAAAAAGGCATAAAGTTCGGCCGGCCCGAACTTTGAATACCCACCATCTCGGGTATATATGTAAACCCCCTTTCGTCACAATCCGGTGAAAATTGGATAACTTATGCACCCAAATTCGGCACAGACATAGAGTGGTCCAATAAATATATGTCACTGTTGAATTTTGTATTTCAAATTTCAACAAAATCGTGTAATATGAGCTTCAGACCCTAAACCGGCATTTCGGTTTATATGACAGCTAAATCTAAATACAGTCCGATCTGAACCATATTTGAGTCGGATGATGGGAAGCGTAAAACTACTCACTGTTTAAAATTTAAACGAAATCGGATAAAAAATAAAGCTTTTATGAGCTTCATACCCTTTATAGGGAGATCAGTCTATATGGCAGCTATGTCTTAATATAGTCCGATCCGAACCATATTTGGGACAGATGTCGGGAAACCTAAAACTACTCACTGTTTCAAATTTCAGCGAAATCGGGTAATAAATAGGACTCTTATGAACTTCAGACCCTTTTTCGGCAGATCGGTCTATATGGCAGCCATATCTAAATATAGTCCAATCTGAACCATATTTGGGTCCTATATTGGGACTCGTAAAACTACTCAATGTTCCAAATTTCAGCGAAATCTGTTAAAAAATAAATCTTTTATGGGCTTCAGACCCTTTATCGGCAGTTCGGTCTATATGGCAGCTATATTTAGGTCAGATGTCGGGAGACATAAAATAATCCATTGTTTAAAATTTTAGCGAAATTGGGTAATAAATAGAGCTTTTATGGGCTTCAGACCCTTTATCGGCAAATCGGTCTATATGACAGCTAAATCTAAATATAGTCTGATCTGAACCATATTAAGATCCTTTATCGGCAGATCGGTCTATATAGCACCTATATTTAAGTCAGATTTCGGGAGGCATAAAATAAGCCACTGTTTCAAATTTCAGCGAAATCGGTTAAAAAATAAAGCTTCTATGGGCTTCAGATCCTTTATCGGCAGATCGGTCTATATGACAGCTATATCTAAATATAGTCTAATCTGAACCATATTAGGGTCCTATGTTGGGTAAAACTACTCACAGTTTTAAATTTCAGCGAAATCGCTTAAAAAATAAAGCTTTTGTGGGCTTCAGAACCTTTATCGGAAGACCGGTCTATATGACAGCTATATATAAATATAGTCCGATCTGAACCATATTTGGGTCCTATGTTGGGTGGCGTAAAACTACTCAATATTCCAAATTTCAGAGAAATTGGTTTAAAAATAATGATTTTATGGGCTTCAGACCCTTTATCGCCCGATCGGTCTATATGACAGCTATATCTAAATATAGTCCGAACTGAACCATATTAAGGTGGGAGGTGTAAAACTACTCACTGTTTCAAATTACAGCGAAATTGGATAACAAATAAAGCATTTATGGGCATTAGACCCTCTATCGGCAGATCGGTCTATATAGCACCTATATCCAAATATGGTCCGATTTGGCCCGTTTAATAACGCAACTAGCGTGCATCAAAAACACGTATCTGTGCCAAAGTTCAGCTCAATATCTCAATTTTTGAAGGCTGTAGAGTGATTACAACAGACGGACGGACAGACACACGGACATCGTTAAATCGTCTTAGAATTTTACGACGATCCGAAATATATACACTTGGTAGGGTCGGAAATTGATATTTCGATGTGTTACAAATGGAATGACTAAATGAATATACCCCCTATGGTGGTGGGTATTATAAGGATTCATAACGATTTCAAAAGAAGGCCTAAGTCGAGTTATTTCCTCTTCCTGAAAAATATCAAAAAATCGAGCTAGGCTTTTTTTATTTCAAGCCATCGATAAATTCTTGATCGTCTTGCCACTCACAGTCGATCTAGCCACGTTCATACGTCTGTGAAAATCACGATAGCTGGCTAACGAATTAAGATATCTTGTAATTTTGGAGGTCACCACCATAGCGCAGGTTTCGAATCCAGGCGAGAACATCAGAAAAGATTTGGTGAGAACCTTTGCCTTGTAAGAATTTCTTCCCTTGGATGTAAAAATTGTCCTTTTATTAGGTTAGCACAATCATGTGTTTTATGTTACATCTCTCCTTAATCATTGCAGATAAGTTCAAAGAATAGAGAGATTTATCTCCTGCCAATGATGCTAGCAACTCTTGCTAATATCACGCTTGAATGGATTTTAGCGATTTGCGCCAAAGCCACAAAGCTCAGGGGCAATTCAACAACCTTTGGCAAATTTTTGCTTCATTTCATTTCGTCTTTCGCTGTACATTTGTTCGCTTCTCCTTTCTTAGCAAAATTTGCAATGAGTTGCTAATTAAACAGCAAAAAACAGGCAAAAACACCAAACCGACATCCACTGGCAATTTGTGGCACTACTTGAGCTCTTCTTGTTGCTAGTCGGCGTTTTTGCTAGCTTGGCATCTTGTTGCTGCCCACAGATTTCTGCATCCCAGAAAATTGCCCAGTCTATTTGGATGAGATTTTTGTTTTTTGAGTTGCATGTTTTTTTTCTTCTTTTTTTCGTTGGCTTTGGTGCCCTTTTTACCCATTTACAAGCAGTGAATGAATGAATGCACTTTTTTCTTGCCCTCCTGTAAGTAGACAAAAAGCATAATTTGCGTGTTGAATCTCATGATTTGTACAAATTATAAGGTACCTCTACACGTACAATGTCATTGCAACACGCAAGCCCTGTTTTTCTTTTTTCCATTGTTACGAGGCCATAGAGGAACGTGCACTTAACGGGGCCCAACCGACAGCAGCAGCAGCAGCAGTGGGACATAAAGAGACATTATTTGACATTAGGTGTACGTACACATTGTTGTTTTTATTACCACTGTCTCACTTCGTTGACCATAAATAAGTACCCTTGGAAGTTGTGAGAACTTTTTGGTATGCCACAAAATGTCATTAGAGAGTTGGTTCTGAAGGAACGACATAATTTTGAAATAAAATGTTTGCAAGAAGAGCTTCCATGATGACAGTGGCTAAATTTAACAGTTTGCCGTTTGCAGTCTCTTTGAGTGTAGAAGAATGTTAACCCGGTCCGTTGCGAGCGGACGAAGTTTAAGCTTCAAGTTTGAATCAAGTTTAAGCTTTGGTAAGATACCCACCACCGAAGTGGTGGGTATCGTCAAAAATCCGGTGAAAAATGCATAACTTATGCCCCTTAGCAGCCTTATCGAAAAAATTTTCGATTTAGACCGAATACTAATAAGTACAAGTTATTGTTCATGGGCCAAGTCTTTAAGTCGAGATATCGGTCTATATGGCAGCTATATCCAAATCTGAACCGATTAGGGCCAAGTTGCAGAAAAATGTCGACTGGCCTTACACAACTCAGTGTTCCAAATTTCGGCGACATCGGACAATAAATGCGCCTTTTATGGGCCTAAGACCCTAAATCGGCGGATCGGTCTATATGGCAGCTATATACAAATCTTGATCGATCTAGGCCAAATCGCATAAATATGTCGAGGGGCTTAACCTAACTCCCTGTCCCAAATTTCGGCGGCATCGGACAATAAATGCGTCTTTTATAGGCTCAAAACCTTAAATCGAGAGATCGGTCTATATGACAGCTATATCCAAATCTTTATCGATCTGTGCCATATTGCAAAAGTATATCAAGGGGCCTAATTTAACTCACTGTCCCAAATTTCAGCGATATCGGACAATAAATGTGCCCTTTATGGGCCCAAAACCTTAAATAGAGCGATTGGTCTATATGGCAGCTATATCCAAATCTGGACCGATTTGAGCCAAATTGAGGAAGATTATCTAAGGGACTAACACAACTCACTGTCCCAAATTTCGGCGACATCGGACAATAAATGCGGCTTTGATGAGCCCAAAACCATAAATCGAGAGATCAGTCTATATGGCAGCTATATCCAAATCTGAACCGATCTGGGCCAAATTGAATAAGAATGTCGAAGGGCTTAACGCAACTTACTGTCCCAAATTTCGGCGACATCTGACACTAAATGTGCCTTTTATGGGCCTAAGACCCTGAATCGGCGGATCGGTCTATATGGCAGCTATATCCAAATCTGAACCGATTTGCCCCAAATTCAAGAGGGATATCGAAGGGCCTTACACAACTTACTGG
The DNA here is from genome assembly GCF_963082655.1 of Stomoxys calcitrans. Classification (NCBI taxonomy): domain Eukaryota; kingdom Metazoa; phylum Arthropoda; class Insecta; order Diptera; family Muscidae; genus Stomoxys; species Stomoxys calcitrans. The sequence goes on along the minus strand of NC_081556.1, from coordinate 156,611,856 downwards.
GCCTTATAGGATACGGCGGATCGGTCTATATGACAGCTATATCCAAATCTGGACTGATCTTAGCCAAATTGAAGAGGGATGTCGAAGGGCCTAACACAACTCACTGTACCAAATTTCGGCGACATCGGACAGTAAATGCGCTTTTTATGGGTTCAAAACCTTAAATCGAGAGATCGGTCTATATGGCAGCTATATCCAAATCTGAACCGATCTGGGCCAAATTGAAGAAGGATGTCGACTGGCCTAACACAATTCACTGTTCCAAACTTCAGCAAAGTCGGTTAATAAATGTGGATTTTAAGGGCCTAAGAACCTAAATCGGCGGATCGGTCTTCATGGAGGCTATATCAAGATATAGTTCGACATAGCCCATCTTCGAACTTAAACTGCTTATGGACAAAAAAAGAATCTGTGCAAAGTTTCAACTCAATATCTCTATTTGAAAAGACTGTAGCGTGATTTCAACAGACAGACGGACGGACATGTCTAGATCGTCTTAGATTTCTACGATGATCGAGAATACTTTATAGGGTCGGAAATGGATATTTCGATGTGTTGCGAACGGAATGACAAAATGAATATACCCCCGACCTTCAGTGGTGGGTATAAAATTAAGGGGCCTCTTTTTTATAGCCAGGTCGGAAGGGCGTGCCGCAGAGCGACACCTCTTTAGAGAGAAGTTTTTACATGGCTGCCATACCATTTATTCTAATGGAAAACCACAGCTGAATATTTTTTTCTTATGTTCTCTCTTCGCATTAAGAGGGGAAAACCACAGCTGAAAAATTTTTTGGATGTTCTCGCAAAGATTTGAGCACAGGCATTCAGCGTTATAGGCGGCCATGCTAACCTCTGCGCTGCGGTGGTCTCCAAACGGCGTGCTGCAGAGCGACCCCTGTTTGAGAAGAAGTTTTTACATGGCTGCCATAACATTTTTAAACCCTCCACCATAGGATAGGATAGCATACTAATTTCGTCATTCTGTTTGTAACACCTCGAAATATGCGTCTAAGATCCCATAAAGTATATATATTCTTGATCTTCGTGACATTTTAAGTCGAACTAGCCGTGTCCGTCCGTCCGCCTGTCTGTCGAAAGCACGCTAACTTCTGAAGGAGTAGAGCTAGCCACTTGCAATTTTGCACAAATACTTTCTATTAGTGTAGGTCGATTGGGATTGTAAATGGGCCAAATCGGTCCATGTTTTGATATAGCTGCCTTGAGCTTGAGAAATCAAGACCTTGGTCTTGATTTCTTGAGCCTCAACAACAAGCTGCCAAACAAACCGATCTTGGGTCTTGATTTCTTGAGCCTCTATAGGGCGCAATTCTCTTCCGATTTGACTGAAATTTCGCACATAGTGTTCTGATATAACTTCCAACAACTGTGCTAAGTATGATTCAAATCGGTCTATAAACTGATAAAGCTGCCATATAAACCGATCTTGGGTATTGACTTCTTGAGCCTGTAGAGGGCGTAATTTTCGTCCGATTTGACTGAAATTTTGCACATAATGTTTTGATATCACTTCCAACAACTGTGCTAAGTATGGTTTAAATCGGTCTATAACCTGATATAGCTGCCATATAAACCGATCTTGGGTCTTGTTTCAAATAGCTTAGCATTAGGAGGGAAAAACATACCTGAGCAATTTTTTTTTATGTTCCCTCCAGGATTTGAATCCAGGTGTTCAGTGTCATAGCCTGACATGCTAGCTAGCCTCTGTGCTACGGTAGCCTCCATCCATATTTCGCACCATAATGCAACCCCCCATATAAGTGTGTCTTTAAAAAATGCTGCAAATTTCCCCATGAACATTCCATTTCCGAACATTTCGATTGAGGTTTAAGCTCATCGATCAAGGACTTCCTTAATATAGCCAAGTTCGGACGCCATGTCGCAGTTCGATACCTCTTTGAAAAAAAGTCTTTGCATGGCATAGTACGTCACAAATGTCGTCAGCCTTAGGGGGGGATAACCACCGTTGAACAATTTTTCTGATATTCTCTCCAAGATGCGAACCTAGGCGTTCAGCGTCGTAGGGTGCCACCTAACCTATGGGATACGTTAGCCTTCGCAGGATAGGAAAAGGATTGCTACCTAACCTACTATAGAACCGTATTAGAAGCCATCTACAGGGCATGCTATCTGTTTTCAGATATTTTAGAAATTTCACTTTTCAAAACTAATTCACGTCACTTGCAGGACCCTTTATTTGAGCGATTGTCAGCAATTATTATTTAGGCATGCATGTAACTATGCCAGAGACAATTTCCCTTAAGCGGTTGGCTGGCACTGACAAAACAAATGTTTTCTAATTGACTTCAATTAGACCTGCATTGACTTTTCTCCCCCTCCTTCACGTGTGCCTTTCCTTTCCGTATGGGGGTGAATAGTTTCCATTTTCCGCATATTTCAGTGTTTTGTCGGACATTTGCGCTAATTGATTCGCTTGGAAAATTTTACATCGCATGGTGAATCTGGCAATTGAAGCTAATCTAAAAAGTCAAAATGATTATTAAATTTTTGCACAATTTCCTTTAAAGTTAAGTCAAATCTTAAAACAAATAAAAACGGCCTGGCTATCGTCCTGGCCGTATCTTAGGAATCCACCACACACATAAACTTAGTCGAAAGGCAGAGTATGTGAATTTTACGTACAAAATATCCACCAAATAGCCAAAATATCCACCAAATAGCCACCGTAGCGCAGAGGTTAGCATGCCCGCCTATGATGCTGAACGCCTGGGTTCGAATCCTGGCGAGACCATCAGAAAAAAATTTTCACCGATGATTTTCCCATCCTAATGCTGGCATCATTTGTGTGGTAATATGCCATAGCATTCTTGTAAAAAATTCGAACACGGCTGTAAAAAAGAGGTCCTTACCATTGATCTAAAACTTGAATCTGACAGCATTCATTGGCATGTGATTAGTTTGTTCCTCAATGGAATGATCGTGTGAAGATTTTAAAAATTCACCACACCAAATGTTGGCCCCCATGGTGATGTCCGATCAATCCGAGGAGCTAACCTAGGATCATTACCTGGTTGCAGCGAAGGTATGCACCTATCCAAGTGAGTCGGGAAAACAGCGATGTGACACTGCACGTAAGCTGGACGCCTGAAAGCTATAAAAGCAACAGATGACAATGTATACTCCACTCGACTAACCCAACTGCTTGATGTAAGCTGCCCTTGTCCCTATGATATACCGGCGTAAATCATTGAACACTCCATGGAAAAACCAAATGGTACAACCAAGAGTGTCAAATCATCACAAAATATAATCCAAAATACTCGGCATGGATGTCGAGGTATACCACACAACGCCATGTTCTAAATTTCAGCTAAATCGAGTTATAACTACGCCACTTATGGGCATATGTCCACAAAATCAGCGGAGTGGTGTATATAGCGGCTTTATTCAGATATACGAGGTTTGATAAAAAATAACCTCTATTTTCAAATTTCGTGAGTTACATATGTTCGATTTCTGATTTCTTCTGTTATGTTGTTACTAAAGTCTGTTAATTTGTCATATCAGCCATATTGGACTGTCAGTCTGTTTTTCACAGTTAAAAGGTTAGTTCGAGAGGAGAGCCTCAGTGAGGAGTCAGGTGGCACTGGCTCTTAATTAAATACTGAGTGCCAATGATACTCGAGATGACAAGGCGAGTTATTGGCGCCTCCAAATAACCAATGGCCAACATCAGCGTCTGTTGCCAGATTAGGGACGGCTGGAGGCGAGTGTCGGATCTTGGAGCAAGCGGCTTGCCATAACGAGGGAAACATGTGCAATCCCACAAAACCTATGCGATTGGGGCGCTGGGCCAGTAACCCGCCCCCCGGAAAACTATGAGAACTATTGGGTTGCCCAAAAAGTAATTGCGGATTTTTCATATAGCCGGTGTTGAAAAATTTTTTCACAGCTTGTGACTCTGTAATTGCACTCTTTCTTCTGTCAGTTATTAGCTGCTACTTTTAGCTTGCTTTAGAAAAAAAGTGTAAAGAAAGTATATTTGATTAAAGTTCATTCTAAGTTTTATTAAAAATGCATTTACTTTCTTTTAAAAAATCCGCAATTACTTTTTGGGCAACCCAATACTATGAGAAACAAAGTTATAGCAAAAACGGACCCCCGCAATGTTGACGACCCACGCAAACGAAAAAAGGACCATGATTTGCGGATCTGCACCTGGAATGTCCGCACTCTTTATAGATAAAATGCATGTATATATGTAGGTGGATGTATAAGAGAAGTACAAGGCAGATATTACCGACTGACAGGAAGTGCGATAGACTGGGAATGGCGTCACTACAACACCAAACGGTGACGAACTATGCAATAGCTGCCATAACACGAGGCATAAATTTGGCTGTGGATTTGTGGTTAGTCGGAGACTGTAACACCTTGTCTCCAGCTTTACTGCGGTGGATGAGAGGCTAGCCACAATCCGCATAAAAGCCAAATTCTTCAACATCAGCCTTATTTGTGCCCATGCCCCGACTGAAGACAACGACGAGCAGGCCAAGGATATTTTCTACGAGCCCCTAGACAAAGAATCTGACTGCTGCCCACCTATGATATTAAAAACGTTCTGGGAGTTTAAAATGCGAAAATAGGAAAGAAAAACATTTTTGGTCCAACAGTCGGAAAGTTTAACCTCCACGAGATAACGTCCAGTAATGGGTTGAGGCTGATAGATTTCGCTGCGCCAAAAAACATGGTAGTTAGTAGCACCAGATTTCAACATAAAAATATTCACAAAGCCACATGGCTGTCACCCGATCAAAATACGGGAAACCAAATTGAGCACGTTGTGATAGATGGAAGGCATTCATCCAGCGTGTTAGATGTACGATTGATCCGTGGAGCGAATATATATTCGAATCATTGCCTTGTGGCAGTAAAGGTTCGCACCCGTTAAACATGGCGAGGAAAGTACGATCTGACACTGCACGGAAACTTAACAATGAAAAGCTGCAAACACAACAAATAGCAGCAGCATACTCCACTCGACTGACCCTATTGCTTGATGAAAGCACTCCTTGTTCCGATGATATAATGGCGCAGTGACAAACTATTGCCCTCTCCATGGAAAATGCCGCGAAATCCGTACTTGGGTACCGGAAGCCTCCTCCAAAAAACCCATGGTACGACCAAGAGTGTCGAGATGCTACTGAAGCCAAGAATGCGGCATACAGAGCAACCTTGCAATCAGTGGCAACGCGCCAGATGAAGGAGAGGTATCAGGAGAAAAGGAAATACGTCTATACCGCAGAAAGAAAAAAGAAATGGAAAGACGTGAGTGTGAGCGAATTGAGATGTACAGGAGTCAGAATGAAGTCCGGAAATTCTACCAAAGATTGAAACATCAAACCGATGGCTTTGGTGCAGGCACATCCTCCTGCAGAGACAAAGAAGGAAATCTGGTAACTGACACAGACAACATGCTAAGGATATGGAAAGAACATTTTACCCAACTGCTAGTGTCCGATGTTGGCGGCGAAGAGGACACCGCAGAACCAATCCCTGATGATGGTAAAGAATGTTTACCTCCTAGTCAGAATGAGGTCCAAGTTGCAGTAACCCGACTAAAGAACAAAAAGGCAGCAGGAGCCGATAGGTTACCCCATAAACTATTTAAGACCGGTGGCGACACACTGATAAGGCGTATCCATCAGCTTATCTGCGCAATCTGGCTTGAAGAACGCATACCCGATGATTGGAACCTCAGCATACTATGTCCCGTACACAAGAAAGGAGACAAGACGGAATGTGCCAACTACAGGAGAATAAGTCTTCTCTCCATTGCATACAATATACACTCGAGCGTACTGTGTGAAAGATTAAAACTAAAATGCAATGAAATAATTTGGTCCTATCAATGCGGCTTTAGATCTGGTAAATCCACCCTGGACCAGATATTCACACTGCGCCAAATCCTGGAAAGACCCGAGAAGGACAAATCAACACCTACCATCTCTTCGTTGACTACAAAGCCGTCTTCGATACTCCTTTACGTTCAAAGATATTTCAAGCCATGTCTAAGTTTGGTATTCCTGCAAAATTAATAAGACTCTGCAGGATGACACTTGCTGATACGCGTTCCTTAGCAAGAATAGGAAAGAATCTCTCCGAACCATTTAATGCCAAACGAGGTTTCAGACAAGGAGACAGCCTATCGTGTGATCTCTTTATTATCCTGCTGGAGAAGATTATACGAGATGCAGATGTGAATAGATATGGCACACTAACCACAAGAGAACACATGCTACTCGCCTATGCCGACGTAATCGATATCATAGGCCGGTCACCGGAAGTAGTAACTGCAGCCTTTGAAAGAATCAAAAGAGAGTCAGTGAAAATGGGCCTGGCAGCAAATGGAGATAAAACGAAATGGATGGTTTCAACTCCCAAAAAGCTTTGTACCACCAAGCAGATAAAGAAAATGGAGAAAGTTGGGAACCACAACTTTGAGATAGTCAGTAACTTTATTTACCTTGGCACCGCCGTAACCGAAACGAATGCCACCAGTTTTGAGATTAAGCGCGAAAAATAATACTGGCAAACAGATGCTACTTTGGACTAAGTAAGCAGTTTAGAAACAAGGCCACCTCTCGACAGACGAAGACTACACTTTACAAGACACTGATACTACCCGTGCTGTTATATGGTTCTGAAGCATGGGTACTTGTGAAAGCAGATGTGGCAGTGCTTGGAGTATTTGAGAGAAAGATTCTTCATAAAATATATGCAACAGTTTGCGTCAACGGAGAATATAGGCGACGTATGAACCACGAGCTATATGAGCTGTATGACGACGACAGCATAGTTACACGCATCAAAATTTGAAGGCAAACACGGTGGTACACGCAAACCGGGAAGACCAAAAGCCCGATGGAAAGATCAAGTTGTGGGAGATACCTCGAAACTTGGTGTCAGAGATTTTAGAATGAGCGCAGACGATCGAGGCGTTTGGAATGCTGTTCCACGTTCGGCTAGTGGAACAAATATTCTGTCATAGCCAATTAAATAAATAAATAAGGGGTTCAAGAAGTCATATCGGGAGATTGGTTTATATGTTAGTTAATCTAAACATGGACCGATTTGTCTCATTTGGATTGTAGCTACTGTGGTTAGGTTAAGTATTAGTGGTAGGCAGAAATCCGTCCCATTTAGAGATTTTAACTCACTGTGATACCACTAGAGAAGTTACTGTGGTATCATATTGGAGCTTAAATTGTCTAAATAACTCCCAAATGGACTTAACTTGAATCGTGCAACATCTGGATTCCTATTCTTCTTCAAAGCTCATGCAGTTTCTAGAGAAATCTTGCATTCCTTAATTTCTTCTGAAGATGTTTTTCAATCATATCATCATACTTCATATCCATCATTGTCCAATTCTCTACATAATGAGCCCATATCATATTCCAGCAACTGGCATTATGAACGGCATATACTTTCCACTTTTTTCGATTGTGGCAAGGCGGCAACAAACGAAGTTTCAACAAAGTGCCCTTGCGAAAATGACTGTTTCAACAAATGGAAAATTACTATCCAGAAAAATCAACAGTTCAACAGTGCAAAATTCCCTACCACCATTCCCATCATTATGGGCCATCCGACGTCCGTCGCTAATTCCCCCTTTGGCAATGTGGAAACACACACATACAGCCTATCAGGCCTTAAGCCATCAGTTGCCGCTTGAATAATTTTAATTGGCTGCAGTCTGCCAACTGTGGTGTTGGCCTTTTTGGCCATTGTTCGAATGTGTTTCGGCCACTCCTGAAACAAGACCAGGCGCGATTATCGAAACCACATTCAGGCTGTATGTCTTGCTGTCGCTTGGCGGTCGCATAAGGCTTATCGCCCATTTCATGTTTCTTGGGTTTTCACATCATTCATTAGCCTTGGTCGGCGGAACCATTTAAGGGGGAATCTCTTCGAAGACCGCACATTTCTGACAAAACAAGCAACTTGACTTGTTTGGGGATTTTGCAAAACGGCCAAAACCATACGAAAGCAAAGTGGAATGCGCAAAAAGCAACAACAGACTGTTAAGAAAAAAAATTTTTACATCATTGTCGGGATAACGCCATCGAATTCATTGCTGCTTCACGGTAGTCGGTCGTTCTTCTTTTTAGTCTGGCCGCAGATAAAGATATTTATGTGCGAAAACAGGGGTTTATTTTATGTGACAATGATGAATGGAGTTCTCAAAAATAAATTTACATGATAGTGACTCTTCGAAAAAGGTTTCATGTCTTGGGGGGGGGGGGGGGGGGGAATCAAATTTAGGGCTCCTCATTTAGTCCAATCAATTTTATCGCATACATTTAGCCTTAAAACTAAAGGTGTCATTGTGTAGGGACTACTCTAAAATGATACAAATGAGATTTCTAAATATTTTTAAATCCTTTACACGAAACAAAACAGAAAAACAATTGGAAAAGGATAAACTTCGTCAGGGCTAATCTTTGGATACCCACCACCTCGAATATACATACATATATTGGGTTGCCCAAAAAGTAATTGCGGATTTTTCATATAGTCGGCGTTAATGAATTTTTTCACAGCTTGTGACTCTGTAATTGCATTCTTTCTTCTGTCAGTTATCAGCTGTTACTTTTAGCTTGCTTTAGAAAATAAGTGTAAAAAAGTATATTTGATTAAAGTTCATTCTAAGTTTTATTAAAAATGCATTTACTTTCTTTTAAAAAAATCTGCAACCCATAGATTCAAATTTGCTGCTGAACATTCCATTACTGAACAGTGGGGATACTTCTCCCATACAAATTAGTGTTGTCCTATACAAGTTTAAGCTCAAAGTTAGGGGTCATCCTTTTTTTTGCCGATTCCGAAAATCTGGCCGCAGAGCGACACCACTTACTGAGCTTATTGCAAATTACAAATTTTGCCCATGAACATTCTACTAAGGAATCAAGGAACCACCCTAGCGCAGAGGTCCGCCTACGACGCTGAAAGCCTGGGTTCGAATCCTGGCGTGACCATCAGAAAAAATATTCAGCGGTAGTTTTCCCCTCCTAATGACATGTTAAACTTCTCTCCAAAGAGGTGTCGCACTGCCGCACGCCGTTCGGACTCGGCTATAAAAAGGAGGCCCCTTATCATTGGGCTTAAACTTGAATCGGACTGCACTCATTGATATGTGAGAAGTTTGCCCCTGTAGCCGGCTTATTACCTAGGGTATTTACGTCACTAAAGTCGCCAGCAGTAGTTAGGGATAGCTATGATTGACAGGATTTGAACCCCTGACATACACCATTAATGAACGAAGAGTCTTACGGAGATGTCGAGAAATCTAACACAATGGACTGTTTCAAGTTTCAGCAATATGAGGTAAAGAATTAACATTTTATGGCCATTAGTCCACAAATCGGCAAATTTTCAAGATATAGCCCATCTTCCAGCTGAATCTGCTATGGTATAAAACAAAAATTATCTGTGTAAAGCCTCAGCTCAATATTTAACTTGAGTGTAGGGCGATTCGAACATTCGAACTTCTGGTAAGAAATTTGAAACAGCATTAAAACAAACAGTTTAGAGGATTTATTTTTCTTTTCTTCTACTTTAATTGGCTATGACAGAACATTTGTTCCACCAGCTCAGATTAGATTTCAAACTGCCTCGAATTTCTGCGCTCCTTCTTCAAATTTTGACGCCTAGTTTTAACTCCAACGCACTTCTTCGCTGGAGCTTCTTTATTCATTCTGATGTAATCTTTATATTTTGATACATTTAACTTTCTTAGGTCGTCATAAATCCCGTTGCTCATTGGACGCCGATATTCTCCATCAACGCGAAGAAACTTTATCTCAAACACTCGAAGTACTAACTCGTCTGCTTTCACATTTACCCATGCTTCGGAACCATATAGGTTAGGTTGGCGAAGGTTATGCCAAGAACTTAGACGTCTCAACGCGTGGGTCAGATTAAGCCCCATTGATATTCCTCATCTTTTCCTTTTCTACTTCCGATGAACTCTCTTTACAAATCTAACCGTACGTTAAGGTACTTTCTGGTGCGAGCTGAATGAAAAGGCCAACGCCTTGATCCTTAACGAATTAACGCCTCTAAGCTCTTTTAGTGCCTGAAAGAAAAAATAACACAAAATCCTGATTCTACTTTGATATTAAGCAGGGCATTGGCACAGAAAGTAAAAGCTGTCCTCCGAGGGGTCGATCTGATGACACCACCGATAGATGTTATCAGTCCTAATGCTTATTTTGTTGTTGTTTTTGTAGCCACATTTTCGTGTGGAGGTTTGTTTATTTTATCCTGTTATAATGTTGATAATCATACACAGATTTGCCTCCTCCACTGACAACAGACTAACTACGTTCGATTTCGAGCGATCGTCCCACAAAAGCTTTGATTGTTTACATCCGGCCGTTGTGTTCCAACGATTAAAACCATGCAACTTCATAACGTTCTTTAGATCTATGAAAATTGTTCGATAGTGGTGGGTATGTATCCAGATCAAGGTTTACACCCTCTTTCGCGATCACGTTCGCTTTCCTGTTATTCTCTATTATGTCCAGGAACCCAGCAAAAAAACACGCAAATGTTACATCGATCAATTCATCTGGATAGCACGATCCCTGCTGTCCTAGTTATCGTTACAACTTCTGTACCGAAAGTGCTGCAATCGTCAGCAGAGTATTAACAATTTTCCTGGGAAAACAATCTTAGACATGGCTTTGTAGTCAACGAAGAGATGGCATGTGTCTGCAGGATGTGATGCAGTGTGAATATTTGGTATATGGTGGATTTACCAGGTCCAAAGTCACATTGGTAGGACCCAATTATCTCATTGACTTTAGATTTTAATCTCACATGCAGTGCACTGTATGTAATGGGAAGTAGACTTATTGCTCTGTGGTTGCTACTTACGTTCTTGTCTGCCTTTTTGGTGAACGGGATATAAAGGGTGATTTTTTAGCTATTATCTTGTTGGCAGCACTGGTATAAACAGCTCACTCACTTTCGTATTTTGTTTCACCATCAAACATCCTCAGTTTGGTCTATAATTTAGCCAAAAATCAAACGAACAACGATTGCAAATTATTCAAATTTATCATCAAAATGCATGCTCCGTTAAGAAAGTTCATCGCGCGCTTCTTCCATTTTATGGACGAAACTCATTTTGGCTTCAATGGGTACGTAAATAAGAAGAATTTTCGATTTTGGAGTGAAGATCAGGCAGAAGCATTGCAAGAGCTACCAAATGCGTCTAGAAAAAGTCACAGTTTGGTGCGGTATATGGGCTGGTGGCATCGTTGGACCGTACTTCTTCAAAGTTGATGCGAATCGTAATGTAACTGTGAATGGTGATATGGTGATATCCAACTTTTTTTTTTGCCCAAAATGCACGAGTTTGACTTGCACGATATGTGGTTTCAACAAGACGGACTTATTGAGAGCCGAGTTCGGTGAACATTTTATTTCACCTTCGGGACGGGTCAATTGCCCGCCTAGATCGTGCGATTTAACGCTTTTAGACTATTTTTTGGGGCTATGTTATAGCTCATATGTCTATACAAACAAGCTCGCTTCAATTGACGCATTGGAAGACAACATTGAAAAATTTATTCGAGAGATTCCGCCCGAAATGTTGGAAATAATATGCCAAAATTGGACTAAGCGGATGCACTATTTGAGGCGCAGTTACGGCCAATATTTGTAAAAAGCATTTTTCATGTATTAAATTATATATAGACCATACTATCGACTCATATAAAGATTTGGTAAATTTTTCGAAATTTTATGTGCGTTTTTTTAAAAAATTTCCTATGGCTCTTACAAAACCGCACGCAGATATAATTATCGGCTATCTGTTATTCTAGCCAGATCGCGCGGACGAGCTGTTGCCTTATGTTGTTGACCTTATACTGACAAGGCTAGCAACCCATCGGTTCCTATTGCCTTGTTGTATTTCACTGCTACTAAGATCTCATTCTGATTGGGTGCTATACATTTATCAAGAATTGGTTCTGTGGTATACTCGTCGTTGCAGCTGGGAAAGGTGTAATTTCCATATCCTCAGCACACTATCTGCATCTGTTACCAGATTTCCTTCTTTGTCTCTGCAGGAGGATGTGGCATTACCAAAGCCATCGGTTTAATGTTTAAATCATTGTTTGAATTTCCGGACTTCATTCTGACTCCTGTACACCTCGCTTCGCTTACAAGTCTTTACATTTCCTTTTTATACCCTCCACCATAAGATGGGGTGTACTTATTGGGTTGCCCAAAAAGTAATTGCGGATTTTTTAAAAGAAAGTAAATGCATTTTTAATAAAACTTAGAATGAACTTTAATCAAATATACTTTCTTTAAACTTTTTTTCTAAAGCAAGCTAAAAGTAACAGCTGATAACTGACAGAAGAAAGAATGCAATTACAGAGACACAAGCTGTGAAAAAATTTGTCAACGCCGACTATATGAAAAATCCGCAATTACTTTTTGGGCAACCCAATTTTTCGCCATTCCGTTTGTAACACCAGGAAATATGCGAAATACGCTATTCTTATCAGATTTGGCTGAAATACCGTTGAGAAAAGACTTCCAATAATTGTGCCAAGTAGGGTCTAAATCAGTCCATAACCTGATATAGCCGCCATATAAAACGATCTCCCAATTAGACTTCTTGAGCTTCTAGAGGGCGCTATTCTTATCAGATTTGGCTGAGCCTCTAGAAGGCGCTATTCTTATCAGATTTGGCTGAAATAACGTTGAGAAAAGACTTCCAATAATTGTGCAAAGTATGATCTAAATCAGTCCATAACCTGATATAGCCACCATAGAAACCAATCTCCCGACTAGACTTCTTGAGCATCTAGAGGGCGCAACTCTTATAAAATTTGTTTGAAATTTTGCATAGCTCGTTTTGGTATGACTTCCAACAACTGTGGCAAATATGGTCTAAATCAGTTGATAAACTGATATAGGTGCAATGGAGATCGATTTCCCAATTTGAACCTCTGAAATTTTTGGAGGTAGTATTTTTCTATGATTTGAACTAAACAAATGAACTATCCATGGTGGAGGGTGTTTAGGATTCGGCCTAGCCGATCTTTTACACGCTTTTACTTGTTCTTTCTGCTGCAGGACGTTACTCTTCTATGCTTCTCTCCTCATACCACTCCGTTTCTACTGATTATAAAGGTTATTCTGTATCCCGCTTCAGGCTTCAGTATGACTTCGCTGCTCTTGCTCGTTGCAAGGGTTTCTTGGGGAAGGCTTTTGGTATTTAAGTGTGGATTTAGCGGAATTTTCCATAGAGATGGCTTGCCATTGCGCCGTTATCTTCCGGGACAGGAGGGCTTTTATCAAACGGTTGAGTCAGTCGGCTCAAGAAGGGCTATTTCAGCTTATAGACCGATTTGTACCGTATTTGGCAAAATTGTTCAAAAAGTCATAACAAAACACTACGTGCTCAACTTCAGCCAAATCGGACAAAAACTACGGTTTGTAAGGACTCAAGAAGTCAAATCGGGAGATCGGTTTACATCGGAGCTATATCAGGTTCTTGACAGTTTTATACAGTACTTGGCACAGTTGTAGGAAGTCATAACAGAACACAACGTGCAAAATTACAGCTACATCGGAAAAAAATTTTGGCTTCCAGGGGCTCAAGAAGTCAAATCGGGAGATTGGTTTGTATGGCAGCTATATCTAAATTTGAACCGATAAGGCTCATATGCAATTCCCAGCAACCTACAATAATATTACCTATCTGCAAGCTTTTTTCGGAAATTCTAGATTAATTCTAGTTACTAGAATATCTTTTGATAGGAACGGACAATTTGCACTATTTTTATCTTGAACTCATCGAATTTTGTAAGCCTTCTAAAGATGTACAACATATTCTCGATCAGCGTAAAAATCTAAGACGATCTAGCCATGTCCGTCCGTCTGTCTGCTGAAATCACGCTACAGTCTTCAAAAATAGAGAAATTGAGCTGAAATTTTGCAGAGGTTCTTTTTTTGTCTATAAGCAGGTTAAGTTCGAAGATGGGCGAAGATGGGCAACCCAATATAATCCTATCAATCAGTTCACAAATAGTCCCACAACTTCAAAAATACCGACGATACCTTGACTAAAATTTTCAAAAAAAAATTGTTGTAAGTCCAATAACTCATAAACCGTTAGAAATATACCAACCGTTAGAAATATACCATAGATCAGCCCCTGGACCTACTAGGGTCCACTTGTAGGAAAATACTTCAAAATTGACCATGCTAAGGTTCATGTCCATATCTGGATCCGTTTAAAATTTCCAGAACTCTAACCAAGATTTATCGATGTACCAACACTGTGCGGTGCTAAGTATTTAAGAACAATTTACCAAAAAAGGTGAAAGTGAAAGATAAAAGCCTTCGGCCAACATCAATTGATTTTCCCACCGATATTTGCCTCAAAGTAAATCATGCAGACGTCAATAACACTCTCACACCCTGCCTTCTCAAAGTGTCGTCGCCTTTTGCCGTCTGACGGTTTTGCTTTTATTGAAATTTATTTCCTTCTTCTACACGTTTTGGCAAATAATGAACGAAAATAAATCCCGAAAAAATTTTCATAAACAAATTTCATGCTCAACTTAAGATTTATAACGTGCAATATTTGACAACTCCAACAGCAATGGCAACAACAACAACGAAAGACCAAAGACCAGCAAAGCAAAAGCTAGCAAGCAATGACGAAGAGTACTCCTCGTACAAATCGCATAAAATTTATTACAGTGTCATTTGATTTGTATGAAATTCGGTTCATTCGCTCTTTCCTTCGTTTATTCGGTTGGCAGAAAAGCAGCAATGACTATGGGTGTCGATAAGTGTTGCCAACGATGCATGTAAATGAATAACGCAAAGCTTTACAGCATAAATTGTGTTTCATTTACCGAATGAGCGGATTTTCTCGCATATTAAGTGAAGATAAAAATGTTTCCTTAAGGTGGTCTTGCACGATATGTAGTCTCATATTTTTATACCCACCACCGACGGATGGGGGTATATTCATTTTTGCAACACATCGAAATATCCATTTCCGACCCTATAAAGTATATATATTCTTGATCAGCGTAAAAATCTAAGACGATCTAGCCATGTCCGTCCGTCTGTCTGTTGAAATCACGCTACAGTCTTTAAAAATAGAGATATTGAGCTGAAATTTTGAACAGATTCTTTTTTTGTCCATAAGCAGGTTAAGTTCGAAGATGGGCTATATCGGACTATATCTTGATATAGCCCCCATATAGACCGATCCGCCGATTTAGGGTCTTAGGCCCACAAAAGCCACATTTATTATCTGATTTTGATGAAATTCGGGGCAGTGAATTGTGTAAGGCCCATCGACATCCTTCGTTAATTTGGCTCAGATCGGTTCAGATTTGGATATAGCTGCCATATAGATCGATCCTCCGATTTATGGTGTAAGGCCCATAATAGCCACATTCATTATCCGATTTTGCTGAAATTTGGGACAGTTAGATGCGTTAGGCCCTTTGACATATTTCTTCAATTTGGTCCAGATCGGTTCAAATTTGGATATAGCTGCCATATAGACTGATTTCTTGATTTATGGTTTTGGGCCCATAAAATGCTCATTTATTGCCCGATGTCCCCGAAATTTGGAACAGTGAGTTAAGTTAAGCCCCTTGACATACTTCTGCAATATCGCACAGATCGGTCCAGATTTGGATATAGCTGCCATATAGACCGATATCTAGGTTTTAGGTTTTGGGGCCATAAAAGACGCATTTATTGTCCGATGTCGCTGAAATTTGAGACAGTGAGTTTGGTTAGTCTCTTCGACGTCCTTCTTCAATTTTGCCCAGATCGGTCCAGATTTGAATATAGCTGCCATATAGACCGATCTCTGGATTTAAGGTTTAGGGCCCATAAAAGAGGCATTTATTGTCCGATTTCGCCGAAATTTGGGACAGTGCTTAGTGTAAGGCTCTTCGACATGTTTATGCAACTTGGCCCAAATCGGTCCAGATTTGGATATAGCTGCCATGTAGACCGATATCTCGATTTAAAGTCTTGGCCCCATAAAAGGCGCATTTATAATCCGATTTCACTGAAATTTGACACAGTGCTTTATGTTCGGCTTTTCGACATCCGTGTCGTATATAGTTCAGATCGGTATGAGGTATATGAGTATAAGGTATGAAATTTTCACCGAATTTTGATGAAAGGTGGTTTACATATATACCCGAGGTGGTGGGTATCCAAAGTTCGGCCCGGCCGAACTTAACGCCTTTTTACTTGTTTTTTCTCAAGCAAGACAACTCTGAAAGTTGAACACATGGTGTAATACGTTAGAAAAATTGAAAAAAGAAAATTGATTTTGGAATAAATATGCAATTCCTTCGACTAAGGCAGGATTCACTTATAGATGGTTAGGTCACTTGCAAACCTTAAAGTGGATAGGCCCCATGAACATTATTAAGGATGTCAAATCTGCCGATTGAAAATTTCGAATGAATGTAAAAAGAGAATAAATTGACATCCGCAATGCAAAGTACTGTCAAAAATTAAAAAAAAAAAATTGGATGTCAGCTGATCGCTTGGCTTATACAGTGAATCCTGCGATTAAAGCGAGCACTGATGAAATAACTCATCATACATTCATACTTATCTCTACATGTGTGTATAAATGGCGATTAGAACGTGCTCTATTCGTATTTGACGTACACAAAGAATATAGACCGATCTGTTATATGCCAGCTATATCCAAATATGGTCCGATTTGGCGCATTCAAGATTTTAACCTGCGTACACCAAAAAGACGTAAAGTGTTAAATCACCTTACGATTTTACGAGGATCCGAAATATATAGACTTTGTGGGGTCGGAAATAGATATTTCAAGTGTTGCAAACGGATTTAGGGTCTGAAACCCATAAAAGCTTCATTTTTTAACCGGTTTCGCTGAAATTTGAAAAAGCGAGTTGTTTTAAGCCTTCCAACATCAAACTTAAATATGGTTCGGTCCGAACTATATTTAGGAAAAGCTGCCATATATTGGGTTGCCCAAAAAGTAATTTCGGATTTTTAAAAGAAAGTAAAGTAAAAGAATGTAAAACTTAGAATGAACTTTAATCAAATATACTTTTTTTTAAACTTTTTTTCTAAAGCAAGCTAAAAGTAACAGCTGATAACTGACAGAAGAAAGAATGCAATTACAGAGTCACAAGCTGTGAAAAAATTTGTCAACGCCGACTATATGAAAAATCCGGGCAACCCAATAGACCGATCTATCGATTTAGAGTCTAAAGCCCATAAAAGTTTTATTTATTACCCAATTTCGCAGAAATTTTAAAAATTTAGTTCAAGTCTTCCGACATCTGACCCAAATATGGCTCACATCGGACTATATTTAGGTATAGCTGCCATATAGACAGATCTGTCGATTTTGGGTCTGAAGCCCATAAAAGATTCATTTATTACCCAATTTCGCTGAAATTTGAAACATTGAGTTTTTTTAAGCTTCCTGACATCCGATTCAAATATGTTTCAGATTGGACTATATTTAGATAAAGCTGCCATATAGACCGATCTGACGATTTCGGTTCTGAAACCCATAAAAGCCCCAATTATTAAACGATTTCGCAGAAATTTCGGATAGTGAGTTACGTTAACCCTTTCGACATTATTGTTTAATTTGTCTCGGATCGGTTCAGATTTAGATATAGCTGCCATATATAGACTGATCTCTCGATGTAAGGTCATAGGCTCATTAAAGGCGCATTTATTGTCCGATTTCGCTGAAATTTGGTATAGCGAGTTGTCCCTTTTCCCTGCGGCCCGGATCGGTCTAGAGTTGGATATAACTGTCATATGTACCGATCTGCCGATTTAAAGTTTTAGGCCCATAAAAGAAATGAAATACGGCACAATAAGTTGCGTTAGACCCTTCGACATTCGTACCAAACTTCTGTCAAACCATCAAAAACTTTTAGCTCCAGGAACCGAACAAGGATGATCAAGAGACCGTTTTACATGAGGGCCATATCAAGTTCTACACCGATTTGAACCGTACTTAGGACAGTTGTTGAAAGCCATAACATAACACTACATGCTCAATTTCAGCTAAATGGGACAAAAATTGCAGCTTGTAAGGGCTCAAGAAGTCAAATCGTGAGTTCGGTTTATATGGGAAATATATCAGGTTATAGACCGATTCGGACCGTACTTGGCACAGTTGTTGAAAGTCATAACAGAACACTGCATGCAAAGTTTCTGCCAAGTCAGAAAAAAGGGCGGCTTGTAAGGGCTTAAGAAGTCAAATCGGGAGATCGTTTTATATGGGAGCCATATCTAAATCTGAACCGCTATGGGCCATTTGCGATCCCCAAAATTTCGCGTTCGATCACTATCGTGATTTCGACAGACGGACGGACGGAGGGAGGGAGGGACGGACGGAGGGAGGGAGGAAGAGACGAACGGAGGAAGGAAGAGACGGACGGAGGGAGGAAGAGACGGACGGTGGGAGGAAGAGACGGACGGAGGGAGGAAGAGACGGACGGACACGGCTAGATTGACTCAGAACGTAGAGGCAATCAAGAATATATACTTTATGGGGTCTTAGGCGAATATTTCGATTTTTTACACACAGAATGACTAGATTAGTATACCCCCATCCTATGGTGGTAGGTAATATAAATTTGCCTCGGTGATTGGAAAGGATTAAGGAAAGGTTTGTACACGAACCATGCACTCATATCTCTGGCGGACAAGATGCATAGAGGTCTTGACCAGAATAGGGCGACCACAGGTTTCAGCCTGGATTTTGAGAAAACACTCGATACCGTGGAAAGGTTTAGTGAAGGAATTTGATACTTGCTTAACCAGGCTCATACGCAGGTTCGCTAATAGAGACTTGGTGCTTGGACCCTGTTGTATAATCTCTACCTGGCGGACATGTCACGGCCGGAAAAGGAGACAAACAAATGTATGGCACTGATATAAATGTGGCGGCGAAGATTGCTGGGGCCAGAATGGCTGAGAGTAGGCTAACTGGATCCCTAGGGAGACGAGGTGTATATTTTAAGCAATGGAGGCTAAATGGATCCCTAGGGAGACTAGGTGTATATTTTAAGCGATGGAGGCTGATACTGAATGTCCCGAAGTGCAAAAGCAATAGTATATGGAAGGGAAGGGTATGTTGGCATAAGAATGCCCGGTCGTTCCTGCCTGATATAAAAAACGGTGCAGAAATTATTGTCAATACTAGCACGATGAAGTTAATGGTCTTTGTGTTGCAGCAGGATACGTTTTTCATGGGACCATGTGCTTAAGAAGGGCTGAGTTGCTATGCAAAATGCAAATTTGCCCATGAACAATTCCATTGAGCAACAGGGGTAAACTTCTCACATATCAATGAGTGCAGTCCGATTCAAGTTTTAAGCTCAATGATAAGGGTCCTCCTTTTTATAGCCGAGTCCGAACGGCGTGCCGCAATGCGACACCTCTTTTAAGGAGAAATTTTAACATGGCATAGTACCTCACAAATGTCGCTAGCATTAAGAGGGGATAACTACCGCCGAAAAGTTTAGGAAGGTCTCGCCAGGATTTGAACCCAGGCTTTCAGCGTCATAGGCGGACATGCAAACATCTGCGTTGCTGTGGCCTCCATGACCATGAGCTACCATTAAATATCTTTGGGAGGAGGACTGAGTGAAAGGGTTATGATCGCGATATATGGTCAGATTATACGTCTCACGATGATGTATGGATTCCTGACCTGATACACCACAAGCAAATCCAAAAACCGCGCCAAACTTTGATAGACGGATCTCCTCAGGCGGCTTACTATCGGCTTACTTCAATGTCATATCCCCTATGTAACACTTTCTCCACCAATTGGCAACACTACTCACAATAAATGTTGCCGAAAAAGTTGCTCCGCAATCACTGGTATTCCCTACAGCTGAAAGGAGTGGATTGCATTGCATGAACATTCAACCGAGACATTCATTCAAACGTACATAAAAATCCATGGTAAGTTTTTCTGTCTGTCAGCTAAGTGGTAGATATACAAACAGACATACATGCACATACATACATATGTATATCTGAATGGCAACCATAAAACACACACAGCACGTACACAATTGAACGACCTGAGTCTCTTTTATGTTGGATACCCCATGGTTGTTGTTATTGTTGCTGCTGCTGTTTCATGTGATTCCAACAAATACCAGAAGCCGTCATTTGTACATAAATTACAAACGAACTCGGTTTGTAGACGTCCATACATCCATCCATCCATCCTTTGCATTTTGTCCAGTGTATGCATACACCAACAATGCCAACACAGAGGTGGCCTTTCAAAGAAGCAAGGGGCCAAGTCTCAGATACAGTGATCTAGGAAAAGTTCGGGTCAACTGTGATAGATTGACCTTTAGGGACTTATCTGCAGTCTCAAGTTATAAAAACTTAAGTTCGATTTGCTTTGATTGCTTTCTCTGCCCCCAGCCCCCTCCCTAGCAAGTCTCTTAAATGTTCTTTCGTTTACTTCACTGCAGACAATTTTGTCGATTTATTGTAGTTGTTGTGATTTAAAATGAATTCTTGAATCTTGAATAGGACATTGGGTGAGATGCTATGACTACGGCTTTGGATGGGTGTTAAAAATGTATTCGATTTTGCTGCAACACGATTCTGCGCCAAACATTGGAGCTCAGCAGCATTCGTAACACTCATCGTGCCACGACAAAGGCAGCAACAATAGCAAAAACAACAAAATCTCTTTGTGCTGTAGCAGAAATATCTCTGATGCGAGTACAACAAATTCAGCTATGAGTAGTACCCGAACGAACGAATAGAGAATGAGTGAGTGAGTGTGCAAAAGCCAGCAAACAGAAAAGAAATTGTGTGGGGGAATTTGGCACACGTTGAGATAGACCCACAAAGAGACACTCGAAAAATAGAAACAGTTAAATGTTAAGCAAATAACAACGTGCTTAGTTTGCACTTTGCATTAAGGGACCTATTTGGACTGGAAGAAACACAAAAATTCAGCCGAATCGCACAAAACAGATGCCATAAAAATTAAGAACCACTTTTAAGGAATCTATATGCAAATCTTAACCGATATGGCCCATTTTTCAATTTTTTAACACTTACAGTGACCCACATAAGTATTCGCTTTTTTCTCTTTTCTTCAAAAATATTAGATATTTTATAATCCTATGACCATTTTTGTAAAAATATTTTTATCGAGATTTGTTAAGACGTACATATTCAAGTGAACTATGCCAATAAATTAAAAAAAAACTTAATTGTATTTTTTCTAAGGATTAATAGAAAAAAACTAAAAGTCTTGCTCACAACAGTATTCGTCGGTAAACTTATCACAAAGTTAAGATTACATATTGATCACATTTAGTACTTTGTATGGTAATTCTTGTTGTCCCGCAACTGAAATTGTGGGAGGGACTCAAGGTCATGTAATAATGCTGATTTGGGTTCCAGGGTACGTCGACATTCCAAGAAATGAGTTGTTATTTTAGCAGTGTGTTGTACACTGAGGCGGCAGCCCTTGCCGATGAAGGACTCCATCGGGTCAATCCGGTACGTACAACCGGCTGCCATGGGATTTCATAGAAATGAGAAGAGGTGCTAACATGCTAAGAAGGGTTTGCAATATCATATACATACGTGCAATTTATGGAACTATGCAAATGCAAATTTTTCCCATGAACATTCCACTAAAGCACAGGGGCAAACATCTCACATATCAATGAGCGCAGTCCGATTCAAGTTTAAGCTCAATGATGAGGGACCTCACAAATGTTGCCAGCATAAGGGGGGAAAACCACCGCTGAACATTTTTTTTCTGATGGTCTCGACGGGATTCGAACCCAGGCGTTCAGCGTCATAGGCGGACGCTGCGCTACGGTGGACAACACTAGCGGACATGTTCATCTATTTTAAATTTTAATCGCTGTTTGATTCTTATTTTACCTCATAGATGACTTAAAGACTATCCTATTTGTAAGGGTTGTTTGCGTCTTTAACTACAGTTCACTATTGTCTTGGCCCAAGTTCAATATCCAAACTTTCAACGATGTTTTGACCTTCATTTTAGTTTTTGTCTTAAATAACAAGAAGCAAAGTGAGGATTTAATCTTTTAATTTAATTTAAAAAAATTCTTGATATAAAGGAAAATTTTTCATCAAAGAAAATGTTTTCTTAAAAAGTTGGATAAATTATCATCTGCTGATCTTTGACTTGAATCTTTAAAATTAGCACATACATTTTTCAGTATAAATGACTGATGAAATGCCAGGAATCCTGCCCTGGAATCGACCGCAAAAAGACGAATAAATTGCTTGCTTTTGGCAAAATACCTTTAACACAATTCATTTGTTAAAACAATATCGGTTTGGTACTAAACCTAAGAACCATTTGCTTTTAGCGATTCTTGTTTTTTTTTTTAATAAACCAAATACAAAAAAGTACTTATGGTTTTATATTTTCTCCATACCAAGTGGTATTGTTTTGATACCATACGGGATTGCTTCACAAACAATGCCTTATGGTGCTTAAATATGCATGCTTGGTATCAATTTTTCTAAGGGTGTAGATTCTATACATGATCGCTGGATTGCCATCAAACCAGAACTGCTCGATTCTGGCAAGATATCACATTGGAATTCTGAATTCTAAAGGGAGCCAAAATCGGGCAGAGGGTGATTACCATGCAGGGGCTCATGGGAATTCTGTATAATGAATTCTGTAGCTGGTCATCGTGGCGCAGAGGTTAGAATGTCCTTCTCTAACGCCAAACGCCTGGGTTCAAATCCCAGCGTGAACATCATTAATATTTTCAGCGGTGGTTATGCCCTTACTAATGCTGGCTACATTTGTTTCTTGACATGTTAAAACTTCTTTACAAATTGGTGTCGTTATGCGGCACGCCACTCGCACTTCGCATAAAAAGGAAGCCACCTCTCATTGAGCTTAAACATTAATCGGAGTGCGCTCATTGAGAGAAGTATCCCCTGTTCCTTAATGGGATGTTCATGGGAAATTTAGTAGTCTTAGTGGGAGCTATCATGATGAGGAAAATACGACGAAGCAAATTAATATGTTATAACCGCTTTAGGGATACTGTTCAAACAATAGGAAGCCATTGTCGATCGATCTTCTACACCGAAAATTGTTACCAACGGTATTAATAGTAAATTTATATCCAAACAATAGCTTATGATATGGTTGATCTACCATACCATACGGTACTGTTTTCGTATTAATTTACGGTATTGTTTTACTATCACTATCACTGGTACCATGCGGTATCTATTTTTCTTTCGGTGTACTTTAATGGTTTCATCTCATCTTACAAAGTGGAATTTCTCACTTGGTTTGGTTAGAGTTTTTTTTAACTTTTTACAAACAATTTTTCTTGAGTGTAATTTGTACTTCGATGCTCAGTTACAATTTTCATTTAGCTATGCCATATAGCAGTCAGTTGTTGGCTTTGTTTTTTATGTTGAAACAGTTGTTGTATTTTTGCTGTTAGCTAAAAAATTGTCTTTTTCTCTTTTTTTTCAATCATCATCAGCGATAGCAGTAGGGCGCTACACTAACAGAATTCCAACAGCAGCAGACACAGCAGATTACATATTCTTATTGACTCTATCAAAGAGTTGTTTTTGTTTTTCTTTGTTGTTGCTGGGGCTGTGGGATTTTTGTTGTTGGCTATTCGAATGATGAATATCTCTTGATGCCTCTTTAGGTATTCCTCATTGAATTTCATTCGTAGTGTTTGTGTTGGATGTTATTTAAATTAGTTGGCATGTATTGTTGTTGGTTGGTTGGTGTTGTAATGCACACGCATTGGTGTTGTGCCCATCACCGTTGCCAGCCACAGCACTGAATACTGAAAAATAAAACCAAAAACAATAACAAAATAACAATTACATTGTTGTGCAGGTATCTATTGTTGATGTTGTTGTTGGGCCCTAAATTGAATTGTAATTATTGCCGTAATTGATGAATGAAACCGATAACGCCGCACACGCACGCACATCACTCAACATAGGGTACTCACAAACCTCTACCTCTCCATTCGACACTCTCACTCAATAATCACCATGAACACTCACTGTTTTACAAACACTTTTGGAATTTTTTTTGTAGGGATTTGTTGCCTTTCCGTCATTTTTCTCAACACCTTTTTGCCTCTGAAACCCCTCAAATATTTGTTGATGGTTTTTGTAATACTCCATGGGACATAAATATTTAAGTTTTGCTCGGTAATTTTCCATTAAACGTTTTTTTTGTATTTTATTATTATTTTATTTTTTTGCGTTTTGAGTCTATTGATATCTGCTGGGTCTGGTCACCTTGTAGTGGATTACGTTCGATTATCATCGCTGCTGATATACCTTCGATAGCTCAGTTGGTAGAGCGGTGGACTGTAGAAAATGGTACGAGGAACATGGCTAGGCGCAGGGATCCATAGGTCGCTGGTTCAAATCCGGCTCGAAGGATTCTTTTGTTTTTTTTAACGCTATTAACGAAGTTCGATTGAGAAATTAATTTTCAAAAAAAAATCAACGTTACATTTAGCCAAAATACCCAATAAATAGAAATAAATCTTTTCTTGCCAATTTTCTTTTTGACTATGACTTCTCTAAGATCGAATCTGATTTGATTTTTATCGAAATGTACATCACAGAAAGACAATATTTCAAAAAAATTTTCAATTCACAATTATTGTTTGATATTAAAAATTTGATGTTTCATAACTACTCATGTTATTCGCTTACTGCTTGATGAAAGCACTCTTTGTTCCGATGATATAATGGCGCAGTGGCAAACTATTGCCCATTCCATGGAAAATGCCGCGAAATCCGTACTTGGGTACCGGAAGCCTCCTCAAAGAAACCCTTGGTACGACCAAGAGTGTCGAGATGCTACTGAAGCCAAGAATGCGGCATATAACCCTGCAATCAGTAGCAACGCGCTAGATGAAGGAGGGGTATCGGGAGAAAAGGAGAGAGGAGAAACGTCTATTCCGCAGAAAGAAAAAGGAAATGGAAAGACGTGAGTGTGAGCGAATTGAGTACAGGAGCTTTTAAACTTTGGTGCAGGCACATCCACCTGCAGAGATAAAGAAGGAAATCTGGTAACTGACACAGATAACATGCTGAGGATGTGGAAAGAACATTTTACCCAACTGCAAATGTCCGATGTTGGCGGCGAAGAGGATATCGCAGAACCAATCCCTGATGATGGAGGTCAAAGTAGCAGTGACCCGACTAAAGTACAACAAGGCAGCAGGAGCCGACAGGTTACCCGCTGAACTATTTAAGACCGGAGGCGACACGCTGATAAGGCGTATGCATCAGCTTATCTGAGCAATCTGGCTAGAAGAACGCATATCCAATGATTGGAACCTCAGCATACTATGTACCGTAAACAAATAAGGAGACAAGACGGAATGTGCCAACTACAGAGGAATAAGTCTCCTCTCCATCACATACAATATACACTCGAGCGTACTGTGTGAAAGATTAAAACTAAAATGCAATGAAATAATTTGGTCCTATCAATGCGAGCTTAGGCCTGATAAATCCACCCTGGACCAGATATTCATACTGCGCCAAATCCTGGAAAAGACCCGAGAAGGACAAATCAACACCTACCATCTATTTGTTGACTACAGAGCCGCCTTCGATACTCCTTTACGTTCAACAGTATTTCAAGCCATGTCTGAGTTCGGTATCCCTGCAAAATTAATAAGACTCTGCAGGATGACACTTGCTGATACGCGTTCCTTAGCAAGAATAGGAAAGAATCTCTCCGAACCATTTAATGCCAAACAAGGTTTCAGACATGGAGATAGCATATCGTGGGATCTATTTAGTATCCTGCTGGAGAAGATTATACGAGATGCAGATGTGATATGGCACACTACTCACAAGAGAACACATGCTACTCGCCTATGCCGACGATATCGATATCATAGCTCGGTCACCGGAAGCCTTTGAAAGAATCGAAAGAGAGTCAGTGAAAATGGGTCTGGCAGTGAATGGAGATAAGACGAAATGCATGGTTTCAACTTCAAAAAGCCTTGCACAACCGAGCAGATAAAGAAAATGGAGAAAGTCGGGAACCACAACTTTGAGATAGTCAGTAACTTTATCTAACTCGGCACCGCCGTAGCCGAAACGAATGACACCAGTTTTGAGATTAAGCGAAGACTAAGACTGGCAAACAGATGGTACTTTGGGCTAAGTAAGCAGTTAAGAAACAAGGCTATCGCTCGACAGACAAAGATTACGCTATACGAGACCCTGATTCTACCCGAGCTGTTACATGGTTCTGAAGCCAGGGTACTTGTGACAGCAGACGAGATAGTGTTTGGAGTGTTTGAGAGAAAGATTCTTCGTTAAATATATGGACCAGTTAACGTTAACGGAGAATATAGTCGACGTATGAACCACGAACTGTATGAGCTGTATGACGACGATAGCATAGTTGCATGCATCAAAATACAACGACTGCGTTGGCTAGGTCATATTGTCAGAATGGATGAAGGAGCTCCAGCAAAGAAGACTTTTGAAGGCAAACACCGTGGTACATGCAAACCGGGAAGACCAAAAGTCCGATGGAAAGATCAAGTGGTGGGAAACACTTCGAAACTTGGTGTCCAGAGATTTTAGAATGAGCGCAGAAGATCGAGGCGCTTGGAATGCTATTCTACTTTCGAAATATTCTGTGATAACCAATTAAAGAAAAAGAAGTTATTCGCTTATGCCGACAATATTGGCAATCTATCGGAAAGTCGAAGTAAAATATGTCTCAGTGAGTCTTGTAGTATAACCTTGCATTAATTGGCTGTGACAGAAAAATTGGCACAAGTGCAGTTTACGGGGAAAATGACTAAAAATCCACGAAAAAAAGCACGAATATTCAGTCTGTTTTTGAGGTTAGGGTCTGGGGCTCCAAAACGGGCCTTCTTCATCATCAATTCAAAGTGTACGGAATATATGCAATATGGTACTCAAATTAAAGGAACTTTTAGAATACGAAAAATGGACATAAAACTTAAACCTGAGGCCGCAGGGTTTTGAGAATTTTGAACCCCATTTGAACATTTTTCAAAAAAAAAAAAAGTGTATATGTGAAAAATTGTATTGCTATCGTTGACATTAACCAGGAATTACTGCGTGTAGGTGGTAGTCAGATTTAATTTTTTTTTTAAATATTTTTTTTTTTTAAATTCTTCGTAAAATATGGCTCCAAGTTTAAAAAGAGCGATTTTTTTGGAAAATTTTTTTTTTATATTTTTTTTTTAATCCTTCGCAAAATGTTGCTCCAGATTTAAAAAGCCTCCTTCCACAACGAGTTGGGAGGCACGATTTTGCTTTTTGTTGTCATATCTGTATTCTACGCAAAATTTCCTTTAAATTGAGTACCATATTAGCTGTGTTCGGCGTCATTTCACTTGTTTACGCCAAAATTGGGCTGAAATTTCCTACACAACCCCCCATCACACGCGAGGGGCACTTTTTTAAACATTTGCTTCATATTCCTATTCTACGCAAAATTTGAGTACGTACCATATTGCCCATGTTCGGCATAATTTCGTTTAATAAGGGGGAAGGCCCGTTTGCGGGGCCCCCCAGACCCTAGCCCCAAAAACGGACTTCATATTCATGTTCCTGGGGTAAATTTAGGGGGAATGTTAAAATATTAGAATTTTTTCCGATTTCGCCCCCTGCACATTTATCGAACATTTATCCCATTAGCCGAACATGAAATAGATTTCCAAGCGCCTCGATATTCTACGCAACAAACTCGGAGACCTATTTTCACTTGATCTTTCCATCGGAGTTATGATCGTTCCGGTATGCGTATACCACAGTGCTTTCGTTCAAAAGACCTCGTCGCTTAAGATTCTTCATTCATTCTGACAATAGGACCTAGCCAACGCTACTGTTGTATTTTGAAATGTTAACTATGCTAACATCCTCACACAGTTCCTGATACATACTACGCCGATACTCCCCCATCAACACAAACTAGTTCATAACTTTTACGAAGAATCTGTCTCTCACACACTCGAAGCACTGCCTCGTCTGCTTTCACAGAAATCCATGCCTCGTAACCATATAACAACACGGGTAGTATCAGTGTCTCGTATAGTGTGACCTTCGTTTGTCGATAGGTGGCCTTGTTTTTAAACTGCTTGCTGAAGGTATTACCACACTGTATGATATTATTGTTATACCCTCCACTGTATGGGGGTATACTGATTTCTTCATTCCCTTTGTAACACCTCGAATTATTCGCCTAAGATTCCATAAAGTGTTTATATACTTGATCGTCCTGACATTTTAAGTCCATCTAACCATGTCCGTCCCTCTGTCCGTCCGTCCGTCTGTCGAAAGCACGCGAACTTTCGAAGCAATAAAGCTAGGTGCTTGAAAATTTGCACAGAAACTTCTTATAAGTGTAGGTCGGTTGGGATTGTAAATGGGCCAGTTGGTCCATGTTTTCATATAGCTGCCAAAAAAAAACGTTATTGAGGTTTGACTTCCCGAACTTCTAGAGGGCGCAATTCTTATCCGATTTTGATGAAATTTTGTATGAGGTGTTTTGTTATGACTTCCAATAACTGTGTTCAGTATGGTCTAAATCAGTTGATAACCTGATACAGCTGCCATAAAATCCGATCTCCCGATTAGACTCCTTGAGCTTCTAGAGGGCGCAGTTCTTCTCCGATTCGGCTGAAATTTGGCATATGTCGTTTTGGTGCGACTTCGAATTTGGTGTCGGTAATGGCTTCGTTCGATTTATTTGGAGCTTTCTCAGAGATCGCACTATACGAGTCGTTATAGATGGGTTCTCATCCAATGAGCATAAAATGACCGCAGGTGTACCCCAGGGCTCTGTTTTTACCCCTTCCCTTTTTCTTATTCTCATCAACGATCTGTTGAGTCTACTCATTTGCTGATGACAGTAATCTCTATCATTCATACTCAGTCGACCATAGGCCGCGACTTCGGGACATTGAGCACAAGAGGCGGGTTATGGATGATACACTCTACCAGGATTTGCTGGCCATTTCCGAGTGGGGTCGAACGTTTCGAGTAAATTTTAATGCACGGAAGACTCAATGCTGCTTGTTGTCACTCAAACGATTCGCTGACGCCATTACGATCATCTTTGTCTCTCTTGATGTTCTGGGCATGAAAATAAAGGGTGATTTTTTTGAGGTTAGGATTTTCATGCATTAGTATTTGACAGATCACGTGGGATTTCAGACATGGTGTCAAAGAGAAAGATGCTCAGTATGCTTTGACATTTCATCATGAATAGACTTACTAACGAGCAACGCTTGCAAATCATTGAATTTTATTACCAAAATCAGTGTTCGGTTCGAAATGTGTTCAAATTTTGACAAATTTTGTTCAGCGATGAGGCTCATTTCTGGTTGAATGGCTACGTAAATAAGCAAAATTGCCGCATTTGGAGTGAAGAGCAACCAGAAGCCGTTCAAGAACTGCCCATGCATCCCGAAAAATGCACTGTTTGGTGTGGTTTGTACGCTGGTGGAATCATTGGACCGTATTTTTTCAAAGATGCTGTTGGACGCAACGTTACGGTGAATGAACACATTTCGAACCGAACACTGATTTTGGTAATAAAATTCAATGATTTGCAAGCGTTGCTCGTTAGTAAGTCTATTCATGATGAAATGTCAAAGCATACTGAGCATCTTTCTCTTTGACACCATGTCTGAAATCCCACGTGATCTGTCAAATACTAATGCATGAAAATCCTAACCTCAAAAAAATCACCCTTTACAAAGTGATGTCCGTTGGGCTAAACATGTATTTGAAGTGTCGAAAGAAGCATTCAAGTGTTAAGGCTTCCTTAAACAACGTAAGACTTACTTCACTCCGTCTGACGTTCTTAACATCTACACCACTTTCATAAGGCCGAAAATGGAGTACAACTCACATGTATGGGCTGGAGCTTTAAAATCATCCCGCGATGACGTTGATTGGTGACAGTAGGGTATCCAAATCTATTGCCCCCTTGAACATTGTCACAATGTGGGTTGTTTGGCGCTGTTATATCGGTACTATCATGGTGCGTGATCGTCTTATATTTGTCTCCTTATCCCTGATGTAAGGATGTTTGTCAGGGATACTGGACATTACAGTATAGGAGTGGTACGGTTCATATAATTTAATTTTTGAAGATGTTTTCATGCAAATGTTGACCGTGACTGTGCCTCAAATGGTCCATCCGCTTAGTCCAATTGTGGCATACCCTTTCCAACATTTCGGAAATAAATGCTTCAAAGTTGTCTTCCAATGGGTCAATTGAAGCGGAATTGTCTGTATAGACATGAGCTTTAACATAGCCCCACAAAAAATAGTCTAAAGGCGTTTAATCGAACGATCTAGACGGCGAATTGACCGGTCCCGAACGTGAAATAAAATGCCTCTCAATAAGTCCATCGTTACGCGTGCTGTGTGGCATGTGGCACCGTCTTGTTGAAACCACATGTCATGCAAGTCAAGCTCTTGCATTTTGGGCAAAAAAAGTTGGATATCATCTCACGATAGCGCTCACCGTTCACCGTTCACGTTACGATTCGCATCATCTTTGAAGAAGTACGGTCCAATGACGCCACCAGCACACTAGCCGCACCAAATAGTGATTTTTCTGGATGCAGTAGTAGCTCTTGCAATGCTTGTGTGTGTGTGTAAGATATTTAAATCAGTGTTGCCAAAAAGATAATAGCTAAAAAATCACCCTTCACCGAGAAGACGAAATTCACTAATTCACCTAAAGACACAGTTTTGACAGACGAGATAGTACACCCAAAGTAGTATGAAAATGAGAAAAAGTGCCCAGCCACAAAACCATTTGAATGTGCAGAGTTGGGTATGGATCATGGTAGAAGAGGAAGACCAAAACTTCTATGGGATTATTAAGTGTCTAAAGTCAACTGGAAATTGTAACGGCTGCTTATGTAACTTTGTAAATAGGACTGATTTTTCTGATCAGCATGAAGTTCAATTGCATCACTTAGCCATTTGATGCTCCAAAAAAACAGATAAATTATACGCAGAATTATTTTTAAAGTTGGCTCCTCATTCGTATGCATGTCATATATCCATTTTGCATCAAATCGCAGGCGATAAGCGCTTAAACTAATAATCGCTAATAATAATGACCATTTCATGCAGAGCAGCATAAAGAGGCGATCACGAAATGCAACTGGGCACACAAACAATCCGCCATAATTGGCTTCTGATGCGTTGCGTTTACGAGAGATTACATGGATGCATGCAAAGCAGTGAACTCGGGAGAAACACAGACACCAGTCTGGTAGTCTGGCAGACAGACAGACGGACCAATTAACGGGGGCATCGTAAAAAGTATATTATCTGTCCATCCGATTGAACGACAAGCAGCCATTCGGGCAGCCGCTAAATAACTCCTCGGGAAACTGTAACTGCAACTGAAACGCATATCGGCCTACGGCGATATCTTTTGCCGCTTGAATTGAGCATTGGGCCATGAGTGAGTGCCGAACGCCGAATGCCAGACTGCTAACTATGACGCCTGGCTCTGGTGCAGCCCAGTATGTGATCTCAAAAAATCCATAAAGAATGATTACCCCGGATAGCAACCTAAGTGGACCAGCCTGGCTGCTGCAAGCTGCATGCATGCACATCCCCATGAGATATGTTCTGTCCGACAATTTTTGTTTTTTGTTTTTAACCATTCACGCGAAAATCGGCTTTTGATAAATGGAAATTAGTTTACACTTTGGCTGAGTGATCATAGAATGCAATGCACAGCAATGCTGACTGCTGACTGCTTTGAGACCGTTGTGCTAGATGGCAAAGTCGTGCATTCGCAACGAACGGTGATCTAAAGATGGAAATGAGATATCAAAAGCTGCCAAGATGAAGGTGAACATGGCCGACATGGAATCTCAGACATTAAGCAAATAATATGGGGAAATAATTCATGCTTTGATTGTTCACCCATGGGTAATTTATAAATCAGCTCACCTCAAAACTTTTTGGATTCAGACTGCTAGTGCAAAGATTAGATCGGTAACAGTTTGTTTGAGAAATTTTAACGGTGTTCACTTCATGCTCATAGCGTTGTGGTGTACATGGTTTATGTAATGTGGGAAAACTCTTCAACAAGGATAAGCCCCGTATTTCATAAAAGTTTAGTAAAAATTCTCAAAGTTCTAGAGAGACTAGAGAAATTTTATTTGTATGTAGCAGCGAAGTTTGAAAAACACGTTAAAAAACCTTCAAAGGACAATGCATACCAGACGAGCAACGATGCGAAGTCCACGAGAGATAAGTTGAGAAGACAAGGGAGCTTCCTGTCGAGACCGAACCACAGCTATTCAGAGCCCAAGATGTTGCTGAAGTCATAGGGAGGACCAAATCATTCAAATCTCCAGATCTTGAGGAAATATCGATGTTGATGCTCAAGCACATAGAAATGAGAATAAAATGCATAGTACACCCACTCGCAATTTGTTGATTTCTACCCTAGTAATACCCGAGATATGGAAAATGGGCCTTTTGGTTTTTGGTCTCAAGTATAATTCGCTTAACGTATCTTTCTAAACTAAATTTCAAATTTCCCATGAATATTCCATTAAGGAACAGGGGATACTTCTCTCATATCAATGAGTGCAGTCCGATTAAAGTTTTTAAGCTCAAGGATAAGGGCCTCCTTTTTAATGCCGAGTCCGAACGGCGTACCGCTGAGAGACACCACTAGGTAGAGAAGATTCAACATGGCAGGATAACTCACAAATGTTGCCAGCATTAGTAAGGGGAAAACCACCTCTGAAAATTTGTCTGATGTTCACACCGGGATTTCAACCCAGGCGTTAGGCGTCATAGGCGGACATGCTATCCTCTGCGCCACGGTTGCTTCCGCATGGCCTAATGCATATTTCAAAACCGCGAAGTGGAAGCCCAGATAAATAGGCATTTTCCAGGGTTACCCAATCCTGTTAATCTTCTTCTTCTCTAAGCTCCCTCCACCCCTTGCTTGAGTGGAAACGGTATCATATGCGGCGACATTATTCACTTTGTTCATGTAATTCCGACAGTAAAACACCCAAAAATTCAGGGGGAACTCTCAACAACCTCTCTAGATGTCAGCCCATGCTACTGCAGTGTACAATAGGGAGAAGTAAGATGAAGACTCTCAAATCTTTGGACGGCAGTACTTGGGGAATGTCATAAGAAACCTTGTTTTCAACCCATTAGGCGATTGGGCGAACGGCCGACACGAGGACACCAAGATCCATAAGGTTAGGAATGCTTATGGACTTATGGACTAACCTCTGAAGCCCCCTCCTAGGGATAAAAAGATGCAAATTTGGATTTCCAAGATGGTGGGGATATCCACTACCTCGAGTGTATATAAGAACAACATTTCATCTAAATCCAGTAAAATATGCATCATTTATGGACCCATAATGGCTATATCAAAATATGATATGTTCAGAACCAAACCCATCCCAATTCACTGTTTCATTTTCCAATGAAATTGGAACAGTGAATTAGGATGAGTTTGGTTCTAAACAGATCATAATCCAAAGAAGAAGTTTGAGAACGGATCACCCCTATGTTGACAGCCCCTGGCAACGTTTGATGATTTGCGTATCTGCAACTGGAATTTCAGCACTCTTTACAACGCGGGTGCAGTATACGCACTGCGGGGATGTCCTGGGGAAATACAGGGCAGACACTAATGCCTACAGGTAGTGCAATGATTCGGGAAGGTCTCCACAACAATAGGAAACGAGGCATGAATTTGGCTGTGGATTTGTGGTTAGTCGGAGATTAAAACACCTTGTCTCCAGGTTTACTTCGGTGGAGGAGTACTTGGCCACAATCGGCATAAAGGGCAAATTTTTCAACGTCAGCTTTATTTGCGACCATGCCCCGGCGGAAGACAAGGACGAATAGACCAAGGATATTTTCTACGAGCACCTAGAAAGAGAATATGATATTAAAATCCTCCTATGGTGGTGGGTATAGAAAAACTTATTTTATATAGAAAGACTTATTTTTTATTGATTGAGAAATGCTCAGTTAGCCGACGGTAAGGATTGGTTGTATCGCGATCGTATGTTGATGTAAGCTAGAGCTAAAGGGCAAACTATTGATAATCGCAAAATTCGATATTTTCGATATTTCTAATAATAAATATCCATAGTATCGATACTATCGTTAAAAAAATAACAAGTAAGAGCGTGCTAAGTTCGGCCGGGCCGAATCTTATATACCCTCCACCATTGATCGCATTTGTCGAGTTCTATGCGCGGTATCTCTTTTTAGGCAAACAAAGAATATTGAATAAGAACTATTATGCTATTGGAGCTATATGAAGTAATAGTCCAATTCGGACCATAAATGGATGCCGAACATTGTAGAAATCATTGTGTAATATTTCAGTCCATTCGGATAACAATTGCGCCTTGTAGGGGCTCAATAAGCAAAATCGGGAGATAGGCTTATATGGGAGCTGTATCAAGCTTTTGATCGTTTCAGACCATATTAGACACGTATGTTGAAGGTAATGAGAGAAGTCGTTGTACAAAATTTCAGCCAAATCGGATAAGAATTGCACCCTCTAGGGGTTCAAGAAATCATGATCCCAGATCGATTTATATGGCAGCTATATCAGGTTCTATACCGATTTGCGCCATACTTAGCATAGTGATTGGAAGTCATAACAAAACACCTCATACGAAATTTCAGCCAAATCGGATGAAAATTGCGCCCTCTAGAGGCTCAAGAAGTCAAGACCCAAGATCGGTTTATATGGCAGCTATATCAAAACATGGACCGATTTAAACCATACCTAGCGTAGTTGTTGGAAATGTTACTAAAACACTACGTGCAAAATTTCAATAAAATCGGATAAGAATTGCGCCCTCTAGAGGCTCAAGAAGTCAAGACCCCAGATCGGTTTATATGGCAGCTATATCAAAACATGGACCGATTTTAACCATACTTAGCGTAGTTGTGATACCAAAACACCACGTGCAAAATTTCAATTAAATCGGACGAGAATTGCGGCCTCTAGGGGCTCAAGAAGTCAAGACCCAAGATCGGTTTATATGGCAGCTATATCAAAACATGGACCGATTTAAATCATACTAAGCGTAGTTGTTGGAAATGTTCCTAAAACACTACGTGCAAAATTTCAGTCAAATCGGACGAGGAATGCGCCCTCTAGAGGCTCAAGAAGTCAAGACCCCAGATCGGTTTATAAAGCAGCTATATCAAAACATGGACCCATTTGGGCCATTTACAATACCAACCGACCTACACTAAAAAAACTAAAAAGTATTTGTGCAAAATTTCAAGCGACTAGCTTTACTCCTTCGAAAGTTAGTGTGGTTTCAACAGACAGACGGACGGACGGACATGGCTAGATCGACTTAAAATGACATGATGATCAAGAATATATATACTTTATGTAAGACCCCATAGAGTATATATATTCTTGATCGTCATGTCATTTTAAGTCGATCTAGCCATGTCCGTCCGTCTGTCACATATTTCGAGGTGTAACAAACAGAACGACGAAATTAGTATACCCCCATCCTATGGTGGAGGATATCAGAAGATAGATTTATATAGAAGCAGTAACAATGCACAGACCGAATAACACCAAATTTTTACCATAAGAGAAGTCATTGTACAAAATCCAATCGGATAAAAATAGCGCCCTCTATAGGCGCTATGTATCTTAGAGGATACATTCTGTGTCGGATCGCTTATTTTTGTTTAATTTTGCAGTTTAAATGGACTTTGCCGATAGTATCATTAGGAAAAATGTTAACCGATATTCCGAAAAAAAAATTAATTATCGATATTGCCATCGATATTTTGCCAGATCTCATGTAAGCTGGGAAATTAAAATTTTACATAAACACAAAACGGCGCCAGGCTGAAGCAACAAGTATTTCTACAGCGTATGAATATTTGTTAACATTTTACTCTATAAAAAAGGATCCAATCTTTTTATACAAATTCTTGCATTTTTATCGTAAACAAAGTCCAAATTTTTTTTTCATCAGAGAAGTTTACTTATCGAAAAGTTCGTTCATGGCCATTGAACGTTCATGTTCAAGGTTTTTGAAAGAAGAAAACAAATATGATTAAGCGTCTGGAGGGCGTTACTTCCATAAGCTTTGACTGAAAGTTTGGCCTAAACGGGTTGATAATCTAAGGTTGATCCCATAGAAACTGATTACCCAGTTACCTACCAGCCTTAGAGGGAGCAATTCTAATTCTATTTGACTGTAGTTTTGCATGTGGACTTCCAGAATATCCGACTTTTTATACTTGAACAACTACAAGGCACAATTATTTTCCGAATATTAGGTAAATCCAGTTTGCATTGGAGCGAAGCTTAACACATTTTTACTTGATATGGTTAATTTTATTTTAAATAAATTTTTTATTGATTTTTGGTGCAAAAAAAAATCGGGTACCGGTATATAAACAAAATAAATCTCATAACTCATCCCCTATCGTATCAACGCAACTTCACAACCAACCTCGTAGAAATATTGCCATTGGCGCACTGGTAGATTTCATGTCGGATCGGCTCACTGTCATAGCAGCAGACAGAGACAGTCAAACAGTATTGTCACATGATTTCGTGCCACTCATTAATATTCACATGATGTCGGTGGGGTTTGAATGGTAAAGCAGGCAGGCAGGCAGGCTGGATGGCTGGCTGGCTTGCTTGCTGGTTTGCTTACCTACCATCCAGCCAGCTAGTCAGCAACCAAGCGAAGCAGCCAAGCAAGCAAAATCAACAATCAGCAGACACAAAGTTCCACACAGTTATGGCCGCAGCCTAAAGAAATCGCAAATCGACTTCAATAATAAACATTGAATGATCGAAACACGTTCCGTATGATGGTAAGCCGTGCTGGAACAACGAATTCAATATCTTTTCTTTTTTTTGCTTTTTGGAAAAATTCAAAACTAACGATCATATCGATCGATAGATCGTTGAGTTCGATTCAAACAAAAACACTAGACAAAGAAAAGCCCGATAGATGCCCAAGTCATAGAGTCACAACACACACAGCAGCGCAGTGGCAGCAAGGCTCTATGTGGTGACGATGATTAGTGACTAGAGTCCTAAGCTGCCGTCGCCGCCGCCACCACAAAATTCGTGCGTGCCTTTGAAGCCTTAACTATTGCCGTTTTTCTTTGGTCTTGCGATTTAAGCCTGCTTCTACTATTTTCTTTGCTTGTGGGCCTGCCAGTTAAGCAAAGAGCGAGAGCCCAAGGCTCCACTGCCGCAGCCGCAGCCGCAGCCCCTGCCTCTGTTTGTTTGTTTGTTTTGTTTGTCTGGCAACTGTCACGGCAACTTAAATGAAATGAATTGAACGCGAATTTGCACTCAACTGTTTCCAATCTAAACTCCTTGGAGCCAAACACCCCTCCTTTCTCCGCCCCCCTCTCTCTCAACAAACTGGTTTTGCCTTTTATGCAAAAGCCTGAGCTCTGCATAAAGACGGCTTTGGCTTTTAAATGTCGCCAAAATGTTCAAGAATATCCAGTCATTCATTTATTTAATCGTTTCCCCCATGTAGTCCCTTGCTGGATAATTTTAGGTCCCCCCCCCTCCCAGCCTTTGTGGCCAATTCTATGCGGCTGAATACACAAAAAAGTCGCCTCCATCCTACATCGCCAAATAGCCACTCCACTACTCTCTGTCGGCCGTAGTTCGAGTACAATTGTATGCTGCCAACAGGAAAGTCGGCTTTTTCTCCCTGTGGAGGACAGGCGCGAGCATCATTTACTTCAATGCTATTGCCCCAAAAAGGTGGAGAAGCGAGCGCAGGCAACTTCGACTTGTTGTTAGTCTTTGGCTGCAACACTTCTGCGTTCAGGGCAAATATGTTAACGACATTTTTGCTTTTGGAATCTGCAATGCCCTGTCCTGGCTTTTAGCTGATGTGGCTTTTGAGCTTTTCTGCGAAGATATCAAATTTCGCCAAAAATAATTTCCAGCTGCAAGAATCCTCTGCTCAATGTTTGACTGACTTTTTAATGGAATTGATTGGAAGAGGGATCTCACCTCACCAAATTGCTCATTGAGATTTTTTTGAAGAAAATTGTTTTCATTTTTTTGGTTTTCAAAAAAAAAAAGAAACGCAAAAATAATGTTAATGTCGGAATTTGAATGGTAAATATTTAAAACCGACCGAGAAGCAAAAGACTCATCAAGGACGGTGGAAAAATTGTTTGTTAAAAATATTTAAATGTATCTAAAAAATAAAAGTTTAGAGTTGAATGAATATTCAGCTATCCTTTGTGTAGGTTGGAAACATAGGCTATATAATTTTTGATATCGGGAGGGGGGCGGAACCTCCCCCTTACCACAAAAGCACTACCCAAAAATAAAAATGGACCGATCGGGACAATTTGGGATTCAAATGAAAGGTATTCAAGAGTAGAGTACGAATTTTAAAGTTGGGTCCAAGTACCTAGGGGGCCGCCCCAGCCCCAAAACCCTTTAAAATATGTTTATTTGACGACCATGGCAATATGGGACTCAAATGAAAGGTATTCGGGAGTAGATTACGCATATGGTCTGAAATTAGGAATAGACTTTAAAATTTATTAATAACGGAAGGGGGCGGACCCTTCACCGTTTCACCAAAAACCCCACCCAAAATCTAAAGTGGACCGATAAGGACAATATGGGTATCAAATGAAAAGTATGCGGGAGTAGATAACGAATCTGGCATACAAATTCATGTTCAAGTATTGGCGGTTACACCACCCCCCGCTAAAATGCCCAAAATGGCACATTAGCCAATCACGGATTTATGGGAATCCGTTTGTTTGTTCCGTATAGACTGAAAAGCGGCAGAACCTATTTTCACGAAATTTTCGCATATTGTATAAGTTGGTCTAGAAGGAAACATAGGCCATATAATTTTTTGATAAAGGGAGGGGGACACAACCTCCCCCTTATGCCAAAAACAAAACCCAAAATCAAAAGTAGACGGACAATATAGGTATCAAATGAAAGGTATTGGAGAGTAGAAAATGAATGTGGCATTATAATTTGAGTCTAAGTATCCATCGGGCCGCCCCAACCCCAAAGCTCCCCAAACAGACATATTGGACGTTAATATGGGGCTCAAATGAAAGGTATTCGGGAGTAGATTTCGAATCTGGCATACAAAAACAGATTGAAGTATAGGGGGTCACGCCAACCCTCAAAAGCGCCATTAGACCCATTATGACTATATGATACCAAGCTAGTCTTGGCCAAAATTCCAAAAAAAAGATAAATACCATACCAGAAGATATATTGCAGACCTCAAGCAAACCTTTTTTGTAGGGAATTTTTACCACAAATGAAAGTTTGGCAGCCGAAATTTGAGACAGTGAGTTGTGTTAGGCCCTTCGAAACTCTTCTTCAATTTGACCCTGATCGGTCAAAATTTGGATATAGCTGCCATATAGACCGATCTCTCGATTTAAGGCTTTGGGCCCATAAAAAGCGCATTTATTCCCCGATGTCGCCGAAATTTGTGACAGTGAGTTAAGTTAAGCCCGTCGACATTCTTCTGCAATATGGCACAGATCGGTCCAGATTTGAATATAGCTGCCATATAGACCGATTTCTCGATTTAAGGTTTTGGGGCAATCAAAGGCGCATTTTTTGTCCGAATTCGCCGAAATGTGGAACAGTGAGTTGTGCTGGGCCCTTCGACATTCTTCTTCAATTTGGCGCAGATCGGTCCAGATTTGATTATAGCTGCCATATAGACCGATCTCTCGATTTAAGGCTTTGGGCCCATAAAAGGCGTATTCATCATCCGATTTTGCTGACATTTGGGACAGTGAATTGTGTTGGAACATTCTATCTTCAATTTGGCTCAGATCGGTTCAGATTTGGATATAGCTGCTATATAGACCGATCTCTCGATTTAAGGCTTTGAGCCCATAAAAAGCGCATTTGTTGTCTGATTTTGCCAAAATTGGCGACAGTGAGTTGTGTTGAGCCCTTCGACATTCTTCTTCAATTTTGCTCATATTGGTTCAGATTTGGATATAGCTGCGATATAGACCGACCCTCCGATTTAGGGTCTTAGGCCCATAAAAACCACATTTATTATCCGATTTTGCTGAAATTTGGGACAGTGAGTTGTGTTAGGCTCTTCGACATCCTTCATGAATTTGGCGCTGATCGGTCCAGATTTGGATATAGCTGCCATATAGACCGATTTCTCGATTTAAGGTTTTGGGCCCATAAAGGGCGCATTTATTGTCCAAGTTCGCCGAAATTTGGGACAGTGAATTGTATTAGGCTCTTCGACATTTTTCTGCAACTTGGCCCAAATCGGTCCAGATTTGGATATAGCTGCCATATAGACCATCTCTCGGTTTTAGGTTTTGGGGCCATAAAATGGGCGCGTTTATTGTCCGATGTCACCGAAATTTGGGACAGTGAGTTGTGTTAGGTCCTTCGACATTCTTCTTCACTTTGGTTCAGATCGGCCTAGATTTGGATATAGCTGCCATATAGACCGATATGTCGATTTAGAGTCTTTGCCCCATAAAAGGCGCATTTATAATCCGATTTCACTGAAATTTGACACAGTGACTTATGCAAGGCTTTTTGACATCCGCGTCGTATATGGTTCAGATCGGTTTATTTTTATATATAGCTACTAAAAAGACCACTATTTTATTATACACAACTAAACAATGACTTGTACTTATTAGTATTTGGTCCAAATCGGAACATATTTCGATATAGCTGCTATGGGGCATAAGGTATGCATTTTTCACTAGATTTTGATGAAAGGTGGTATACGTATATACCCGAAGTGGTGGGCCTGGCAGAACTTAACGCCTTTTTATTTGTTTGGATACATTTATATATATTGTTTTAAATTTCATTGCTGCCTCGCATTTTCAACTGCTTATCGAAAAAAGGAGAAGGAGAGTTAAGAAAATTGTAAATTGCTTGTAATTGTTTTTAAATGAATTGTAAAAGGGACAATTACCCACAAGTGTTCCGAAAACTTTTCGTTCGATGCGTATTAACAAAGAAACACCCTTCCAGCGTACAGGCCGCAAATGGAAATTTGCGGCATGATTTTCCACTTTGCCGCAGGAGACGTGCACGTGCCAAAAGCTTGCCGCAGTACCAGACCGCCAACATTAACATCACAATACCTGGCCATTTTAAGGTAACGAGTTGGAGGGAATAGACGTCCTCAGTAATGAAAACTGGACAAATTATGTGAATGATTTATTATTGAAAGGAGATTGCCATGGATTGCCTGTACACCATGTCATTATTAAAACAATACAAAATTTATACATTTTTATTAAATTAAAAACTTATTTTTGTTTGTGTTCATATTTCCATAGAAAGTTGCGTTTAAGAGACTTTGGTTTTTGGCTTTGGGATTTGAGAAAGTTTTATTCTTACATGTCTTGCTTTCCATATTTTGCAGATTAAATCCGAACTTAACAAAGATGCTAATGCTGAGGCTTAGGGTAGACCGCAACTCTGTCTCTTTCTCTTCCCTGCACTTCCAGTCAACCGCAAAAAGTTTTGCAGCAGTGAAAAACTTTTATTTTTCTTCTAGCAAATCGCATTTCCTTTTGTCTTCTCGTCTACTGTCTTATTTGAAAAGTTAGGCAAATATGTAGTGCTTGAAACTTTTTTGTGCAACACCAACAACGACTAGGACATAGTCGAAACTTTTTACCTTGCTTTTGTGTTTGTTCGGAAATGTGTCAAAAAACAAGAAAAGAAGTTTAGTTGGGTTTTTTGTGCCACCTACCGACTGGTCTCTACTTTATTTGAGGAAATAACTGGACTGCCGAAGTTTTTACTTTACTTTTTGTTTCACTGACTTCATCTCTGACCTAGGTAATCTTGGAGCATATTCGCCAGTAGATTTAAATCGGCGCATGTAGTACAGACAAGCCTGGTCCAATGCGAAAAGAGTTAAAAAAAGCCGGTGCCAAATTAAATGGTAATATATTCCAACTCTGTAGTCGAGAAGGGGACACAATACACGATAAAGGTATCGCTGTACTATGTACCCCCGCCTTTCAAAGAATCTGGGCACACCACCTTCGGTGGTGGGTATAAAAAAATTGCTGATTTTGATTGTTATTTTTATCATTGTTTTTTCTGTAGTGTTTCAAAGTGTAATAGCGAAAAACGGGGGTTTTCAACGGTGAAAAACGAACATAGTACCAGCTATTAGCAGGTATGGAAAAGTCAGTAATTTGGTACTTTTTTCAGTACTTTTTCCATCCGAGGATTACCGTAGTACCACCGCGACCAATTTAGTACCTTTTTAAGCATAACAAATTTTTCGAACAATTCGATGTTGTTAAGCCTTTTTATTCCTAAGGACACAGCATGAACGCCTCTAGAAAGCTTTGGCAGAGTGCCTGAGGGTACTTGTGTTACCATTAATGCAATGCAAATTTTTCAATGAACATTCCTTTTAGGAACAACGGGGATATTTCTCTCATATCAATAAGTGCTATCCGATTCAAGTTTAAGCTCAAAAACGCAGGACCTCTTTTT
Organism: Stomoxys calcitrans; assembly: GCF_963082655.1. Lineage (NCBI taxonomy): Eukaryota > Metazoa > Arthropoda > Insecta > Diptera > Muscidae > Stomoxys > Stomoxys calcitrans. Next base: position 156,569,170 of record NC_081556.1, on the reverse strand, counting down.
TTAGCCGAGTACGAACGGCGTGCCGCAGTGCGACATCTCTTTGGGAAGAAATTCTTACTATCAATAGGCAATCAAAAATTTCATCGCTGATGTAATCTCGGATGGTATCGGTTTGGGTTACATAAAGGGCCCAAAAACGATTGTCCTGAAAACTCTTTTGGGAGTTTGCTTCACCATAACTGGGAATATCCCACACCTCTGATTAGCTGAGTAATCTGAAGTCTTCCAGAGATTTTTGATTTCTCTAATGGGTTTCATTTTCCATACCATAGAAATTTTCGATAATTAAGCTTGTCTCAAAAAAGAAATAAATACATCATGAAAAAACGACTCTCGCCATATCAAAATTGCAAATTTTACCGAAGAACTTTTTACTAAGGAACAAGTGCAAACTTCTCACAAATCAATGAGTGCAGTCCGATTTAATTTTAAGCTCAAAGATAAGGGGCCTCCTTTTTATAGCTGAGTCCGAACGGCGTGACGCAGAGCGACACCTCTTTGGAGAGAAGTTTTACAAATGTTGCCAGCATTCATAGGGGAAAGCGGCCGCTGAAAATTTTTTTTGATGGTCACGCTAGGATTTGAACCCAGGCCTTCAGCGTCATAGTCAGACATGGTAACCTCTGCGCTACGGTGGCCTCCTCGCCATATCAGGCAAACAAAAATTGAGATTTTTTCCAATCTATGTGCAAAACCAAAAGTACTCTTTTGTTCCAAAAAGTACGTTTTTAGTAAAATTTCAAAATTAATATTTTCCATGCCTGGTTTTAGGGATTATCGCATGGACCTATATCTCAATATGGCCGTTTTAGCCATCTGCTGTCCCAAAGTCCAGAATCGAGAAAAAGTATTTGTGGTCAGTTTGAGCAAAAGTTTTATTTATTCAAAGCAATTTACCTGAGAGACATTATAACGGTATTTTTTCTCTCGCTATACACAAGATATGCTCACATTATATATTTCACCATGCGCTCACTGTTGTTGTGGTTGTGCTTTAAGGTGAGTTTGAAACTTAACCTAAACTTTAATTATATCAATGCGGTTTTGTGAATGCGCTATGTTGAGGTTTACCTGTGACCCACTGAGGGTGCTTGGGCCATAGCCATTGTAACAGCAGCAAATGTGGTAGCTCTACCTTTATATCGTGCACTTTGTGGGCGTTCGACATCGTGGAGTGGCGTTTGGGAAATCAAATAATTCCAGTCTGAGTGCAGACAAAAACAACACAATGTTCTTATATTTTCCTGCGGTTGTTCTTGTTGCTGCTGTTGTTGTTATTGTCACTTTGCGTTGTGCTTTTTTGATTTTCATTCGCAACAACAACGAAGGCGTGTTGTAGTTGTTTTTGTTTTATTTTTTTTTTCATGTTAACGACATTGTTATAAATTGAGATTGGCATTTAACAGCAGAAGGAAAGCCAGCAAGCAACTTTGGAATTTTATTTCGTCTGTTGGTCGATCTTTCGCTTCGTACGTTTGTAGCGAATGCAAACATTCACAGTAAAAACTAAAACAACAATAACAACTGCAATATTGAATGAGGGTGTTTAAGGGACGCTCGTTTAATCCGAATCGACCATGAGTGGCATCTCTTGTGTGTGCATATGAATGAGATGAGTGAGTGTGGCCAACGCAACTTGTGTGGTAGTGCTGTTGGGGGAGGTGGGGACTTATACTAAACAATACTCATGGGTGCATGGGTGGGTGACTTGGTGTGTGGCGCAGTTGTTTGACTTCATATGAATGTGTATGAGTGTGTGTGTGTGTGTTTGACTCGGTGCGTGGTAAGGCTATGTTGTGACGTTGACTATGGTTTAGCAGCAAATAAAGTAACATTCTTTTTTTGTCTTTTTGTTGGAGTTGTTGTTGGCATTTGTTTGTTTGTCTGTTTCCTGCAGCTACTGTTGTTACCTTTTAATTGCCTACTATCGTATAGCGTTGCCATAGTGTTTTATTATGACCATATTTGGTAGGATTTTAAATAAACAGTGGAATCTAACCAAATAAAAAAATAAATTCATTGAATAAAAGCTGTAATACCAAGGTAGAGCTAACAAATATAACCTACTGTATAGTAATATAAAAAAATAAAATAAAACAAAAGACAAATTAATTAAAAAAAATATTCAATTTTTCGGAAAAAAACTTTTAAAGCGCATCTACAATATATCCTCTTTACAAAAGATAAAGTTGAGGATTTTGAATCCATCATACCTAATATGGTTGAAAAGTCTTCTAACCAAAGACGAAACGCGCCCCATAGTGGTTGATGTGTGTTGCTATCTCTGGCTTTCCTTTTTCATTTACAAAGAAAATCTCCGATCATTGAGATCGTCTCAAAAGGGAAGAAATCAAGAATGTTAAGGTAGTTTTTTCAATAAGGACTTGTGGCGCACCACATTTTTTTTAAAAAAAAAAACTATTCTAAAGTTTATTTGACAAAGTTTGATAGATAACTGAAAAAATTTGAATGAGGTGTCCAGAAGTCACCACAGACTAATCAATGGAAATACTTCTTTGACCAAAACAAGCAAAACTAGCAAGGAAAGAATAGAGTAGGGCGCAGCCGACTATATAATACCCAACACCACTTAGTCTACGTAACACTTTTAATACGTAACAATTATGTCTAGGTAAGGTTAGGTTAGGTAAGAGTGGCAGTCCATTTCGTACTCACTTAGATAATTTTAAGTTGATTGTGATACCACAGAAGCTATAGACCAAGGCCTCTGGTGGTAATCGAACCCACGACTTCCGCTCGGCAATTCGACCAGGCAACCAAGTCGACTTACCTATGTCTAAATCTAGTCAGTTCTAAATGTTTACAACTTTTTGGAATTGTAAGATTTTCTCACGATATATCCAAAATTGTGGTTACTACAACCTTAAAAGGCCTTAAGAGATGAAAGATATACCTATCTTAACTTGACCGACGGCTAGCATTACGCGTTCGACCGCTATCGTGATTTCGAAAGACGGATGGACGGACATGGCTCTATAGACTTAGAATGTCGAGGTGTTACAAACGGATTGACTAAATTACTATATCCCAATCTTACGGTAGCGGGTATAAAAAGAAAAGAAAGAAGATGTGAGACCTCGGGCAATATACAGAGGTTTTACACGGATAAAGGAAACAGAATTAATGGAGAATCAGAGCGTGGGGTGAAACGTCTATCCTTCACGCAAGCACGTATTTACCTTCCCCTGATCTTATCGCATCCTCCGTCAGAACCATAGCGTCTCGTTAACAAATATCAGGAGACCTTCCAGAGATACGTTCATTACATCATCCAGATCGCAGTAGAACCGATTTCACAGAAAGGAGAGCCTGCGTCCCTGCAGAACCGGACATGAACAGAGCAAATTGTTGCTTTTCTCCTTATCCTCATCCAGACAACTCCTTCAGAAGTCATTGTGCGGTATTCCCAAGCGCGATGTCATGCGGCCCATGACACAGTTTCCGGTAATGACCCCTGTTAATGTGCTCAGCAACTCCTTCGTCCTTCTCCAGTCGATAACAGGCCAGAGCACCTTAGCGGTCCGGCAACCACTCGCTGAGTCCCATTTCGCAACGAACCACGATCTGGCCATCTTCTCAACTATGTAGCTCAACAAATGACACTTAGGCAAGATCGGTGACTGGTTGCTCGGGTCAGACGAACCACTCCTGCTGCATACGCCACCCCTTCTTTCCATATCTTCGTCACATTATATACCTGGAGTCTATATAGGGACTTCAAACAATCCGCTACACACCTCGACCTCACCGTCTTCAAACCCAAGGCCTTGAGCGCCTCCATGCGGTCCACATTACTCCTGAGTTTTAAGGGGGCTTTAGATCTCTTACCAGGATTTCTCTTGCGGCTACTGTAATGGCACAGCCCTCCCCCTGAAAGACCATACACTCGTCTGATAGTCTCAGAGACATACCGATGTTGAGTGCGTCGGAGCAGACCCCCAATCCAGTCCCCGATTCCATCTTGCAGCCATCAGTGAGGATCGAGGTCTCATCCCTCTCAAACGCAGCACTCGCTCTCCATTCATGCCTTCTTGGAAAATGAATAAGCCATTATTCCATTATAATATGTTAGGGAAGAACAAACAGTTTGTGAAGCACCTCTAAATAGCTTAACTATGTCGAGCAAAAGAGGTTCTAGTGATGGATTGATTTCTGGGGCAGTGACATCTAAAAATCATTTCAACGTTGCGATTAGCTCTTAGGCAATAGCAGATAGTACATAAATTCCTAATTTTACTGAAAACAAATAATCCCTGCTGGTGGCAACTCTGTTTCCTTTGAGTGTTCAATCGGTGTTCTTATGAACTGGTTGTAGGACGGACTATTGTAGGCAATAGCCCATGGTTGGTTGCGGTGTTTTTACTGTGTTCTGTTTGTTCTAGGTCCCCTCCATTTCATGGTGGTATTCTCTTCGATAACTGCTTTGCGTTTGCCGTTGCCGTCGTCATCGTCGCCGTTGATTGATGATGATTGACACATGAAGGCCGTAGCAATTAAAGCCACTAATGATTGGTCGTTACAGTGACATTAAAGTCCGAATGCGGCATAGACGTCAATGCCCAACGATTATCGGCATGCTTTTCTTTTTCCCCTTTCTATGGGAGTGTATACGGCCATTGTTGCGTTTTCTGGGTTAAAAAGTTATGCAAACTCTAGCCACAAAGTCTAAACGGCGGCTTACCTAGCATGGGGTGACTGTAATTCTGTTTTTGTTTTTTACTATCAGTGTTGTTTTTATTGATTTCTGGTTGTTGTTGTTGTTGTTGGCCGTTGGCTGTGCTCAATCGGAATTTTCTTTCATAATTTCTTTATGACAATGCCGGCGTGTGTGTGTGTGTGACTGTGATTGTTTGTGCATAGCTAGCTGTGTGCCATATTCGTCTAATCAATCGATTAACGACAATCAACGTCGTTGTTTGTTGTGTTGCTTCATTGATAAGTTTGAGGGGGATTATGAATGAAAATGCCACCAACCTACCTAAGGCATGAACTAAAAATTGATTTATGGCATTAACAACAAAGCGAGTTCATTGCCTTTCCCCTGCTGAGGAGCAGAAGACTTTACACGTTAATTAGCTACGAATCAAAAAGTTTGTTTTGGGTTTTTGGTGTTAGCTCTTGCTGAAGTCTTCATAATCAAAGAAATGTAAAACTGCGAAGATATGGTAATGCATTTCTAAAATCTACGGTAGGCTAGGTTAGGTTGAAAAGAGGGTGCGGATATTAATTCGCCCCATGCCACTATGGACATACAACTAAGCCACGACTTTCTATTGGTGTAAACCAAGAAAGCTAAGTTTGCTGATATCAGCAAACACTGTGCGCTGATTTTAAATGATTAAATTTTGAACCGTGGAATATATAAGCTTGCTTTTTTTGACAATATAAGGATCTAAGAGTTTGTTAAGAAGCATTATGCTCATAACATGATTAACTGGGTAATTTGCGAAGGATGCCGCTGATAAAGGGATGGAATCCCAGAAACTGCAGTCTAGTTAAACTTTCGACAAAATTTTTTAAAATATATTTGATAAAAGTCAAATGGGGACTTTATTAATAAATAAAATAAAATGGACAACCATTGGTTTGGTTGTAAATGCCAGCCAAAAAAAACTGATCTTGAACACATAGACTACAGAGAGAACTATGAGAACTAAGTAAAAAGGCGTTAAGTTCGACCAGGCCGAACTTTGAATACCCACCACCTCGGGTACATATGTAAACAATCTGTCGTCATAATGTGGTGAAAATGCATAATTAATGCCCCCATAGCAGCTATATCGTAATATGGTCCGATTTGGACCAAATTCGGCACGGACATTGAGTGGTCTAATAAGTACAATCATTGTTCAATTTTGTAGAAGAAAATATTGGTCTTTTGGTAGATATATCCAAATATAGACCAACCCAATCATATACGACAAGGATGTCGCAAAGCCTAACCTTAGGCACTGTGCAAAATTTCAGCGAAATAATTTAATAAATGCGCCCTTTACTGGGCCAAGATTTTAAATCGAGTTATCGGTCTATATAGTAGGCATACTCAAATCTGAACCGATCTAGGCCAAATTGAAACAGGTTGTCGAAGGCCCTAACACAACTCACTGTCCCAAATTTCGGCGAAATCGGACAATAAATGCGCCTTATATGGCCCCAAAACCTTAAATCGAGTAATCGGTCCATATGGCAGCTATATCCAAATCTGGACCGATCTGAGCCAAACCGAAGAAGGATGTCGAACGGCCTAACATAACTCACTGTCCCAAATTTCGGCGACATCGACAATAAATGCGCCTTTTATAGGCCCAAAACCTTAAATCGAGAGATCGGTCTATATGGCAGCTATACCCAAATCTTGACCGATCAGGGACAAATTGAAGAAGAATATCGAAAGTCCTAACACAACTCACTGTCCCAAATTTCAGCAAAATCGGATAATAATTACGCCTTCTATGGCCCCAAATACCTTAAATCGAGAGATCGGTCTATATGGCAGCTGGTCCAAATCTGGACCGATCTGACCAAATTGAAGAAGAATGTCGAAGGACCTAACACAACTCACTGTCCCAAATGTCAGCAAAATCGAATAATAAATGTGGCTTTTATGGGCCTAAGACCCTAAATCGGCGGATCGGTCTATATGGGGGCTATATGAAGATATAGGCTATATAGAAGATATACTCCATCTTCGAACTTAACCTGCTTATGGACAAAAAAAGAATCTGCGCAAAGTTTCATCTCAATATCTCTATTTTTAAAGACTGTAGAGGGATTTCAACAGATAGACGGACGGACATGCCTAGATCGTCTTAGATTTTTACGCTGATCAAGAATATATAAAGTATATATAGGGTCGGAAATGGATATTTCTATGTGTTGCAAACGGAATGACTAAATGAATATACCCCCTATCATACGGTCGTGGGTATAAAAAGAGAACCGTGAAATTTTTTAAAATTTTTTAAAAATCAACATTTTACCAATTGATAACAGCAGAAAATGTTGGCTATTATAGCAAAAAACTAATTTTCACCCAAATCGGATGAAAATTGAGGCTTCCATGGGCTTTAAAAGTCAAACCGGGAGATCGGTTTATATGGGAGCTACATCTAAATCTGAACCGATATGACCCATTTGCAATCCCCAACCCCGACCTTCATCAATATTAAGTATCTGTGCTGAATGTCAAGCGGCTAGCTTTACGCGTTAAACTACTATCGTGATTTCGACAGACGGACGGACGGACATGGCCAGATCGACTTGGAATGTTAAGACGATCAAGAATATATATTCACTTTATGGGGTCCTAGATCAATATATCAAGGTGTTACAAACGGAATGACTAGGTTAGAATACCCCCATCCTATGTTGATGGGTATAATTACAGCTGTCCCATTCTCATCACAATTTTTCTGTTACAGCAAACATTTTTGCTTTAACACAATGTGGACTTTTTCGTTCATAATCCTTTCTATTTTGAGCCAATGCCTCTCTTTACTTCAATTTGTTTTACTAAACATTTTTAAACATAACACAATTTTCTACTCTGCAAAAAAAACTTTTAAAGAAAATTTATGAAAGAAAATAGAAAAACATTATGGGCCATTAAACTTTTTCTCTGCTGCTGATGAAAATGTGCGGCAGTTGTCTCGCCACCAGCCATCGCCACGACTTTCTTCCATGGCTATTTGCTCCGAGGAGGATCATAAAAAGCCATATGTGTGGCCATTAGACTTCGTATATTGGCTTTTAATGTCTTGGCCAACACCACAAGACATTCAAAGAAAGCACATCCACGAAGCATTGAACGACGATAACAAAATGCTGGGAGAAAAATTCGGCAACATATGCTGGGGTTATTGATTTTGTTTTTTTTTTTGAGTCCTTCTTTTGGGCAAAAACGTTTATTTAAGGACGGAAATCCTTTTCGTATCTTTCACTTCTATCCATTCGGATGAGAACAAGAGAGCCAAGTATTCTTGCTTCTAACAAGGAATTTAATCAAAAGCAGCTTCCGGTGCCTTTAGTTGGCAAAGACACTGTCAGCTTATCAGAGTATGATATAAAATATGATGGAGGATGGGTTATTCAAAGGGAATGAAATCGCAACTTAAATATCAAGCAAAACATGTATGTGGACAATATTTCGTGGAAATCCATTGTAAAATTATTAAAAATTCAAGGGCTAAATTCTAAGAAAATATTATTTACCATATTTTTTGAAGTATTTATCTAAAAATTTTAATCCTTTTTTTTTGGAAGTTTTAAATTTTTCACCTTTTATTGCTTATAGTAAATACGACCTCTGTAGTTCCACAATTAGCTTCATGACCCCCTAATAGCCTCAAGGGAAACCTGCGACGTCTATGCAGAGGACTTTATTCTGGAATCCTTGATAGTCCAGTACAGAAATGCACACCACCTTTCCGAATCCATTCACTTTTGCTTGATATTATCACCTTTTGCTCTGAGTCGGTCAACAAACGAGTTGCAAGCTTGGAGATCAGGTGTATATGGGACCTATATCCACTTATGGGCCGATTTAGACCATATTAAGCATATAGAAACAGTTACTGCGAACAATTTCATCCAAATCGGTTAAGAATAGAGCCCTCTTAAGGCTCAAGAAATAAAATCGGGAGATCGGTTTATATGGGAGCTATATCGGTTAAGAACCGATTCAGTCCATATTTGGCATGTATGCTTAAAAGCGTTTTCTAGAGCCTCAAGAAGCAAAATCCGGAGATCGGTGTATAAGGCAGCTATATCAGGTTATAGGCCGATTTGGACCATAGTCGAGACAATCATAACAAAACGCAACGTGCAAATTCCAGCCAAAGCGGATAAGATTTGAGCCCTCTAGAAGCTCAAAAAGTCAAGGGCAGCTATATCAGAACATGAACCAATGGTCTAAACATTTACAACCCCAACCGACCTACACTTATAGGGAGTATTTGTACAAAATTTCAAGCTTCAACATTTTTTCATTCGAAATTTGGCGTGCATTCCATAGACGAACGGATATGACTAGATTGACTTAAAATGTCATTACGTATCAAGATCACTCAGATCGTAGACGAAACGCCTACCAGAAAGGAGAGCCGGCATTCCTGCAGATCCGGACACGAACAGAGCAAGTGCTCTATACTCTCCTCATCATCCTCATCAAGCCAACTCCTGCAGAAGTCATTGTGCAGTACTCCCATGCAGTACTCCCATCCACCTTGCGGCCTATGGCACAGAATCCGGTTACAAACCCTGTCAATGGACTCAGCGATCTCTTACCGAACGCCAGTAACTTCTTCATTCTCCTTCGGTCGATGGCAGGCCAGAACGCCTTAGCGGCCCGGCGACCACCCGCTGAGTCCCATCTCTCCACCAACGACGATCTGGCATTCCTGCAGATCCGGACACGAACAGAGCAAGTGCTCTATACTCTACTCTTCATCCTCATCAAGCCAAATCCTGCAGAAGTCATGGTGCAGTACTCCCATGCAGTACTCCCATCAACCTTGCGGCCTATGGCACAGAATCCGGTTACAACCCCTGTCAATGGACTCAGCGATCTCTTATCGAACGCCAGTAACTTCTTCATTCTCCTTCGGTAGATGGCAGGCCAGAACGCCTTAGCGGCCCGGCGACCACCCGCTGAGTCCCATCTCTCCACCGACCACAATCTGGCCATCTCATCTACTATGTTCTCTAGCTCCATAAATGATACGTAAGTGAGATCGGTAAATGGTTTGCCCTGCCCATACGAACCCCTCCTGGCGTATTCGTCCACACTTCATTCCCTGGAATCCCTTCATGTTAGCGTCACATTGTGGTCCCGCAGCTCATCCAGCGTCCGCCACACACTTTGTACCCACCGTCCTCAAGCCCAAAATCTTGAGCGCGCCGTCGTACTACCCATATAACTCGTGAGTAGATCCCTTACCAGGGGTTCTCTTGCAGCTACTGTAATGGCACAAGCCTCTGCCTATAAAGCCGTACACTCGTCCGTTAGTCTCAGAGACATACCGATGTTGAGGGCGTCAAAGTAGACCCCCAATCCTGTCCTTGATTCCATCTTGCAGGCCTCATACCCCTCAAGTACAGCATTTGCTCTCCATTTATCCTTCGCGGGAAAACGAATCCTGAATGTCCTAATCCCAATCGATACCGGTGCCAGATAGTCGTAGATCCTCCTCTGTCTAACTTCCGCATCAATAGCATCCAAAATGGACGCACCTGTTCTCCTTTTGTTGGAATTTTGAGCAAGAAAAGAATTTTTGAAATCGGACCACAAATGAGAGAATATTTCATTTCGGTGTTTTTTGCTGGTCAGGAAATTGAACCTCAAATCAAACCTTTTGCAAAGGTGAAGGAAGCCAACTCTTGCCCTATACACCTGCAAGAGAGCCATCCTCAATCGGTTCTCCCATCGCCTTAGGTCCCATAGCCGCAATCTGTATTTTGAATGAGTCGAATATCTAGAATAGTCTCCGACCCATTCTTTTGATTATACATTTCATTGATTTACAGTCCTTCTTCGCTTTAGAGTTTTTTCATGATGAAATAGCGTAATATACTGCACACTTTTCACTTTCTCAAATGCCGTTTGGATGCAATTACTAACCGAGCAACTTAACCTTTTTTTTATGGGCGTATTGCGTAAGATAATGAGACCTAAAGTTCATTATGTAACTGGCCCCATCGGTTTGGTTTAAGACCAAGCTAATCTACATCCTAGAAGATAACGAGCTCAGAGAGATCACCAAGCTCAACCAATTTGCAGATAAACCGGCAGCTTTCATGACCGTCATATGTTAGAAAGATGTCAAGCATATCTAAGTTTAGTCTCCCTGCACAACTTTTGAGAATGACCTGCTAAAATCGAGACGAACCCTTTCAAATATGTTTTTATACCTACCACCGAAGGATGGGGGTATATTCATTTTGTCATTCCGTTTGCAACACATCGAAATGTCCATTTCCGACCCTATAAAGTATATATATTCTTGATCAGCGTAAACATCTAAGACGATCTAGACATGTCCGTCCGTCTGTCCGTCTGTCTGTCTTTAAAAATAGAGATATTGAGCTGAAATATTGCACAGATTCTTTTTTTGTCCATAAGCAGGTTAAGTTCGAAGATGGGCTATATCGGACTATATCTTGATATAGCCCCCATATAGACCGATTCGCCGATTTAGGGTCTTAGGCCCATAAAAGCCACATTTATTATCCGATTTTGTTGAAATTTAAGACAGTGAGTTGTGTTAGGCCCTTTGACATATTTCTTCAATTTGGTCCAGATCGGTTATGATTTGGATATAGCTGCCATATAGACCGATTTCTTGATTTATGGTTTTGGGCCCATAAAATGCTCATTTATTGTCCGATGTCGCCGAAATTTGGAGCAGTGAGTTAAGTTAAGCCCCTTGACATACTTCTGCAATATCGCACAGATCGGTCCAGATTTTGATATAGCTGCCATATAGACCGATATCTAAGTTTTAGGTTTTGGGGCCATAAAAGACGCATTTATTGTCCGATGTCGCTGAAATTTGAGACAGTGAGTTTGGTTATGCTCTTCAACGTCCTTCTACAATTTTGCCCAGATCGGTCCAGATTTGAATATAGCTGCCATATAGACCGATCTCTGGATTTAAGGTTTAGGGCCCATAAAAAAGCATTTATTGTCCGATTTCGTCGAAATTTGGGACAGTGCTTTGTGTTAGGCTCTTCGACATGTTTATGCAACTTGGCCCAAATCGGTCCAGATTTGGATATGATTTAAAGTCTTGGCCCCATAAAAGGTGCATTTATAATCCGACAGTGACTTATGTTCGGCTTTTCGACATCCATGTCGTATATAGTTCAGATCGGTATGAAGTATATGAGTATAAGGTATGAAATTTTCACCGAATTTTGATGAAAGTTGGTTTACATATATACCCGACGTGGTGGGTATCCAAAGTTCGGCCCGGCCGAACTTAACGCCTTTTTACTTGTTTTCTAATGAGGTGCCAGACAGCCTACCGTCGTATATTTGTATACCCTCCACCATAGGATGGGGGTATACTAATTTCGTCGTTCTGTTTGTAACTCCTCGAAATATTCATCTAAGACCCCATAAAGTATATATATTCTTGATCGTCATGACAATTTAAGTCGATCTAGCCATGTCCGTGCGTCTGTTCGTCCGTGCGTCCGTCTGTCCGTCAGCCTGTCCATCCGTCCGTTTGTCTGTCGAAAGCACGCTAACTTTTGAAGGAGAAAAGCTAGCCGCTTGCAATTTTGCACAATTACTTCTTATTTATATAGGTCGGTTGGGATTTTAAATGGGCTATATCGGTCCATGTTTTGATATAGCTGCCATATAAACCGATCTTGGGTCTTGACTTCTTGAGCCTCTAGAGGGCGCAATTCTTATCCGATTGGAATGAAATTTTGCACGACGTGTTTCGCTATGACTTTCAACAACTGTGCCAAGTATGGTTCCAATCTGTCAATAACCTGATATAGATGCCATATAAACCGATATTGGGTCTTGACTTCTTGAGCCTCTAGATGGCGCAATTCTTATTCGATTTGGATGAAATTTTGCATGAGGTGTTCTGTTATGGCTTCCAACAACTGTATTAAGTATGGTTCAAATCGGTCTATAACCTGATGTAGCTGCCATATAAACCGATATTGGGTCTTGACTTCTTGAGCCTCTAGATGGCGCAATTCTTATTCGATTTGGATGAAATTTTGCATGAGGTGTTTTGTTATGGCTTCCAACAACTGTATTAAGTATGGTTCAAATCGGTCTATAACCTGATGTAGCTGCAGCATAAACCGATCTGGGGTCTTGACTTCTTGAGCCACTAGAGGACGCAATTATCATCTGATTTGGTTGAAATTTTGCACGTGGTGTTTTATTTTGACTTTCAACAACTGTGCTAAGAATAGTTCAAATCGATCCATAACATGATGTAGCTGCCATATAAACCAATCTGGGATCATGACTTTTTGAGCCTCCAGAGGGCGTAATTATTATCCGATTTGGCTGAAATTGTGTACAACAGCTTCTCCTATGACCTTCAACATACATGTCAAATATGGTCCGAATCGGTCTATAGCCTGATACAGCTCCCATATAAACCGATCTCTCTATTTTACTTCTTGAGTCCCTATAGGGCGCAATTGTTATTCGAATTGGCTGAACATTTTCACAGTGACTACTATGACTACTATGGTCTTCAATATTCAATTCGGACCATAACCTGATATAGCTCCAATATTATAGCAATTCTGGCCTTTGTTTGCCTGAAAAGAGATATCGGGAAAATAACTCGACAAATGCAATTTATGGTGGAGGGTATATAAGATTCGGTCCGGCCGAACTTAGTACTCTTTTACTTGTTTTTATTCTGATTGAAAAGTTTAGACGAACCTAAACACAAATAGGATTGGTATACTCTGCTACAGTCAATAATTCCTGCTCCTAAGAAATGATTAGAAATTAAATTTTTTTGTTGTGGAAAAATTTTTTTAATTTTCTTTGAAGTTTTGATGATTTAATAAAAAGGAAATGCTTGAAATTCCATGTTAATATGTGATTTTGTAGATTAAATTTCCGGGTCCGAAGTCTTTTAATCTCATTTGCGTTATTTAAAAATCAGACTCTCCGTGTGGCCTATTTCATTTCAAACATAAAATCATTCACCAAAATCAAATCTTGGCTAGAGGCAACTAATACCAACCAAAATCTATGCCACGATTATGTGGCCTGTCAAGGAGGGAAAGGCGGCACAAGGGGAGCCAAATTAATTAATGAAGCCATGCTACCAGTGTTACACACACGAGTAGAGGACAAAAAAAAAAACCAACCACTAGCTAAGCCAGCATTCAGTCATCCAGTTATCAAACAAGACGGGTAACACCCACAAAATAGTTTTAACCACAACGCAACGATTAACTTCAGTCATGATAAACTTAAGACACATAGGCTAACAGCGAAACAGGCAAGCAGACGGACGGATGAAACGGTGAATATCCAGCCACACAGCTTGTGACTCAATTGAATTTCAGATAAAAACCCAGTTTTAAATCCATTAAAAGTATGCCAATGCGGCTTGCCTGCGTTCTTAGCTACTCCTATCGTAAAATTAATTTAAACGATTTAATTCAAACAGATTTATTTTTATTAAAATTCTTTCCAATTCATTGAAACTCATTCATTTGCTCCAACTCATTTGTGCGTTGTTTCCTTCCTTTATTTGCCCCGGTACAGTTTATTAAATTTTTGTAACAAAATGGAGAAATATTTTTGGTTGGCTTTGCTCGAAAAACTTTCAAGAGGGAACAGGATACGAAATAAACTTTTCAGCTGTAGGCAGGCAAACGAACATTTAAACGTACAGAAATACGTTTTTTTTTTTTTTGGGGGGGGGGGGGGGGTTATCCATGCACCCAATAGGAAATGCATGAGAAATGACAAGTAAAAGCGTGCCAAGTTCGGCCGGGGCGAATCTTGGGAACCCACCACCTTGGATGACGATAAAAATGTATACAAAATCGATCGGTTTATATGGGAGCTATATCTGGCTATAGACCGATTGGAACTGTGCTTGGTACAGTTGTTGGAAACCATAACAGAACACCGCATGCAGAATTTCAGCCTGGTCTGACAAAAATTATTCCTTCCAGGGGCTCAAGAAGTCAAATCGGCGGATCGGTTTATATGGGAGCTATATGAGGTTATAAACCGATTTGAACTGTACTGGGCACAGATGTTGGAAGTCGTTACAGAACCAAATGCGCAAAATTGGACAAACTTTGCGTTTTCAAGGGGCTCAAGAAGTCATGTCGGGAGATCGGTTTACATAGGAGCTATATCAGGTTATGGACCAATTATAACCGTATTTGGCACAGTTGTTGGAAGCCGTAATAAAACACCGCATGCAAGATTTCAGCCTAGTCTGACAAACATTGTGGCTTCCAGGGCCGCAAGAAGTCAAATCGGGAGATCGATTTATAACGGAACTATATCAGGTTACAGAGCGATTTGGACCGTACTTGGCATAGTTGGAAGTTTTAAACAAATGTAACAAAAATCGCGGCTTCCAAGGGCTCAAGAAGTCAAATCGGGAGATCGGTATATATGGGAGCTATATCCAAATCTGAACCGATATGACCCATTTGCGATCCCCAACGACCTACATCGATAGTAAGCAAAAAGCGGTTAGCTTTACGCGTTTGACCGCTATCGTGATTTCGACGGACGGACGGACATGGTTATATCGACTCAGAATGTCGAGACGACCCAGAATATATACACTTTAGGGGGTCGCAGGTCAATATTTCGAGGTATTACAAACGGAATCGACTTTCTGAGTCGATCTCCGTCGGTCCGCACGTCTGTCGAAATCACGATAGCGGTCGAACGCGTAAAACTAGCCACTTGAAATTTTGTACAGATACTTCTAATTGTAGATCATTGGGGATTGCAAATGGGCCATATCGATTCAGATTTGGATATAGCCCCCATATAAACCTATCTCCAGACTTGACTTCTTGAGCCCCTAGAAGCATCAATTCTCATCCGATTGGGCTGAAATTTGGAACAAAGACTTGAGTTATGGCTTTCAATATCCATGCCAAGTATGATCGGAATCGGTCTATAAACAGATATAGCCCCCATATAAACCGATCACCGGATTTGAATTTTTGAGCCCCTAGGAGCCTCAATTTTCATGAGATATGGCTGAAATTTAGAACAAAGACTTGTGATGTGACTTTTAACATTCATAGCAAGTATGAATCGAATCGGTCTATAAACAGATATAACCCCCATATAACCCGATCCCCCGATTTGGATTCTTGAACCCTTTAAAGCCTCAATTTTCATCCGATTTGGCCGAAATTTAAACTTGTGTTGTGACTTTCAACATCCATGTCAAGTATGATCCGAATCGGTCTATCAGCAGATATAGCCCCCATATAAACCGATCCACGGATTTGAAATTTTGAGCCCCTAGAAGTCTCAATTTTCATTCGATTTGGCCGAAATTTAAACTTGTGTTGTGACTTTCAACATCCAGCTCCCATATAAACCGATCCCTAATTTGACTTCTTGAACCTCTAGAAGCCTCAATTCTCATCCGATTTGACTAAAACTTGGAACAAAAACTTGAGTTACGACTACCAACATCCATACAAACTATGATCTGAATCGGTCTATAAACAGTTATAGGCCCCATATAAACCGTTCCCCGGTTTTTGACTTCATTAGCCCTAAAAAGCCTACATCTTCATCTGATTTGGCTGAAATTTGGAGCAAAGACTTGAGTCATGATTTCCAACATCCATGCCAAGTATGATCCGAATCCGATACAGCTCCCATATAAACCGATACCCGGCTTTTGATTGTTCATCCCCTAGAAGCCAAATTTTTCACCTTATTTGGCTGAAATTTGGCCCAAAAACCTTTCCTATGACTTACAAAATCAGTGCCAAGTTATGACCGAATCGGTCAATATGGTGATATAGGTCCCTCTAAGTACCCATATCCTGATATGACTTTTTGTGACCAAAATAATTCAAATACAAACTCAGTTAATAAGGATAAATTTTTAGCGGAATCCATGGTGGTGGTGGATTCCCTAGATACGGCCCTGCCGAACTTAGACGCTTTTACTGGTTGGCATTTTGCTCTACTGACCCACCATAACTTGGAATTTCACAGTCAATGAAGGTCATCGAGGTGCAGAGAGGTTCGCATATTCATCTAGCCTTCAGCGTTAATGCCCAAGTTCAAAACCTGGCGCAAGCATCGAACAAAAATATTCAGCTCTGGTTATCACCTCTTGAGTTTCGAACTCGCCTATCAAAAGCAGGTTCCTTGACTTTGAGCTAAAACTTTCCGTTACTCCTTTATGGGATTTGGGGGGGAAGTCTCATACATACCCCCTTTTGGCAGCCATTTGCCTAAAGTAAATAACACTGCTATGCAGAGGCTTTAACTTTGTCCTTTACCACAAAATTTTCCCACTGGGTATCACACAGGTCCTAAAAAAATATTCGAAATATTCCAACTGCGTCAGAGCTGTGTCTATGAGAGTGTGTATGCGTGTGTGTGTGTGTGTGTGTTGTCTTCATGCATTGGCGTGGGTGAGTGAGTGATATGAGAGAAGCGAATCGCACACAAAATATGCTTAAACAAGGTTTTTACCCCAAAGCGCTTTGTCATGACCATGGCGAGGTGTATGCATGGCAAGTACATGAGCGTTCAAATACACATACACCCGCAAAAAATGTAAATTCCAACAACGAGGCACAATTGCTAACAAACCCACGTACGTACACATAAATGCAAATAAACAAACACATACACGCATACACCCACACTCTATGCTACATGCAATGCTTTTGCCGTTTAGCAAAAAAAGCGAAACTTTTACCAACATTCTCGCACAGAAGGCAACACAACACACGAACACAAACAGCTCACAAGGATATCCTGAAGCGAAGCATACAAATGCTCTGGCGACAAGGCAGAATACCAACACACTGAAATGCTGTAATCTAACACGTTCACCTATACACACACCCAGAACGTTTGGTAAGCATAACTTTCAATGTTGTGGCTGTGGTTGTGACTTTAGTGGTGTACATACAACAGGCTCGCACCACACTTGGGGTGGAAGGTCGGACGGACGGATGCATGGATGGAAGGATGAAAAGTCTGATTAAATGAATGGAGGTCGTGCAATAACCGCACTAGCAATCCTAAACACACACACAGATGCACACTTTTACACTACAGTTTGCCTTGCCTGAAAGCATTGAGCATTGTGTCGGTGGGTGTTCATGCTTGCAGAGTATAGCAGATGAGTGAATACCCTTCAGTCACGCTTTCTATTCCTGCTCTCGTTTATTTTTGTTTCTTTTCGCTGTTGTTTTGTGTTGTCCTTCATAGGTACAAACGTACATGTACTGTCAGAGTTTAAAGCTGAATTGTGATATTGCTTTTTTCCTCCAGCTTTCTCTCTCTCCTGTTTTTGTTTTGTTGTTGTAACGAGGGCAACATATGGATCTGGCACTTGACGTTTTGTGTCAAATAAAAGCTAAAAGTACCAAAAGAGGGCTGTATAAATAACGAAGGTCTACACATCCCTTTGTATCTCTAATGAAGCTAGAAGAGCATTTATTAGAAGGGAGAAAAACATGCTTATAAATATTAGGTAGCTTATTAGAAGGTCATTTGGCTTGTCGGCTCATCCGTAATGATTGTTCAAAATTTTGGCAGATTTTGTAATTAATGGATATTTGTTTGCTAACACCGAAATCATGTCTGCCTCCTATTTTCAGCAGACAAAAATAGCTGTTTTTGTTACTTTTTTTGCTTTTTTGAATAACGCGTTTGGACCGCATAAGACTTTTGCTCCAGATGCTATCTACCCTAGGATGTTGCAGGTGGGCTTTGACTATCTGGCTGACAGTCGCATTGTTTAGGGCGTATATACTCGTGTATGCCCCTACCATGGAGGAGAGTAAGGGTGCTATTTATACGGAAGATGGGGAAGCTGCAATGGAGTTGGAGCCAAGGATTTAAGGCCGATTAGTCATACTTTGGACTTTCACATAAGGAGCAAGCTAGGAAGAGACTACTTTTTTTAAGAGTCAGCACTCTTATATTAAGGGAAGGTCAGTTGATACTTCTCCTCATAGTGTGGTGCCTCATCTGGAGAGAACATTTCAGTTTAGGGATTTCGCGTTGGCGGCGTTTCTGGATATTGAAGGGGTTTTTGTTCATCCTTCCGCCATAGAGGCGACTCTGAGGAGTGCGGATGTGGAGAATACTATTACGGGGTGGATAATAAATATGCTGATACATAGGGATATCACGGACAGCATTGGGGCCATTTTGGTGAAGGTGGACGCGACCAGGGTACGTCACAAGTTGGGGTTATGTCTCCATTGATATGGATTTTCGTGGGCGACGAGATTCTGTGGAGACTTGAGACCCTAGGGGTCAAGATATACGCTTACCCTGGCGACGAGTTATTCTTGCCACCGGAAAATTTCTGGAAACCTTCCCTGGGGCTCTTCATACTACACTTGGGACCACTCCTTCTTGGGCTACTGGGTGTTGTGCAGAGGTTAACGCCAGAATGACAGAATTATTATTGTGGAAGTGGAAGGTGTCTGAGTTCAGTGTGTCGAGGTTGTAGGGAACCACTTTGAGACTGTACGGGTCGGCTAAATTTCTTAGAATTATTCCTGAATAGTAAGTTACTCTACGAGACTTGGATGTCACTATAAATCGTCAGAAGATTGATATTGTGTCTAGTGCGAAGAATTTAGGTGTAATTTTTAATAGCTCATTGACTTGGTCTAATCATGTGAATGCTATAGCAGGGCAGACATATGCAAAGCTGCGTACACTGTGGATCACACACTCTTATACACCTATTGAGGTTCGGACTCTATTAGCGAAGATGTTTCTAATTCCTGGTTTGATCTATGGCTGTGAACTGTTTGCGAACTGCGATTCACTAAGCCAACGGAAATTGAATGTAGTTTTTAACAGCATTATTCGGTATGTCTATGGTGTAAGAAGAAATCAACATATTTCCACCATGGCGAATTCCCTTTATGGCTGTAGTTTTGACAATTTACTCAGAATCAGATCTCTACAATTCCTGCATAAGATCATTGTGACACAAACACCCAATTTCCTCTACGACAAATTAGTATTCGCCCGATCTAGAAGGGGTAGAAAACTTGTACCTTTTCGAAGAAGGAGTCTAGTATCTAAATGGCAATTTTATACGAGTACCATACGTCTTTGGAATACCATTCCCCACGAAATCCAAAACATCAGCAACGCGTCAGACTTTAAGAAAAGACTTTTTATTCTTCTTAGTAACTAATTATTCAAAAATTGTTTTTCTCTCCTTTTAAACATTGTTAACTTCTTCCTTAAAGTGAAAACTATTTTAATTTATTATTTTTCTCAATAATTTGTATTTCCATCATTAATATTCAAAAAATTTTTTTTTTTACATTTCTTTTATATTTCCTTAAAATTTTTATATTATTTTTATTATTATTTTTTTCAAAGGATATATGACTGTTCTTATAAGCCTGCACTATAATTATAAGATTTTTTATCTTGTTGTGTAGGTATTCATCAAATAAATAAATAAAATAAATAAATAAAGTTAAATTGGGGCTTGAATAGAGAGTCTAGGTTAAGGAAGGCTTTCTTTTTGTGCCAAAGTCGCGTTGGCGGTATATGGAGTCTGCGGCCTAGATTGATGTACTGGCTATACTCAGTGGTGGTACGACAGGTTCTGACCTATTGATGCCACATCTGGATGCCGGTGATTGAGTACTCGTCGCATGTGCGGGATCTAAATATAGTAAAAAGGGCGGCTTGGAGATTTAAAAGTGGGCCTACAAGTGTTTGGTGGTTTTGCTACAAATGCTTGGAGGTGTTGCTGGATGTAGAGCCGATTGACCTATACGTCAGGGAATCGACCGATAGGGCACTTTTAAGGCTGTTAGAACTTGGTAGTTTTCGGAAGTTGCTGGCCAGTCATAGAGGTATGGTCGACGGGATTATGGATGACATGCAAACTGACTCCACGACAAGAGTGGATATTGTGGACAGCAGGTTGCATGTGATATTAACTCACTTGACGGAGTGGGAGAAAGGGTGGGTCAGGCTTACAGATTTCAATTTCTTTACAAATGGATTGAATATGGAAAGTGGGACTGGTTGTGGAATTCACTACGTGGAACTACGTTTGAATATCTCTCATTGCATGAGCGACGATTGCAGAATCTTTTAGGTGGAGGATTTTGCGACTGCCAGGGCTGCAGAGTTGATGTTGTCAAGGAACATCGACCGGTCAGATATTTACATATTTAGCATATATTTTGGGTGCGAGCATAGGATCAAAATCGTGGTATCGTCACTCTCTAGAGCAACTACACAGGCACCACAGGGTAACCCTGTATTGGGTCCCTAATCACAAGGATGTGTCTGGTAACGAAATTTCACTTGGAAAACTTTAAATGAATGTATCTCCCAAACTATGCGTCTTAGGGGAAAGGGGCCTTAATTCGTGACTCCATCAAAAATGGGCCTTAATTCGAGACTCCTTCGAAAAATTCAAAATTTCATCGAAAAGCCATGAAAAATTGAAATTTCACTTGGATAACTTAAAATGGATGTATCTCCTTAACTATGCGTCCTAGAGGGAAATGGGCCTTAATTCGTGATTGGATCAAAAAATTCAGAATTTCATCGAGAAATCATTAAAAATCGAAATTTTACTTGGAAAACTTAAAATGACTTACACTATGCGTCCTACAGGGAACTAAGCCTTAATTCGTGACTCCATCAAAAATGGGCCTTAATTCGAGACTCCATCGAAAAATTCAAAATTTCATCGAAAAACCATGAAAAATCGAAATTTCACTTGGATGACATAAAATGGCTGTATCTCCTTAACTATGCGTCCTAGAGGGAAGTGGGCCTTATTTCGTGACTCCATCAAAAAATTCAAAATTTCATCGAAAAACCATTAAAAATGCGTCCTAAAGGAAAATGGGCCTTAATTCGTGACTCCATCAAAAAATTCAGAATTTCATCGAAAATCCACTTAAAAATTGAAATCTTACTTGAAAAGCTTAAAATGGCTGTATCTCCTAAACTATGCGTCCTTGAGGGAAATGGAGCTTAATTCGTGAGTGACTCCATCAAAAAAAAAAAAAAAAATTCCGGATTTCATCGAAAATCCACTAAAAATCGAAATTTCACTTGGAGAATTTAAAATGGCTGTATCTCCTAAACTGTGCGTCCTAGAGGGAAATGGGCCCTAATTCGTGCCTCCATCAAAAAATTCAAAATTTCATCAAAAAACCAATAAAGATCTAAATTTCACTTGGAAAACTTAAAATGGCTGTATCTCCTAAACTATGCGTCCCAGAGGGAAATGAGCCCTAATTCGTGCCTCCATTAAAAAATTCAAAATTTCATCTAAAATCCACCTAAAAATCGAAATTTTACTTGGAAAGCTTAAAATGTCTGTCTCTTAAGTTATGCATTCTAGAGGGAAATGGGGCTTAATTCGTGACTCCATCAAGTCTTCCTACGGTCTCGATAACAGATATTTATTTGCCTCTCTCACTTATTTATTACGGGCTCTGGCTGCGTTAAAACCTTCAGTCCATTAATGAACCTATTTTGCTGAAACTTGAGTTGTATTTTAAACCTCGTAATTTGTGCCGCATATTGTCAAATGCAAAAATTGCAAATTTTGCCCATGAACATTCCACTAAGGAACAGGGGCAAATTTCTCTTAAGCTCAGTGAAAAGGGGCCTCCTTTTTGTAGGGGCCTCCGAGTCCGAACGGCGTGCCGCAGTGCGACACCTCTTTGGAGAGAAGTTTTACATGGCATAGTACCTCACAAATGTTGCCAGCATTAGGAGGAGAAAGCCGCCGCTCAAATTTTGTTCTGATGGTCTCGCCAGGATTCGAATGGAATTAACATACCACCCTCCTTACTGGCGGACAGACATGTAAAATTTTAAACCTAGAGATACAATTGTGTAACATCAACTCTCAACAGGACAACCAGGAAGGATAAAATATAATAAAAATATTGCTTTGCTCCATGGCGGCGTGTGTTGATGAAACCCTTTACTGAAAACCACTCATCGCATGTCAAATGCGACCTGCTGCCATAGAAGGACATGCACAGGGCACAGTGGCGTGGAATGCAAAAAAATTTGAAACGACAAAATTTTCAATGGTAACTAAATGGGAAATTCAAAAGTAAGACAAGCATACACTAAATGACAGCTATTACAAAGAGGTTTTTGCTATTTTTACATTCTTGTTGTTGTACCAAAATGAATGAAATATCCCCACTGTGCCTTGTAAACACCTTCCTTTATTCCATCTCCCTGCCTTGTGCGGTGGTTGTTGTGTGTTTTTGTTGTATCTCTGTGTTCGATGGCTTTACTGGAGGTGGAGGTGTAGCAGGCGGTGGAGGGGGATACCCTTGGGAACGTTAGATATACAAAGCAATTTGTTTTAAATCTCGCACACGAAACTTATTTCATTACGGATGGGGTCGAGGGTATTTGGGTTGCCTGAGTGAAATGAAAAACTGTAGCGGAAAAAGAGAAGGAAAACACACAGAAGGAAGGCTACGAAGAAGGAAGAGAAAAATCCAAAAGGGATTTTTATGGTAATCTGTTACGTAAGTTATAATTATTTTGTATTTTATGTATGGGTGTGGTGGCCATGGGTGTATGAGTGTGTGTGTGTGTGTGCATTGTCTCTTCAATAGCAAGAGCATGTGTGCCACTCTAGGCACTCAGATGCAAAAGAAATGAGAACACACACACACACACACGCGCGCTCTCACGCACTCAATGGAAACAAGTCAAATAAAGTGTTTTTTATTGAATGGCATTAACTTTTTAACAATCATGCCAAGCAGGGTATTGATGGAATTAGGGTTTTATTTTTTTCTCTCCCTCTCTTTTTTGTTGTTGTTATTGATGTTCTTAAGAAGATTTCCTCTTTGACGCTGAGTAAGTGAGTGAGTGCTAAAAGGGATGTGTTGTCAATTAGTTGACAATCTGTTTGAATTGATTGATGTAAATTAAACAGTAAACTCGTGCCAAATACCACACTCCTGGGGAAAATTGATATGAGGTAATGAGCTCACTTATACAACAGGCATATTTTAAAGGAATTTGAGGAAATGGATGGGGAGAAAGTATGTTTTGAAGGGAAATATACTTTGAAACTTAAGAAAGAGGCATACAGTTAAATTTTTTTTAAAGAACCTAGACCGAGAAAGATTAAAAAGACTTCGCCGATTGCTTGAAACCTTGTTACAGAATGACTAGTTGAAATTCTTTCCCATTTTTATCAGACATCTAAAGTCAGTTAGAGTCATGCTGCAAAGGCCTGCTAGATGCTAAACCTTTAAAGACCTTTAAGCTTGGCTCTTCAAAAAAAAAACTTGGCATGTCCTTGATTTGGCAATGGCGAAGTATATGATCGACAATGGATTTATCCAGTTTATTTCCAGACTGTTATGACTGAATTATTTCGCTGCATGCTTTCAACTTGGCTGATTGTTTTAATAGCAGATACATACGCCTAATCTGCCTTTATAGCTCTGGCGGCAACCCTTCGGCTCCTACAAGCTCATTGATACTTAGGCACATTACAACTATTTTTCCCTAAATCAGGTTGGGACAGTATTGATACCGTTGTCTGGGATTTATTTTGTTGTACCTTTGTCCCCCAACTTAAAGATTTCCCCACTTGTGGAAAAATAGTCTCTCGCATACTTTGAAATCTGTAGGAAAATTTTGCCTATACCAACACCTGTATCTTGGTTATCATCATATCGAAGAAAGATCGCTATTGTTGTGATTTATGGTAGACATTCTTCCAGAAAGACGTTATTGTAAGCAAATCGAGAAACTCAGGAGTTTAAATTAAGGCCCTAAATTAAAAAAAAAAACAACTTTAACTAAAAGAACTGACAAGGATGAGACGCAGCCTCCTTTGTAAATGTGCTGAGAACATGAAGAGACCATTTTTCGAAACACTTGCAGTTATAGAAATTTCAATGATGCCTTCAATCGTTCCGTGACAACGGTTTTGAGAGTATGTCGCCCAGCCAGTAATGGATCCAAATAAAAAGGTTTTATTAAATAAAAGGGTTATTTAATTCGTTTAAACAGCTCACGCACGTATCGTGTTTTGTTTCACTGTCATACATAGTCAGTTTGGTCTATAATTTTACCATGAATGGTCTTACAAACCAACAACGCTTGCAAATTATTGAATTTTATTATCAAAATGCGTGCTCTGTTAAGAAAGTTCATTGGGCACTTCTTGTGTTCAGTGAGGAAGCTAATTTTTGGCTCAATGGATACGTAAGTAAGCAGAATTGCCGATATTGGAGTGAAGATCAGCCAGAAGCATTGCAAGAGCTACCAATGCATCCGAAAAAATCACAGTTTGGTGCGGTTTATGGGCTGGTGACATCATTGGACCGTACTTCTTCGAAGATGATGCGCATCGTAACGTAACTGTGAATGGACTTACTAAGAGGCGAGTTCGGACTTATTGAGAAACGAGTTCGGTGAACATTTTTTTCCTCCTACTGTCTTTTTTTAATGTGACCTGCCTTGGGTTACAAGTTCAGCTATATATTACCGGGTGTGACATAGTGATAGGTTGCAAATTTTCCCACAAACTCTCCATTAAGGAGCAGGGGGTAAACTTCACACATATCAAAGAATGCTGTCCGATTCAAGTTTTAAGCTCAATGACAAGGGACCTCCTTTTTGTAGCCGGGTTCGAACGGCGTGGCGTAATGTAACATCTCTTTGGGAAGAAGCTTTTATAATTGAGTCTTACCAGTTTTTCAAATTTCACAGAATGTCGCCCGCATTAAAAGCGGATAACCACCGCAGAAATATTTCTTCAGATGTTGTTGCCAAGAATCGAACCCAGACGTATGGCGCAAAAGGCGGACATGTTAACATCTGCCACATGGTGGGCACCAACCTGAAAGGTTGAATAAGGTTAAAGAGCACGCTACTAGAGCAACATCGGTTTGATCTTTTAGAGAAGAGAGAAAAAATAAAACTTCGAAAACAGATAGTTTTCCGCAACAGTACGGAGCACAGTGGGAGAAAATTGGAAAAAAACTAGTAAACAATACGCTGTGTGAGAAAGGGTAGAGATATCTCTTTGAAATTTGGAATCGGTAGTACTGAGCATGCTAGCGAGAACGTGTGCAAAATTTCAAGGCTTTAGGTTATCCGCGCGCCTTTTGGCAGGCCCCTAGAATTGGTCACCTTGGTATTTCGAAAATTTGTTGGGGCTGCCAAATCTTCGTTTGAGTTCCTGTTTCCAAAATTGAAAAAAATCTAAGAAAAAAAAAAGAAAATAGATATCATACAATTTTTTTTTTTTGAATTTTGCAAAAAAAATTTCCCTTAGAAAACCAAAAAAGAATTCTGCCCGAAGTTTTTTTGGCAAAAATTCCCAAAATAACGCTTTCCGACAAAGAAAGTTTCAAATATAGGAGGCTACAAAATAAAAGTGTCCTTTGAATTCCGCCCAAAGTTTTTCTTTTTTGCGAATATTCCCAAAAAATCCTTTCCGGTAATAAATAAAGCTTCTGTATGGCAGCTATATCTAAATATAGTCCGATCCGAACCATATTTGCGACGGATGTCGGAAGAACTAAGACTACCCACTGTTTCAAATTTCAGCGAATTCGGTTAAAAAATAAAGTTTTCACGGGCTTCAGACCCTTAATCGGGAGATCGGTCTATATGGCAGCCATATCTAAATATAGTCCGATCTGAACCATATTTGGGTCCTATTTCAAATTTCAGCGAAATCAGTTAAAAAATAAAGCTTTTATGGGCTTTAGACCCTTTATCTGGAGATCGGTCTATATGGCAGATAAATCTAAATATTGTCCGATTTGATCCATATTTAGGTCATATATTGGGAGGCTTAAAATAACCCTCTGTTTCAAATTTCAGCGAAATCTGGTAATAAATAAAGCTTTTATGGGCTTCAGACCCTTTATCGGGAGATCGGTATATACGGTAGCTATATATAAATATAGTCCGATATGAACCATGTTTAGGTCAGTTGTCGGGAAGCCTTAAATTTCAAATTTCAAAATCGGATGAAAAAAAGTTTTTATAAGCATTGGACTCTTTATCGGAAAATCGGTCTATATAGCAGCTATATCCAAATATGGTCCGATTTGGCCCGTTTAAGAACTTAACCAGCGTGCATCAAAAAGACCTATCTGTGCCAAAAGGCTCTAGAGTGATTACAACAGACGGACGGATAGAGGGACAGATGCACGGACATCGTTAAATCGTCTTAGAATTTTATGACGATCCGAAATATATATACCTTGTAGGGTCGGAAATTGATATTTCGATGTGTTGCAAACGGAATGGCTAAATAATTATACCCCCTATCTTACGCTGGTGGGTATAATAAGACCTTACGAGGCTCCGCAAGTCAAATTGGGAGATCGGTTTATATGGCAGCTTTAGCATGTTATGGACCGATTTAGACCATATTTGGCACAATGTTTGGAAGTCATAACAAAATGACGAGAATTTCGCCGTCTAGGACTCAAGAAGTCAAATCAGGAGATCGGTTTATATGGCAGCTATGTTAGGATATGGACTAATTTAGACCATACTAGACACAGTTGTTGGAAGGCATAACAAAACACCTCACGCAAAATTTCAGTCAAATACGATAAAAATTGAGCCCTCTAGAAGATTTATATGGCAGCTATATCAGGCTATGGACTGATTTAGAAGATACTTGACACAGTGGTTGGAAGTGATACCAAAACGATATGTACAAAATTTTAGCCAAATCGAGTAAAAAATTGCGCCTTGCAGAAACTCAAGAAGTCTAATCGGGAGATCGATTTTTATGGCAGTCATATCAGTATACAGACTAATTTAGACCATACTTAGCACAGTTCTTAGAAGTTAAAACAAAACACTTTATGCAAAATTTCAGCCAAATGGTATAATAATTGCGCCCTCTAGCGGCTCAAGAAGTCAAGAACCAAGATCGGCTTATAAAGCAGCTATATCAGGTTATTGACCGATTTGAACCACAGCACAGTTGTTGAAAGTCATAACAAAACACGCCAAGTAAACTTGATTCTGAAAAAACGTTGCACTTTGTTTACGATAATGGAACATGTTTTTGCGATAAACATAGTTGACACATATAAAGTTTTTTTCTTGTGTAAGTACACAGAATTGTGCAATATTGTGAGTATTTTTGACCACCACTGGTCCATACACTCAAAAACTCACTCATTCTCTTTAGTGGGATAGATACAAGGGAATAAATATTGGTCCAGCAAACGAATAATCATTTGTGGCTAACGAAACACTTTTGTAATCAAAGAGGTTTTGGTTTAACAAAAAAAAAAGAAATGTGCTTTTACCGTAGGCGCAGCAGCTAAAGGGATTACAATAAACAAAGATAGTTATGTTAGAAATGCTACGTTTATGGTTAACGGTCGATAATTTGAGGAGAAACTCAATGCGATTACATTAAAAGAAAAACTTCGTGATAAAAGTATTTTGTTTGTCCCAAAAACATCCCAAACGTTTCATGTTTTTGCGTGTGGCTACTTAACTACTGGCTCGCCATAAATCCAATATTTAAGCCACACGGCGCTAATAAATCTAGACCCATAGGTTTGTTTTCCTTTCGCTACACCACCTCATAGTCTGGGTAATAAAATTTTTAATCTAAATTGTCTATGAAAGGTTTCAGTTTTCATGCTGTCATGAGGCAAACCGGCTAATCCTGCCTGGAACAACCCCAGAAAAACACTAAACATACACGCGCCAGCAACAACAACAACATAAACACAGAGGCAACAATGTTTGCCTTCGGTTTTTATTGGTCAACAATCGACAATGCAAAGGTGAGAAAACAGCTCACCCGTCTTCTGTATGTCTGTCCGTCCGTCCAGCCCGTTTAATGTTCGCTCGCCTGCATGTGCCATCCGTGGTCTCCGTGTGTATTTTGTTTGTGTGTGTGTGTGTGTGAGTGTGCGTGACACCAACTCTGGGATTAGCCAGCCTGCGTCCGTCATTTGTTGCACGATTAGCTTGTTAAGGTGGATTAAGATGTGGTTTATGATTTGATGGTGCGATGCCGCATTCATTTATTCTCTGCAAATGTATGGAAGGA
Source organism: Stomoxys calcitrans (assembly GCF_963082655.1). Taxonomy (NCBI): domain Eukaryota; kingdom Metazoa; phylum Arthropoda; class Insecta; order Diptera; family Muscidae; genus Stomoxys; species Stomoxys calcitrans. The sequence continues at coordinate 156,540,350 of NC_081556.1, read as the reverse complement.
GGAGGTGGCAACTCGTCCATCATGAGTGTTGATGATTATGGCATGACATCGACATCAACATCATCAGCACAGCGTAAGCAGGCAATGGTATAGATCTACACATATATCTACACATACATATGTGTATGCGTAGTTCTACTATAATCTAAGAGAAGACTTGTTTAGTGTTAGTAAAAATATTCCATAGTTGGGCAAAGAATTTTTCTAAAATAAGCTAAATATTCATTACTTTATAAGACAAAACACTTGCATTACGTAATGAACTTTGAATAGCTAGGTGTCCATCAGCTAAATCCGATAAGACTTGCGCCCTCTAGAGGCTCAAGAAGTCAAGATCCCAGATTGGTTTATATGGCAGCTATAGAAAAACATGGGCCGATTACAACCATACTTAGAGGCCCAAGAAGTCAACATCCCAGATCGGTTTGTATGATGGCTATATCAGGTGACGGACCGATTTCAACCATATTTAGCAAAGTTGTTGGAAGTCATAACAAAACACCTCATCCAAAACGGATAAGAATTTCGGACACTAGTGGCTCAAGAAGTCGAGATTCAAGACCGGTTATATAGCAGCTACACCAGGTTATGGACTGATTTGAACCATACTTATCACAGTTTTTGAAAGTCATAACGAAGCACGTCGTGCAAACGTTCAGCCAAATCCGATAAGAACTGCGCCCTCTAGTGGTTCAAGAAGTCAACATCCCAGATCGGTTTATATTGCAGCTATAGCAAAACATGGACTGATTTCAACCATACCTAGAGCAGTTGTTAGAATTCATAGCAGAACACTTCATGCTAAATTTCAGACAAATCGGATGAGAATTGCGCCCTCTAGAGGCTCAAGAAGTCAAGATTAAAGATCGGTTTATATGGCAGCTATATCAAAACATGGACCGATATGGCCCATTTACAATCCCAACTGACCTACACTAATAAGAAGTATTTGTGCAAAATTTCGAGCGGCTAGCTTTACTTTTTCGAAAGTTAGCGTCCTTTTGGCAGGCAGACGGATGGACGGACATGGCTAGATCGACTTAAAAGGTCATGACGATCAACAATATATATTCTTTATGGGGTCTTGGACGAATATTTCGAGGAGTTACAAACAGAATGGCGAAATTAGTATACCCCCATCCTATGGTGGAGGGTGTAAAAATGAGATTTTCAAAACTTTGAGGCCCTAGCTGAACATTTAAATATCTTCCAATTGTGCTTTAATTTTGGGAACCTTAAAATCTAACCGCATGAAACCTTTTAGGGGGGTGCCGCCAACAAAAATCGACATCTGTTTTTTCCCTTTGAGGTAAAATCACCCTATGTGGTACACAGATGTTTTCCTCCTGGAGCATGAACTTGATGTGCGTTGTTTAGGCATAGGTCCTTGGTCCCTTGTTCGCCCCTATAAACAAAAACTCCCCCGCGTGGGATTTCCAAGAAATGTCAGTTGTTGGGTAGGTGTGGCCTATAGATTTATTGTTGTTGTCGTAACAGTGTGCTGTACACTGAGACGACAGCCCTTGCCTGATATAGGACTCCAACGTGTTACTTCGGTATGAAGAACCCTCTGTCATAGATTTGTAGAAATGTGGGACGCATGGGTCTTTGAAAACTTCTTCCATTTATACCGCAGGGGACAATGTGGTCTTTAATTGATTTTTATTTACCGTCATGTAACAAGTCTTCTTCTTTACTTTAATAGGCTGTGACAGAATATTTGTTCCACTAGCCGAACGTAGAAAAGCGTTTCAAGCGCCTCGATCTTCTGCGCTCATTCTAAAATCTCTGACACCAAGTTTCGAGATGTCTCCCACAACTTGATCTTTCCATCGGCTTTTTGGTCTTCCCGGTTTGCGTGTACCACCGTGTTTGCCTTCAAAAGACTTCTTTGCTGGAGCTTCTTCATCCATTCTGACAGCCGTTGTATTGGATTTTTCATATAGTCGGCATTGACAAATTTTTTCACAGCTTGTGACTCTGTAATTGCATTCTTTCTTCTGTCAGTTATCAGCTGTTACTTTTAGCTTGCTTTAGAAAAAAAAAATTAAAAAAAGGATATTTGATTAAAGTTATTTCTAAGTCTTATTAAAAATGCATTTACTTTCTTTTAAAAAATCCGCAATTACTTTTTGGGCAACCCAATATATTGATGCGTGTAACTATGCTATCGTCGTCATACAGCTCATACATCTCGTGGTTCATACATCGCCTATATTCTCCGTTAACTCAAACGGGTCCATATATTTTACGAAGAATCTTTCTCTCAAATACTCCAAGCACTGCCTCATCTGCTTTCACAAGTACCCATGCTTCAGAACCATATATCAACAGCGGTAGTATCAGTGTCTTGTTACAAGTATTCAAGTGAAATCAATGAAAAGCAGCTAATCCTGATATGTATTTCATTCCTATCTAGTGAAAGTTAGATGTTCTGGAGAGAATTTCAGCGCAAAGTTCTCCTGAATAGTGAAAATTCAATCACGATTGTGATCTAAAATTGTTTCCGATTAATTGTTTCAATTAATTATACCCCACACCCCACCACTGTGGCACAGGGTATTATAGATTTGTGTATTTGTTTCCAACGCTAAGAAGGCGAAGAGCTAGACCCATTAATAAGTCTACCGATCGATTCAGAATCGCTTTCTGATTCGATGTAGCCATGTCCGTCAGTCCGTCTGTGAGTCCATGTATTCTTATAATCAAAGTGCAGGTCGTATTTGTTGTCCGATTATCACGAAATTGTGCACATTTCACTTTTTTGGCCCAAGGACAAACGCCTGTTGGTTTTGAAAAAAATCGGTTCCGATTTAGATATAGCTCCCATATATAGCTATTATCCGATATGACTTTTTAAGGCTGTAGAAGCCACAATTTTCGTCTGATCTTTAAAATATTTTGCGCGAGGTGTTTTATTTGATGTCCTAATATGCGTGCAAAATTTCATAAAAATCGGTCCAGATTTAGATATAGCTCCCATATATATGTATCGGCCGATTTGCACTTAAATCCCCTTAGTAGCTACAATTTTCAATCGATCTGTACAAAATTTGGCACGGACTGTTTTTTTACTGATCTTAACATATTTGGAAAATTTCATCAAAATCGGTTTAGATTTAGATATAGCTGTCATATATATCTTTCATCCGATATGGACTATTAAGGCTGTAGAAGCCACAATTTTGGTCCGATCTTTACAAAATTTTGCATGAGGTGTTTTATTTGACGTCCTAATATGTGTGGAAAGTTTCATGGAAATCGCTCCAGATTTAGATATAGCTGTCATATATATCTTTCTTCCGATTTGAACTATTAAGGCTGTAGAAGCCACAGTTTTAGTTCGATCTTTACAAAATTTGGCACGGGGTGTTTTGTTTGAGGTCTACATATGTGTGGAAAATTTCATGAAAATCGGTCCAGATTTAGATATAGCTCCCATATATATCTTTCATCCGATTTGTCCTTTTTAGGCTGTAGAAGCCACAATTTTGGTCCGATCTTTACAAAATTTGGCTTGGGGTGTTTTATTTGACGTTTCCATATGTGTGTAAAATTTCATAAAAATCGGTCCAGATTTAGATATAGCTCCCGTATATATGTATCGGCCGATTTGGCCTTTTAAGGCTCTAGAAGCCACAATTTTGGTCCGATCTTTATAAAATTTTGCGTGAGGTGTTTTATTTGACGTGGTAATATGTTTGGAAAGTTTCATGAAAATCGGTTCAGATTTAGGTATAGCTCCCATATATATCTTCCATCCGATTTGAACTATTAAGGCTGTAGAAGCCACAATTTTGGTCCGATCAATATAAAATTTTGCATGAGGTGTTTTCTTTGACGTCCTAATATGAGTGCAAAGTTTCATGAAAATCGGTTCAGATTTAGATATAGCTCCCATATATATCTTTCATCCGATATGGACTTTTAAGGCTGTAGAAGCCATAATTTTCGTCCGATTTTTACAAAATTTGACATTGGGTATTTTATTTGAGGTCTACATATGTGTGCAAAATTTCATAAAAATCGATTCAGATTTAGATAAAGCTCCCATATATATCTTTCATCCGATATGGACTTTTAAGGCTGTAGAAGCCACAGTTTTAGTTCGATCTTTAAAATATTTTGCGCGAGGTGTTTTATGTGACGTCCTAGTATGTGTGGGAAAATTTCGTCAAAATCGGTTCAGATTTGGATATAGCTCCCATATATATCTTTCATCCGATTTGGCCTTTTAAAACTGGTCCGATTTTGCATGAGACGTTTAAATTGACGTTCCAATACGTGCGCAAAATTTCATTAAAATCGGTCCTAATTTAGATATAGCTCTAATGTGTATATTTCATCCGATATGGACTTTTAAGACAGTAAAATCCACAATTTTGGTCACATCTCTACAATATAGGTCGTGAGATGTTCTATTTCATGTCTCAGTAGGTGTCAATAAAATTGGCACAGGTTTCGACATAACTCCCCTATAATCTTCTATCCGATATGCCCTTTTAAAGACGTGGAAATCCAAACTTTTTGTCCTTACAAGGTTCTAAATTGCTATTTTAATTGGTTTCCAAATTTAAGTTTGACTAGATTTCGAGATAAGTTCTACATATAAAAAGTACTCCATACACCAGGTGGTGTAGGGTATTATGTAGGGTATATTATCGGCACCGCCCCACTTTTGCCTTTCCTTACTGGTTGTTTAATCGGTCAGTATTATCTGTTATCGCATGATATCGATAATTTTGCACTGAAATTATATCCAAATCATCTGACTTGCAATGAAAAGGACTACCCCAAAATACAGCACAGATCGATATCAAGTTCGGGAGTGGGTACAACTGGTACATGTACATAAATCTAGACACCACCTACTAAAATGTTCTGTATTTTGGAAGAAATGCAGGGTCACTAAAGATTTCTTAATGAAAGATAAACAACCATAATCGCAATTCCAATCCATTCAAAATATCCATGAAAACGGATACCTATTCCACCGATTTCCGAAATGTTTTACAATGTGGAAATGTGGGAATTTTATCTCTTGGCCTTTTTGTATCGGTAATAACCAATAACAACAGCCACACAATGATGCCTGGCAATGTAGGTTGGATGACTTTCAGCTCTTGATTGATCAAATAGCTCAGCTCGGACAGTATTGATCGTTAACAAAAGACAACACCATTGGATGAGATATGCAAGCATTCATGCTGCATATTCCACAGCCTGTATCGGTGACTGCCTTCATAAATAAAACATTCTCCTATTAGGAAAAAAAAAACACAAGTAAGCACAAAGGCTTACAGTGGTAGGTAGGAGAGGACAGAGGCGCAAGGCCAGCCTTAGCTGGCTACCAATGCTGCCCTCGCCGCGATTTATGTCTGAAGTAAGTAAAGGAAATTCAAGGAATATCACGCTGTCATATCTCAAATCCAAACTCAAACGACGAGCCATGAATACATTATAGCCCCGATAAACTTCTCTCGTCCCAGCCGCAGCTCCAGCTCGAGCTCCTGGCCGGGCCAAGGCAACGAAACGGACGTGGACGTGGACATACTCGTACCTTGTCGCAACAATCATATGCAGTTTGACCAGCCATGGTGGGGTGAGAGTCGGGTGGGGTTGGCAAGGAAGAGTTTGTTTTCTCCTTTTCTCAATGTAGCTGTTGGCCAAGTCAACTGCGTCGTGCCTTTCATGTTATTGCCCGGCCAAGAAGAGATGTTATGTTACCGATACAACCGATTGTCGCATAAATCAATCGCAAAAAAGAGTGCCAATGTGTGGCATGGTCTGGTCTGGCCTGGTCTGGTCTGGTTGGAGCGAGTCTGTGCCGTACTGGAATGGTGTTTTCTTAGCAGCAGCAGTCTCAGTGTAAAGCAGCAACCATAAGTGTGAGTATGGTGTAGCATGTGTGGAATGGATGGTAGCTGCTGCACGGCATCGACTGAAGTGTAGAGTCGAGTTTGGGGTATTCGTCTCGAGTGGAGTGAAGTAAAGTACCGAGGCCTTGCTTACAACGTTCGAATTTTACAAAGAAGCATATCAGGCTGGATTCATCATCATCAGCACCATCACTCCGATGTGTTCGTTGTCGTATGCACCGCTTGACAAGTAACTGATGTGGAAAAAATAACGAGGCAGGAAAGGGAAATCAAAAATGGCACTGTAAACATCTCCAAAATTCTTGAATATTTTTTCTATAAAATTCAAATAAAGGTAAAAAAAACTTTTTACTAAAATTTTGACAAGAATAAAAATGTGAAAAATTCTTGGCAAAATGCAAATTCGATAAATTTTTGGGTAACATTCGAATTTTGAAGTCATTTTTGATAAAAAGTCGATTGTTTTTATAAATATCTAAAATTCAAGTTGTGTTTGTATGTATGTTTGTATGTATGTATGTATGTATGTATGTATGTATGTATGTATGTATGTATGTATGTATGTATGTATGTATGTATGTATGTATGTATGTATGTATGTATGTATGTATGTATGTATGTATGTATGTATGTATGTATGTATGTATGTATGTTTGTTTGTTTGTTTGTTTGTTTGTTTGTTTGTTTGTTTGTTTGTTTGTTTGTTTGTTTGTTTGTTTGTTTGTTTGTTTGTTTGTTTGTTTGTTTGTTTGTTTGTTTGTTTGTTTGTTTGTTTGTTTGTTTGTTTGTTTGTTTGTTTGTTTGTTTGTTTGTTTGTTTGTTTGTTTGTTTGTTTGTTTGTTTGTTTGTTTGTTTGTTTGTTTGTTTGTTTGTTTGTTTGTTTGTTTGTTTGTTTGTTTGTTTGTTTGTTTGTTTGTTTGTTTGTTTGTTTGTTTGTTTGTTTGTTTGTTTGTTTGTTTGTTTGTTTGTTTGTTTGTTTGTTTGTTTGTTTGTTTGTTTGTTTGTTTGTTTGTTTGTTTGTTTGTTTGTTTGTTTCTTTGTTTGTTTGTTTGTTTGTTTGTTTGTTTGTTTGTTTGTTTGTTTGTTTGTTTGTTTGTTTGTTTGTTTGTTTGTTTGTTTGTTTGTTTGTTTGTTTGTTTGTTTGTTTGTTTGTTTGTTTGTTTGTTTGTTTGTTTGTTTGTTTGTTTGTTTGTTTGTTTGTTTGTTTGTTTGTTTGTTTGTTTGTTTGTTTGTTTGTTTGTTTGTTTGTTTGTTTGTTGGTTTGTTTGTTTGTTTGTTTGTTTGTTTGTTTGTTTGTTTGTTTGTTTGTTTGTTTGTTTGTTTGTTTGTTTGTTTGTTTGTTTTGTTAATTTTTTTATATCACGAGGGGGGCGGACCTTCCCCCTTACCCCAAAAGTACTACCCGAAAATAAAAGTGAACCGATCGGATCAATATGCTATTCAAATGAAAGGTATTCAAGAGTAGAGTACAAATTTCATAATAAACGTTGGGTCCAAGTACCTGGGGGCCGCCCCAGCCCCAAAATCCCTTAAAATAGGTTTATTTGACAATCAGGACAATATGGGACTCAAATGATTGGTATTCGGGAGTAGATTGCGAATATGGCCAGGAGGTAGGAATAGGCTTTATAATTTATTGATAACGGAAGGGGGCGGACCCTTCACACCACCCAAAATCAAAAGTGGATCGATAAGGACAATATGGGTTTCAAATGAAAAGTATGCTGAAGTAGAAAACGAATCTGGCATACAGATTCATGTCGAAGTATAGAGGGTCACCGACCCCCACAAAAGATCCCAAAATGGGCACATTAGTCAATCACGGATATATGGAACTAGGTTTGATTGTTCCGTATAGACTGAAGAACGGCAGAACCGATTTTCTCGAAATGTTCGCATATTGTGTAGGCTGGTCGGGAAGGAAACATAGGTTATATAATTTTTCGATATCGGAAGGGGTACGGACCCTCCCCCTTATGCCAAAAACACAACACAAAATCAAAAGTTGACCGATCGGGACCATATAGGTATCAAATGAAAAGTATTGGAGAGTAGACTACGAATATGGTATTAAAATTGGAGTCTCAGTGCCCATCGGGCCACCCCAAACACGAAATTCCCCCAAATAGACATATTGGACGTTCATTTCAATATGGGGCTCAAATGAAAGATGTTCGGGAGTAGATTTCGAATCTGGCATACAAAATCAGATCGAAGTATAGGGGGTCACGCCAACCCTAAAAAACGCCTTTAAACCCTTTATGACTTTATGATACTTGGGTGAACCGATTTTCTAAAAAATGTTCGCAGATTCTGTACGTTTGTCTGGAAGGAGGCGGGTGGAGGCGGACCCTCCCCCTTACCCCAAAAACGCCACCCATATCCGAAAGTGGTCCGTATTGGAGATCAGAAAACGAATATGGTATTAAAATTTGGGTACAAGTACCCAGGGGGCACCCCCAACCCAAAACTCCTCCAAACAGATATATTCGAAGTTCATGTCAATATGGGACTCAAAACTTTTAGGTCCAAGTAATGGGAGGTTGTCCAAGTAATGGGAGGTCGTCCTAGTAATGGGAGGTCGCCCACCCCCCAATAACCCCCAAATGTGCATATTAGCCGACTATGGCTATATGGGACACAAATGAAAGGTATTGGGGAATAGATTACGAATATAACATTAAAATTTGCGTTCAAGTCAAGGTGGCGCTTTTCCTCCTAAAAATACTTTAAATGGGTTATTTGACCCATTATGACAATATGGGATTGAAATGAAAGGAATTTGAGAGTAGAAAAAGAATTTCATATCCAATTTGCAGCCAAATGATTTGGGGTACGCCCTAAAGCTCCCTCTAAACATTACTTCATTTTTGTTGGGAATAAAGAACGAATTTGATATCTATTGTCAGTGCAAAGTGCCGGTAGCCGGTAGCCGTCCCAGCCCCAAAACATCCTCCAAACGGTTCATATTTACCGTCCATGACAAAATGGGGCTCAAATTAAAGCGATTTGGAAGTGCAACACGAATTTGATATCCTAATTTTTAAAAACACCAGGAATCTGGCAGGGGCGAACTTCTCACACATCAATGAGTGCTTTCTGATTCAAGTTTAAACTCAATGATAAGGGATCTTTTTTTATGGCAGAGTCTGAGCGGCGTCCCGCGACACCACTCTGGGGAAAATTTTTTAAATGACCCTGTATGGCATTGTAGCTCGCAAATGTCGCCAACATTAAGAGGGGATAACCACGGCTTTGTCCGAAGTTCTCGCCAGGATTCGAACGCGTTCAGCGTCATAGACTATAATGGCACGAATTCGATATCCGCATTCAGAGCAAAGTGTCCCCACCCTAAAATGGTATTAAAGAGTTAAAGAAGGCGCAGCGAAGCAGGCCGGGTTCAGCTAGTAAAGAATATTTATTCTTGATCGTCTCGACATTCTGATTCGAACTAGCCATGTCCGTCTGTCCGTCCGTCCGTCTGTCGAAATCACGAACGCGTAATGCTAGCAGCTTTCACAGCTACTTTATATTGATGTAGGTCGTTGGGGATTGCAAATGGGCCATATCAGTTCAGATTTGCATATAGCTCCCATATAAACCGATCTCCCGATTTGACTTCTTGAGCCCATGGAAGCCACAATTTTTGTCCGATTTGGCTGAAATTTTGCACATAGTGTTCTGTTATGACTTACAATAACTATGTCAAGTACGGTCCAATTCGGTCTATAACTAGATAAAGCTCCCTTATTTCAGCAGAATCCATGGTGGTGGGTTCCCAAGATTGTGCCCGGCTGAACTGCTGGAAAAAAGGAAAAAGGCGTGCCGCAGTGTAACACCTCTTTGGGAAGAAGTTTTTACATGGCAAAATACCTCACCAGCTGTAGCAGAGGTTAACCACCGCTGACAATTTTTTCTAATCGCCAGGATGCGAACCCAGTGGTTCTGCGTCTTAGGCGGTCATACCAACCTCTACGCAACGGTGGCTTATATGCGGTTCAAACCTCTCTTAAATATCCCGTTTTTAGAGATTGGGATAAGGGTGAGCATTTTTTTTTTGTTTGGACGAAATTAAACCCATCATCTTTGAATCTACTTCTGATTACACCCTCCTCCTTTAGCAGCCGATTTACTTTCGGTCTCTTAGCACGCTGGCTGTCTGACTAGCTGGCTATGATAGTTGCTTTTTTGTTGTTCTTGTTGCTGTTGTTGGCTATGTTTTTAATGCTAGTGGGCTGCATTCGTGAAATGCTCAACGTTTCGTTTGAGTTGTTGCAGTTGCATTGGATTTTTCTTTTTGGCAGTTACAGAAGTTTTTCTTTTCGTTCGTTTTCCTTGGTTTTTGCCCAGTTTCTGGTTTACTTTGCAAACTGGTTGTGATTGTGATTTTTGTTGGCTGTTTGGCCCACGAAGCGCTTGGAATGGTGTTTGCCGCCTTGGTGGTCGTCAGAAGTGCGCCTCTTGTGGACCATAGACTTGGTGGATGGCTAGTTGCCTTGGCTCGCCTTGGCTGCGATGAAATGCATTAAGGAGGCGAGTTCATGTTGGGCAATGTTAAGACAAACGTCGACGTCTACATTTATATTTTACAGATAGATGACTGCATTGCAGAGGCCATGGTACAAAGTGGAGTTTGTGTGGGGGGGGGCGTCTGAGTACCCGTTGCCACAACTCACAACAATTTTGTGCTACGATTAGGAACCAAAACGGCATGTCTCAGGGGGAGTTGGGCGGCAATATCTTGTCCAAAGTAAAACTCAGGCACTCAGGAAGGTGGTTAAGATTGAAAAGGCACTTAATTTTCTTCTTCTCTCTCTCTCGCTCTCTCTTTCTCTCTCGCTCCCTCTTGCGATGCATAGATAAGGCAGTAAGTAATGCGATTCTGATTAAGATAAGAATTGATGTTATTTGCACGAAATTGTTTTGTAATTTCATACCCAAGAAATGTGAGCTCTCAGGCTGAAGAGCCATTGCAGCATCTTCACTGACAAAGTTTATGAATTCTACACTTCACTGATCCACTATCGCCAACACTTGGAAATCCTTCACTAGACTGGCCGGCCTCATGCAAAGTGCTAAGTAATAGGCATGAGTTATCATTAGAATGCCATGGCTGGGAAAGGAAAATAGAATGTGGATGAAAGCCATTCGTGATGATAAAGTCTTGGAATAAAAAAGGCAATGAATGAAGATGAGATAGTTGCGATTTGGTTCTGAACCAAGCATAGCACATGATATTTGAAATATTTATATTATGGCTTAGAAAGTTCAAAGATGAAGCAGGGGAAGACTGCAAAACGTCTTAAAAATGGCAATCAATAAAGTATTAGATTACATAATATTGAATTAATATGAAGATGTTGTTGGGGTAACACAACCCGTCCCAATACTTGACTTAAATTTGGGTTCACATCTCATTACTATTTATTCTATGCTCAAAGTTAGGAGCTTAAAGTTTCTACAAAAGATCTCCAATTATTTCGAGCTATTAGCCTTAATTCATTAACCGATTTGCCGGTTGCACTGAAAACAGTTCGGCACCATGTCGCTTGCATGCAGCTTGGGGGGGGGTTACGAAGGGTGTGTCCGCTTCAGCCACATTTCCTCATTTTGATCTCGGTGTTGATATTCCGCCGTTGAGTACTCATCCATAGTTCCTCATTAGATATGGTTCTGGGCCACCGGTATTGGAGAAAATTTCGTAGGCAGCGATTTATGAAGCTTTGTAGTTTTTCTTTAATCTCTGCTGTAACATGGCATGTTCCTGAACCATAAGGAAGCACTTACTCCACGCATGCATTGAAAATTCGGCATTTAGTTGTAATGCTGGATCCGGCGAAGGATGTCCTGTTTTGCTCCTCCATTTGTGGAAAGAACGCTTCCCAGATATGTGAAGCCGTCGACGTGTGCTATATTTTGCCCTTTAATGGTGAAAACCGTGTAATTTGTTGATTTAATATGCAGCGATTCTGTTTTCCTAATGTTGACCCAATTTCGCGACTCGTTCTGAAAGTCATTTAGCTTCCGTTTAATTCAGGACAGGCAGGACAATATCTTTGGCGTATTAAAATTTCTCCAGACAATCGTTAAGGCGCTAGGTGATTCCCCTTTTGATGTTAGAGCTGCCAACAATTTCTAGCACGCGGTCCAATACAGTGGCAATAGCAGATATCCCTGTTGGAAACCGGAGATGGAATTTAACGGTTCACTACATTTGCCGTTGTGCAGAACACGCCATCTGGCGCCTTGGTAGCTATTAAAAATGTTATCAAAAAGGTTTAGAGTGGTATCAGAATTTGCTGTGCCAAATTTCATCCAAATCGAATGAAAAATGCTTCTTTTATAGGCTCATTACACTATATGGGGAGATCGGTCTATATGGCAGCTATATTCAAATATGGTCCGATCTGGTTAAAATTGCACAGGAATGGGTAGGGGTCTACCAGAGCTATTGGGTTGCCCAAAAAGTAATTGCGGATTTTTCATATAGTCGGCGTTGACAAATTTTTTCACAGCTTGTGCCTCTGTAATTGCATTCTTTCTTCTGTCAGTTATCAGCTGTTACTTTTAGCTTGCTTTAGAAAAAAAGTTTAAAAAAGGATATTTGATTAGAGTTCATTCTAAGTTTTATTAAAAATGCATTTACTTTATTTTAAAACAAGTAAAAAGGCGTTAAGTTCGGCCGGGCCGAACTTTGGATACCCACCACCTCGGGTATATATGAAAACCACCTTTCATCAAAATTCGGTGAAAATTTCATACCTTATACTTATATACCTCATACCGATCTGAACTATATACGACACGGATGTCGAAAAGGAGAACATAAGTCACTGTGTCAAATTTCAGTGAAATCGGATTATAAATGCGCCTTTTATGGGGCCGGGACTTTAAATCGAGAAATCGGTCTATATGGCAGCTATATCCAAATCTGGACCAATTTGGGCCAAGTTGCATAAATATGTCGAAGAGCCTAACACAAAGCAAATTTCGGCGAAATCGGACAATAAATGCCTCTTTTATGGGCCCTAAACCTTAAATCCAGAGATCGGTCTATATGGCAGCTATATTCAAATCTGGACCGATCTGGGCAAAATTTAAGAAGGACGTCGAAGAGCCTGACCAAACTCACTGTCTCAAAATTCAGCGACATCGGACAATAAATTCGTCTTTTATGGCCCCAAAACCTTAAACCTAGATGTCGGTCTATATGGCAGCTATATCAAAATCTGGACCGATCTGTGCGATATTGCAGAAGTATGTCAAGGGGCTTAACTTATCTCACTGTTCCAAATTTCGGGGACATCGGGCAATAAATGAGCATTTTATGGGCCCAAAACCATAAATCAAGAAATCGGTCTATATGGCAGCTATATCCAAATTTGAGCCGATCTGGACCAAATTGAAGAAACATGTCAAAGGACCTAACACATCTCACTGTCCCAAATTTCAGCAAAATCGGATAATGAATGTGGCTATTATGGGCCTTACACCATAAATCGGAGGATCGGAATATATGGCAGCTATATCCAAATCTGAACCGATCTGGACCAAATTAAAGAAACATGTCAAAGGGGCTAAGACAACTCACTGTCCCAAATTTCAGCGAAATCGGACCATAAATGTGGCTTTTATGGGTCTTAGACCTTAAATCGGAGGATCGGTCTATATGGCAGCTATATCCAAATCTGGACCGATCTGAGCCAAATTGGCAAAGGATATCGAAGGGCCTAACACAAGTCACTGTCCCAAATTTCGACAAAATCGGATAATAAATGTGGCTTTTATGGGCCTAAGACCCTAAATCGGCGGATCGGTCTATATGGGGGCTATATCAAGATATAGTCCGATATAGCCCATCTTCGAACTTAACCTGCTTATGGACAAAAAAAGAATCTGTGCAAAATTTCAGCTCAATATCTCTATTTTTAAAGACTGTAGCGTGATTTCAACAGACAGACGGACAGACGGACGGACATGGCTAGATCGTCTTAGATTTTTACGCTGATCAAGAATATATATACTTTATAGGGTCGGAAATGGATATTTCGATGTGTTGCAAACGGAATGACAAAATGAATATACCCCCATCCTTCGGTGGTGGGTATAAAAAATTCGCATTTACTTTTTGGGCAACCCAATATATCCAAATATAGTGCGATCTGAACCATACTTCACAGAAATGGGAAGGGGTCTACCAGAACTCACTGTGCCAAATTTCGTCGAAATCGGATGAAAAATTACCAATTTAGTGCTTCAAGATTTTAAGTCTGGAGATCGGTCCATAATGAGGCTATGCAAATTGCAAATTTTGCTCATGAACATTCCACTAAGGAACAGGGGAAAACTTCTCACATATCAAAGAGTGCAGTCCAATTCAAGTTTTAAGCTCAATGATAAGGGGCCTCCATTTTAAAGCCGAGTCAGGAACGGCGTGCCGCAGTGCGACACCTTTTTCGAGAGAGAAGTTTCACATGGCATAGTAGGGTGGGAAAACCACCGCTGAAATTTTTTTCTGATGGTCTCACCAGGAGGATTCGAACCCAGGCGTTCAGCGTCATAGGCGGACATGCTAACCTCTACGCTACGGTGGCCTCCGTCCATAGAGGCATGGAGTGGATTAATATACCATCCTCTTTTCAACCTAACCATCCCCATATTTTCCAAAACACTCCAAATGCATCCCCTTTTTTTACCCACCACCGTAGGATAGGAGAGGCGTATATTCATTTAGTCATTCCGTTTGCAATACATCGCAATATCAATTTCCGACCCTACAAAGTGTATATATTTCGGATCGTCGTAAAATTCTAAGACGATTTTACGATGTCCGTGTGTCTGTCCGTCCGTCTGTTGTAATCACTCTACAGCCTTTAAAAATTGAGATATTGAGGTGAAATTTGGCACAGATGCGTCTCTTTGATGCACGCTGCTTAGGTTCTTAAACGGGCCAAATTGGACCATATTGGGACATAGCTGCTATATAGACCGATCTGCCGATAAAAGGTCAAATACCCATAAATACCTTTATTTTCATTCGATTTCGCTGAAATTTGAAACAGTGAATAGTTTTAGGCTTCCCGACATCTGACCTAAATATGGTTCATATCGGACTATATTTATATACAGTTGTCATATATACCGATCTACCGAGAAAGGGTCTGAAGCCCATAAAAGCTTTATTTATTACCCGATTTCGATGAAATTTGAAGATGTCGGTTATTTGAAGCCTCCCGATATCTGACCTAAATATTGTTTAAATCGGACTATATTTAGATATAGCTGCCATATAGACCGATATCCCGATTAAAGGTTTCAAGCTCATAATACCTTTATTTTTTAACCGATTTCGCTGAAATTTGAAACATTAAGTAGTTTTATGCCTCCTAACATATAACCCAAATATAGTTCAAATCGGACTATATTCAGATATGGCTGGCATGAAGACCGATCTCCCGATAAAGGGTCTGAAGCCCATAAAAGCTCTATTTATTACCCGATTTCGCTGAGATTTGAAACAGTGGGTATTTTTAGATCTCCCGACCTCCGTCCCAAATATGGTTCGGATCGAACTATATTTAGATATAGCGGCCATACAGACCGATCTCCCGATAAAGGGTCTGAAGCTTATAAAGCTTTATTTTTTAACCGATTTTGTTGAAATTTGAAATACAAAACTCAACAGTGACTTACATTTATCAGACCACTCAATGTCCGTGCCTAATTTGGGTGCATAAATTATCCAATTTTTACCGGATTGTGACGAAAGGGGGTTTACATATATACCCGAGGTGATGGGTATCCATAGGTTGGGGTTATACTTATTTCGTCATTCCGTTTGTAACACCTCGAAATATGCGCCTAAGACCCCCTCAAGTATATATATTCTTCATCGTCATCTCATGTCAGTCCGTCTGTCCACCCGCCTGTATGTCGAAAGAACGCTAACTTTCTAAGGCGTATAAGTAGGCGCTTGAAATACTTCTTATTAGTGTAGGTCGGTTGGGATTGAAAATAGGCCAAATCGTTCCATGTTTGGATATCGCTACCATACAGATCTTGGGTATTGACTTCTTTAGCCTCTAGAGGGCGCAATTATTATCCGATGTGAATGACATTTTGCAAGTGGTGCTTTAGTATTACATCCAATAACTGTGTTAAGTATGGTTGAAATCGGTTCATAACCTGATATAGCTGCCTTATAAAGCGATCCGATCCGATTTGACTTCTTGAGCCTCTAGATGGCGCAATTCTTATCCGGTGTTGAGGAGCGACTTGTAACCACTGTGCCAAGTAAAGTCTAAATCATAACCATAACCTCATGTAGCCGCCATATAAACCGATCTTTCGATTAGACTTCTTGAACTTCTAGAGGGGGCAGTTCTTATCTGACTTGCCTGAAATTTTGCATGCGGTGTTTTGGTACGACTATGCAAAGTATGGTTCAAATCGGTTCATAAAATAATAGAGCTGCCATACAAACCGATCTCCCGATGAGACTTCTTGAGCTTCTAGAGGACGCAATTCCTACCCGATTTGGCCTAAATGTTGCCCATATCATTGAGGAATGACTTCTAACAACTGTGCTGAGTATCGTCTAAATCAGTCCATAACTTGAAATAGCCGCCATATAAACCGATCTCCCGATTAGATTTCTTGAGCTTCTACAGGGTGCAATTCTTATGCAATTTGATTAAAATTTTGCATACGTCGTTTTAGTATGACTTCAAACAAGTATGGTCTAAATCGGTGGATAATCTGATATAGCAGCGATATAATCCGATCTTCATATTTGACTCTCTGAGCCACTGTAGGGCGCACTTTTTACTCGGTTTGCCTGAAATTTTGGGAGTGGTACTTTTCGATGACTTCTAATAGCCATGACAAGCACCCCCCATATCGGTCAATCACTTGATGTTGCTCATTAAAAAAGTCATTCAAAGAAAAAAAAGTCATTCAAAGAACTTGACTAATGCGATCCATGGTGGAGGGTATATAAGATTCGGTCCGGCCGAACTTGGCACGCTTTTACTTGTTCATAGATGTTATAGAGTCTGTTATTTCGTTCCTACTGGGAGGTTCGGTACTTATTTGTCGTAGACGCATTCTTCGTGGTAATGGGGGAGTGGAACATATTAAGAGTTCTGTGAAAATGTTATCGTCAAAAGTTCATCTGTTCCCGTACCGTTCGTCTTTTATAAGGACAGCGTATGAGAACTGTACAATGCCTGGCAGGCCAGTGGCAGTTACCCGACTGAAGAACAACAAGACAGTAGAAGCCGATGGGTTGCCACGTGAAATGCTTGAATACGGAGGGATACACAGATGAAGCGAATGTTTCAGCCTGTTTGGGTAAAAAGGCTAGAAAAACAGTAAACCAATGATTGAAACCTCATAAGAATGGAAAACAAGTCAGTATCATATGTCCCAACTACATAGGAAAAAGTCATCTTCCCGTCGCATTTGAAATACTTTCGAATATGATGTATAAGAGATAAACAGCTGTATTCACAAATCTTAATGAAGCCTTAAAATAGGTTTACTTGACAATTCTATAAAGGAAAACTGTCAAATAAACCTACATCAAATCTTCTTTTACCGGAGTAAACGTTTAAACGAAAGACTCGTTAATATCATATCAACGTTTAAATAATTATTCCAATTTAAAAAAAAATTTTCAAAAAAAAAAAATGTAAAATATTCTTAAATATGTATTAAATAGAAGACTAATGGCATTGTTCTATTTGAATTTCAAATTTAGTTGTAAAAGCCAGCTTTTTCGCCATATATCATCGAAATATTCAAAAGTATTTAAGACACAGGCGATTATAATCATTAACCCAATTTACACTTTCATTCAAAATTTGTTTACATGCCATGAGGGGTAGATATGGCTACGAGCATGGAGAATGGAGGCAATAATAAATTCATGAGACATGGATGATGGCATGGCGAGCACACTCATAAAATTTAAATGTTGTTGTGACACATGTAAATTCCACAATGGCTGGCAGGCTGGCCGTCCTCCAGCGGCGTCTCTGCAGGCTTAGATGCATGATTTATAAAACAGCCGTCAATGATTTAATCATCACTCGATAATCGTATCAATTCTAATGAAACAAAAACAAAACACTATTACAGTGGTGAGCAAAAGTATGTTACTCAGTAATATGGGGAAGGAATTCGGTTTTGTAGTGGTGGGTAATCATTATATCGCGGAATATGGATACTCTAAAGGAGTGATGGGACTGGGCAGGAGCTGTAAGAAAATCCTCGCTTTATGATAATGGACCGCTTTTTGAATCCTTTATATAGAAGGGGAAGAAGATATATTGCGTTGCCCAAAAAGTAATTGCGGATTTTTCATATAGTCGGCGTTGACAAATTTTTTCACAGCTTGTGACTCTGTAATTGCATTCTTTCTTCTGTCAGTTATCAGCTGTTACTTTTAGCTTGCTTTAGAAAAAAAGTGTAAAAAAAGTATATTTGATAAAAGTTCATTCTAAGTTTTATTAAAAACGCATTTACTTTCTTTTAAAAAATCCGCAATTACTTTTTGGGCAACCCAATATTATTTTCTTCATTCCGTTATTGCATCCTCCACTATAGTTTTATGTTTCTAACTCAACGAAATATTGACTGGTACCCTATTAGGTAAATATGCCTTGGATCGTGCGCATTCAGAGCCAAGCCGCCGAGATTGTCAATGCGATAAAGATTGTGAGTGCGAGAAAGGTGGTTACATACAAGTCAATATAAAAAAGCTTGTGCATAACATAGTGAATACTGAGCAGAGAGAGCAGAGAGCAAAGTCAATTGAGTGCGAGAAAACAGTTCCAAAGCCTTTTTCGCGCTTATATGGATTGTTGATGTTTAATTTTTAGCGTGCAGCAATGTTTTTTAGTGTCTTGAAAATAACAAGTAAAAGCGTGCTAAGTTCGGCCGGGCCGAATCCTATATACCCTCCACCATGGATCGCTTTGTCTTTTTAGGTAAACAAAGGATAAAAGAAAAGAATTGCTTTGCTAATTGAATTGAATGTTGGAGACCACAGTAGTTGTATATATGTAAAATTTCAGCCAAATCGAATAGGAATTGGGCCTTTTAGGGGCTCAAGATGTAAAATAGGGAGATCGGTTTATAGGGAAGCTGTATCAGGCTAAAGACCGATTCAGAGCATATTTGACACGTATGTTGGAGGTCATGGAAGAAGCCGTTGTACAAAATTTCAGCCAAATCGGATAATAGTTAGGCCTTCTTGAGATTGAAGAAGTCAAAATCCCACATCGGTTTATATGGCAGCTATATCAGGTTATGTACCGATTTGAACCATACTCAACATAGTTGTTGGAAACCAAAACAAAACACCTCATGCTAAATTTCAGCCAAATCGGATAGCAATTGCGCCCTCTAGTGGGTAAAGAAGTCCAGATTCAAGTTCGGTTTATATGGCAGTTATATCAGATTATAGACCGATTTAAACCATACTTGGAACAGTCGTCGAAAGTCATAGCGAAACATGGCATGCTAAATTTCAGCCAAATCGGATAGAAATTGCGCCCTCTAGAGGCAAAAGAAGTCAAGACCCCAGATCGGTTTATATGACAGCTATATCAGGTTATGGACCGATTTGAACCATACTCAACACAGTTGTTGGAAACCAAAACAAAACATCTCATGCTAAATTTCAGCCAAATCGGATAGCAATTGCGCCCTCTAGTGGGTAAAGAAGTTCAGATTCAAGATCGGTTTATATGGCAGCTATATCAGATTATAGACCGATTTGAACCATACTCAACAAGGTTGTTGGAAACTGAAACAAAACACCTGATGCAAAATTTCATTCAAATCGGATAGCAATTGCGCCCTCTAGTGGGTAAAGAAGTCCAGATTCAAGTTCGGTTTATATGGCAGCTATATAAGGTTATGGACCGATTTAAACCATACTCAACACAGTTGTTGGAAACCAAAACAAAACACCTCATGCAAAATTTCAGCCAAATCGGATAGTAATTGCGCCCTCTAGTAGGTAAAGAATTCCAGATTCAAGATCGGTTTATATGACAGCTAAATCAGATTATAGACCGATTTAAACCATACTTGGCACAGTTGTTGGAAATCATAGCGAAACATGTCATGCTAAATTTCAGCCAAATCGGATAGGATTTGCGCCCTCTAGAGGCAAAAGAGTCAAGACCCCAGATGGGTTTATATGACACCTATATCAGGTTATGGACCGATTTGAACCATACTCAACACAGTTGTTTGAAACCAAAACAAAACACGTCATGCTAAATTTCAGCGAAATCGGATAGGAATTGCGCCCTCTAGAGGCAAAAGAATTCAAGACCCCAGATCGGTTTATATGGCAGCTATATCAGGTTATAGACCGATTTGAACCATACTCAACACAGTTGTTGGAAACCAAAACAAAACACCTCATGCAATACTTCATCCAAATCGGATAAGAATTGTGCCCTCTAGAGGCAAAAGAAGTCAAGATCTAAGATCGGTTTGTATGGCAGTTATATCAAAACATGGACCGATATGGCCCATTTACAATTCCAACTGACCTACACTAATAGGAAGTATTTGTACGAAATTGCAAGCGGATAGCTTTACTCCTTCGAAAGTTTGTGTGCTTTCGACAGACAGACGGACGGACGAACATACGGACGGACGGACAGACGGACGGACGGACATGGCTAGATCGACTTAAAATGTCATGACGATCAAGAACATGTATACTTTATGGGGTCTCAGACGAATATTTCGAGGAGTTACAAACAGAATGACGAAATTAGTACACCCCCATCCTATGGTGTAGGGTATAATAAACAATTTGTATAATAAATCATTTTTATATAATAGAAGAAGAAGAAGAAGAGAAGATATGGTCTATGCATGTTTAGTCTGGGAAATCGCATGTTAATCCATCCAAACGACATCCTTATTGAAGGGTAAAAAGTTTCGCTCTGGCCGAACTTTACGCATTTCTATTCGTTTTGGCTGCTTGTCATGGCTGGTCATTGATTTCATGTATTTTTCAATTCCATTTGTTTGTAGTGAATTCCCATGAACCAAGTATTGGACTCATCATCATCACTGTGGCAATTCATTTCATGTTCTTGTCATTTTCAAACTGTAGTGTGGTGTGTTGTGCCCTGCTTGTTGTGTGTTTGGAAAATAGTGCTAAATTATTCAAATGAAAATTTCCTAAAATAGATTAAATATCGCTGCGAACACCACCGCATAATGAACGGTCAGTCATTTGGCCATTCAAATGAAAGCACACACAAAGACCATGCGTATGTCTGTCCGCCCATTTATGGAACCGCAACAGCAACAACAATGCGGGGGAAAAGAGGCAGCTACGCTCAGCTCGCCGAGTATCGCCAACCATCAGACAAACATCGAACATTTGGAATGACAAATAATCCACTTGAAATGTATGGCATTCGCAGCGAGAAAACACCTCCAACTACCATGTCTGTCCAAAGCCCATGAGTCTGTTCAACGGCGTAGATGGCTGGCTGGCTATTCAAACGATAACTTGGTGTAGAGGTAGGTAAGAGCAGAGCATAAATGAATACCAACTACGGGTATGTTGTATGTATGTGCGGGCACAGCCAACAACAACAACAACCACCACAACAATGAGGGCCACAAGAACATTAATGAACGAACAAACAGCCAAACATACAAACAAATAAACATTTGTTGGCATATTATTTAAGTAGTCTGCCAGCAACACAAACAGACGGACGGACAGACAGACACACAAGCAGAAGGACAGACAAGCATGACACAAAGAGTTGAAGTGGAACAGAAGGTAATTGCAAGGGATGGATGTATAGATGATGGTCGTCCCGTTGGACAGACAGTCGCAACAGACAGACACTTCAAGGTGTGTTGATGCCATTGCATTTGGCATACCCCAAAAAACAATCTAAAATAATGCCCCCATTAGCAATGACACTCACTCTCGCACGCACACACACACACACCTTAAAAATTAATGAATTTTCATTATTTACTATTATGAGGAAAAATATTGGCATTACCCTGCAATGACGCTGATTAATTGAGTCGTGCTGCAAAAAAAAAAACAAGCATTGAAAATCGAAGGATATGTGACAACAACCAATATCAAGGTGGAGACACTGTCATTACAAATGACCACAGTTAAATTGGGAATGAAACAACCAATCACTGCATGCATGGTCATTCAAGTTGGAAAACATTTCTACAGTAGCTCAAGTCTAGTGGAAGTGCCTTAATATTAAAAACGTGAGAGACAAAAAAAAATTGTTAGGCATTCCAAAATAGACTACAATTTGCACTCAAACTAAGGAACTGCGGAAAAAAAACTCGCTTACCAATGAATGGTGGGTGATTACGGGCGGTGAGGGACACCTTTTTGCAGAGATGTTATCCATCGCAGAAGACCTCAATAATTTCGCCAAGTTTAGTGAGAGAATATACATACAAAATTTCAGCCAAATCGGACAAAACATGCGGCCTGTAAGGACTCAAGAAGTCAAATCGGAAGATCGGTTTATATGGGAGCTATATCAGATTATAGACCGATTTAAACCATACTTGGCACAGTTGTTGGAAATCATAGCGAAACATGTCGTGCTAAGCCTCTAGCGGCTCAAGAAGTCAAGATCCCAGATCGGCTTATATGGCAGTTATATCAAAACATGGACCGATATGGCCCATTTACAATCCCAACCGACCTACACTAATAAAATGTATTTGTGCAAAATTTCTAGCGGCTAGCTTTACTCCTTCGAAAGTTAGTGTGCTTTCGACAAACAGACGGACAGACATGTTTAGATCGACGTAAAATTGTGGGGTCTTAGACGAATATTTCGAGGAGTTACAAACAGAATGACGAAATTAGTACACCCCCAACCTATGGTGGAGGGTATAATAAACAAACATAGAGCAAGAATTTCATTTTTATATAATAGAAGAAGAAGAAGAGAAGATATGGTCTATGCATGTTTAGCCAAACAAGATCCTTATTGAAGGGTAAAAAGTTTCGCTCTGGCCGAACTTTACGCATTTCTATTCGTTTTGGCTGCTTGTCATGTCTGGTCATTGATTTCATGTATTTTTCAATTCCATTTGTTTGTAGTGAATTCCCATGAACCAAGTATTGGTCTCATCATCATCACTGTGGCAATTCATTTCATGTTCTTGTCATTTTCAAACTGTAGTGTGGTGTGTGGTGCCTTGCTTGTTGTGTGTTTGGAAAATAGTGCTAAATTATTCAAATGAAAATTTCCTAAAATAGATTAAATATCGCTGCGAACACCACCGCATAATGAACGGTCAGTCATTTGGCCATTCAAATGAAAGCACACACAAAGACCATGCGTATGTCTGTCCGCCCATTTATGGAACCGCAACAGCAACAACAATGCGGGGGAAAAAAGGCAGCTACGCTCAACTCGCCGAGTATCGCCAACCATCAGACAAACATCGAACATTTGGAATGACAAATAATCCACTTGAAATGTATGGCATTCGCAGCGAGAAAACACCTCCAACTACCATGTCTGTCCAAAGCCCATGAGTCTGTTCAACGGCGTAGATGGCTGGCTGGCTATTCAAACGATAACTTGGTGTAGAGGTAGGTAAGAGCAGAGCATAAATGAATACCAACTACGGGTATGTTGTATGTATGTGCGGGCACAGCCAACAACAACAACATCAACAACAACCACAACAATGAGGGCCACAAGAACATTAATGAACGAACAAACAGCCAAACATACAAACAAATAAACATTTGTTGGCATATTATTTAAGTAGTCTGCCAGCAACACAAACAGACGGACGGACAGACGGACAGACGGACGGACAGACAGACACACAGGCAGAAGGACAGACAAGCATGACACAAAGAGTTGAAGTGGAACAGAAGGTAATTGCAAGGGATGGATGTATAGATGATGGTCGTCCCGTTGGACAGACAGCCGCAACAGACAGACACTTCAAGGTGTGTTGATGCCATTGCATTTGGCATACCCCAAAAAACAATCTAAAATAATGCCCCCATTAGCAATGACACTCACTCTCGCACGCACACACACACACACCTTAAAAATTAATGAATTTTCATTATTTACTATTATGAGGAAAAATATTGGCATTACCCTGCAATGACGCTGATTAATTGAGTCGTGCTGCAAAAAAAAAAAACAAGCATTGAAAATCGAAGGATATGTGACAACAACCAATATCAAGGTGGAGACACTGTCATTACAAATGACCACAGTTAAATTGGGAATGAAACAACCAATCACTGCATGCATGGTCATTCAAGTTGGAAAACATTTCTACAGTAGCTCAAGTCTAGTGGAAGTGCCTTAATATTAAAAACGTGAGAGACAAAAAAAAATTGTTAGGCATTCCAAAATAGACTACAATTTGCACTCAAACTAAGGAACTGCGGAAAAAAAACTCGCTTACCAATGAATGGTGGGTGATTACGGGCGGTGAGGGACACCTTTTTGCAGAGATGTTATCCATCGCAGAAGACCTCAATAATTTCGCCAAGTTTAGTGAGAGAATATACATACAAAATTTCAGCCAAATCGGACAAAACATGCGGCCTGTAAGGACTCAAGAAGTCAAATCGGAAGATCGGTTTATATGGGAGCTATATCAGATTATAGACCGATTTGGACCGTAATTGGCATTGTTGTTGGAAGTCATAACAAAACACCAAATGTAAAATTTTAGCCAAATCGGACAGAAATTGCGGATTGTAAGGGCTCAAGAAGCCAAATCGGGAGATGGGCTAACATGCGATCTATATCAGGTTCTTAACCGATTTGGACGGTACTTCCACAGTTATTGGAAGTCAATATGTACAAAATTTCAGCCAAATTGTACAAAAATTGCGGCTTTTAGGGGCTCAAGAAGTCAAATCATGAGATCGGTTTATACGGCAGCTATATCAGGTTCTTGACCGATTTAGACCGTACTTGGCATAGTTGTGGAAAGTAATAACCGAACACTATGTACAAAATTCGGCCAAATCGGACAAAATTCGCGGCTTCCCTGGGCTCAAGAAGTCAAATCAGGAGATCGGTTTATATGGAAGCTATATGCAAATCTGAACCGATGTGGCCCATTTGCAATCCCCACTGACCTACATCAATAGTTAGCATCTGTGCAAAATTTCAAGCAGCTAGCTTTACACGTTCGACGGCTATCGTGATTTCGACAGACGGACGGACTTAGCTAGATGGATTCAGAACATCGAGTCGGTCAAGAATATATGGGGTCTTGGACGAATATTACGGAATGCCTAGATTAGTATACCACCCTCGTATGGTGGTGGGTATAACAAAACAATTGGGGCCTTTTTGTCCTTTTGGAGCATTATCAGTTGCAAATGCAAATTTTGCCCATGAACATTCCACTAAGGAACAGGGGGGAAACTTCTCACATATCCATGAGTGCAGTCCGATTCAAGTTTAAGCTCAATGATAAGGGGCCTCCTGGTTATAGCCGAGTCCGAACGGAGTGCCGCAGTGCGACACCTCTTTGGAGAAAAGTTTTACATGGCATAGTACCACACAAATGTTGCCAGCATTAGGAGAGGAAAACCACCGGTGATAATTTTTTCTGATGGTCTCGCTAGGATTCGAACCCAGGCGTTTAGCGTCATAGGCGGACAAGCTAAGCTCTATGCTACGGTGGCCTCCATGAATAAGTTATAGGGAACAATTTGAGGTTTTCGTTCATTGTGATAACACAGGAACAGAAGATGGAAGATGCCTTCTAGTTCCTACCGTTGTATTAGTTAGGCAGGTCTAGACAACATTCATGCAGACACAGTAACAGATGTGGTAAATGGCTACCGGGTGAATGTAGTGGAGAACGACCGCCTCTATTGTACCAGAAGAAACTGACCTCCCCCGGCAAACCAAAGTAGTTCTGGCTCAATTACTTTCCGACAAATGCAGCCATCTCAACTCCTATAGAGTAAGGATTGATGCCGACGTGCACGATGTATGTCCCGATTGTAGTCTGGAACCCCACGATAGACGTCACCTGTTTAACTGCCCAGCCAGACCCACCCGACTCAGACCCAGATCCCTGTGGATGCAACCCATCTCACGTGCAGAGTTCCTGGGTCTTGACAGAATCAAGCAATCATTTCTTTGAGAACCTGTCTTATTAAGCGGATGTGAACGTTCGAAAGTTGATGGACTTTTTAAAGCGATCTGGATGGTTCAACGGTTGTTGTTGTTGTTGTTGTAGCAGTTTGTTGTAAACTGAGGCGGCAGCACTTACCAATGAAGGACCTCGACGGGTCAATCCGGTACGTAAAACCGGCTGCCATGGGATTGCCAGGGATATGGTAGTTCCAATCAGTTCTATCATGTACTGTACCACTAGGATTTGTAAAAAAAAGCGGCTCAGGCAGTATGTAATCCACACAGCCTGGAACATCGGACATTGTATTAAGGTTAGGTTAGTTTAAAAAGAGGATGCAGATATTAATCCGCCCCATGCCACTATGGACATTCACCTATGCCAGTAATCGGCTTCTTGTGCGCTCTAAAAACTAAAAAGTAACTTCGAAAAAAAAATGTTTAGGTGGGAATTCCCTGCTACTTACAAAATCTTTCTTTTGTTTTCCATACCTCTCCCTTAAGTTGGTTCATTTCTGGTATTGTGTCTCCATCTAAGTTCGAATGTATTTTAGCTGCAAAGGGCGGGCAATGACATAGGAAATGCTCCAACGTCTCATCATCTTCCCCACATGCTATCACTTGCCGCACCGATTTTGCATAAATGGGTTCGGAGTCCTATGTGTCCTGTTATAAAACCAATTGTTATATTGACCTCCTTCTTACTTACTTTCAATAACAGCCTCGTCCTCTCAAGATTCGGTTCACCCCATAGGATTTTCGTCATCCGACGGACTGCGTCGACCCGAAAGACTTCGAGTTAACCAAGTTTATTGACGGCAATTCTCTGTCCTTCACTGCCTGACTGCATCAAGGATAACCTTCACTGACTATACACATTGTCTGTAGCCACCACATGACCGAAGAGAAAGCCCCCTTAGCCTCACGGCAGTGGTCGCAGCAATTTGCCTAGCCAAAATGTCCAGAGGCTTTAGATGTAGCATTAAATTCAGTGCATCAGATGGTGTCGTCCTGTGATGCACAAACAACCCATCCTTTGGATCCGGTTTACTATTGAACAGTAGGAGGAGTGTTGAAGCGCAGTCCACCACACCACAACACCATACAGCATTATAGATCTGACAACGGCAGTATATACCCAAAGCATGACCCGCGGTCTAAACCCCTAACTTTTGCCAATGGGTATCTTGTACGTGTGTAGGGCAATAGTCGCCTTACTTGCCCCTTCCAAAATGTTGGATTTTAAGTTCTATTTCCTGTCCAGCGAAACACCCAGGTATTTTGCGCTTTCTGTAAATGGAAAATTATCTCCACCCAAGGAGACAGGTTTCACTGTAGGCAACTTGTATCTCCTGCTGAAAAGAACTTCTTCTGTCTTGCAAGGATTTATACGTAGACCACTTTCGGTAGCCCACTTTGCTCTTGCACGTAGAGCTTTCAGAATTATATCTCTTAGAGTGCTGGGAAACTTCCCCTAACCGCAATTGCCACGTCATCAGCATACGCGACCACTTTTACGCCTTCTTCACCCAGAGACAATTATATATTTTCTTAATGGCTATACTCCAAAGTAGAGGAGACAGTACACCTCCTTGAGGTGTTCCTCTGCTGACCCATCCTTTTAGATCCACAGATCTCAAGACTGCCCTAATGCATCTTTTAGTAAGTAAGTTATTAATAAATTTTCTTACGGTAGAGTTGATGCCTAGAAACTCCGACTCCTTCATGATTGACATCGGTTTTACATTATTGAAAGCACCTTCAATGTCAAGAAATTCTACCATGGTAAATTCCTTGACAGCGAGAGAACCCTCTATGTAGCCGATTAGGTCGTGAAATGCTTTTTCAGGGGATTTGCCTTTACTATATGCATGCTGCTCCCGCGACAGGCGATCTCCAGCGATCTTTGCCCTAAGATATGTTTCTATCAACCTCTCAAGGGTCTTCAGCATAAAGGATGACAGACTAATAGGACGAAAATCCGTCACCTTCGTGTAGTAAGGTTTTCCTGCGTTCGGAATGAAAATGGCCTTCGTGTAGTAAGGTTTTCCTGCTTTCGGAATGAAAATGACCTTTCGTGTCCCTTCATCTCACAGATATATATGACACAGATATATATCCCACAGCTATATTGCGTTGCCCAAAAAGGAATTGCGGATTTTTTAAAAGAAAGTAAATGCATTTTTAATAAAACTTAGAATGAACTTTAATCAAATATACTTTTTTTACACTTTTTTTCTAAAGCAAACTAAAAGTAACAGCTGATAACTGACAAAAGATTACAAAGATAACTGACAAAAGATTACAGAGTCACAGGCTGTGAAAAAATTTGTCAACGCCGACTATATGAAAAATCCGCAATTACTTTTTGGGCAACCCAATAAGCCAAGGAACCAGTCTATCAGACACAGCTTGTAATTCAGCCGGTGATATATCATCAGAGCCTGGCGACTTAAAGATGTCGAAACTTCTTATCGCCCAAAGGATTCACACACAATTTCCCCAATAACCTCTAACGAGGTGACAACATCTTCTGGCGCCACTTTGTCCATTGGAGAATTCTCCGGGAAAGGTGTATCAATGAGTGGTTCTGGTGTTTCCTCACTAAACATTGTCCATACATTCTCTGACTTCTGAATATACCCCACCGTAATAGGTTTCGAGGGTAGGATTTCCCTACGCCTAGTGTCCTCAGATGTATCCTTGACAGAGCTGCAGAATTCCACCCAGTATTATTTCCGAGATTTCTTTAGCTCACCCCTATATTTTCTAAGCTCAGCCTTAGAGATGTGCCAGATGTGTGGTGCTTTTGTGGCTTTTGCCCTGTTGAAGAGTTTTCTTCAGTTCTTCTTTACAGCAACCAGCTCTGGGGTCCAACATGGCGGTCGCTGTTTGCCCCTTGGCTTGGCACTAGGACATGCTGACACAGGCGAGTCATTCAGGGCCTTCGTGATACGCTTGACCATTATGTCTACATCCTTCGCAGTTTCCACTTCCTTTTCTGGTCTAGAGGGGATAGACATGCAGAATTTGTGCCGAAATTTACCCCAATCCGCCTGTCTTCTGTTTAGCCGAGGGACCACTTAAGCAGTATTTTCTCCAAGGTTGAAACTTATATAAAGATGATCAGAGAAGCTGTGATCATCCAACACTTCCTTGTAGGAGGTGTATAATACTTTAAAAGCAGTAATCCTTTGTGAGAAATTGTAAGTCACTAAGAGCCGATGGGTTGACAACTGAGCTATTAAAATCTGATGGTCACATGTCATGCACCTGTTTCTGTAGGGTTTGGGCACACACTCGAAAGTTTACCTGCTTACCTAAATTGGCTATGATAGAACATTTGTCCCATTAGTCGAACGTAGAATAGCGTTTCAAGCGCCTCGATCTTCTGCGCGCTTTTTTAAAAACCACAAGACCTCTCCATCGGGCTCTTGGTGTTCCCGGTATGAGTGTACCACCATGATCTCCTTCTTCATCCATTCTGACAACATGACCTAGCCAACGAAAACGCTATATTTTGATGCGTTTAACTATGCTATCGGCGTCATACAGCTCGTAGTTCATATAATGCCCATATTCTCCATTAACGCAAACTGGTCCATATATTTTACGAAGAATATTTCTCTCAAACACTCCAAGTACTCCCTCATCAGTAGCTTTTCGATGGCCAGCTTCCGTGCAGTGTCAGATCGTAAGTTTCTCGCCAGACTTAGACAAGTGCGAACCTTTGCTGCAATAGGGTAATGATCCGAATCGTTGTTCGCCCCTCGGATCGATGGTGCATCTAACACGTTGGCTGAATGCCTTCCATGTATCACAACATGGTCTCTTTGGTTTCTCATTTTTTGGTCGGGTGACAGCCATTTGGCCGTGTGAAACCTTCGATGTTGGAATCTGGTGCTGCTAACTACCATGTTCTTTGACGCGGCGAAGTCTGTTAGGCTTAATCCATTATCGGAAGTTTCTTCATGTAGGTAAAATTTTGGGCCAAAGATATTTTCCTTCCCCATTTTCGCATTAAAATCTCCCAGAACTATTTAAACCCTTCGGCGGTGGTGAGAAGGTCCCTGGGGAACCTTTTTCATTTTCAAACTGAAATTACTCCTTGATGGTCCATGGGAAGTAACCCGACCCTCACATGTACACTACATAATTTTTACTTATTATCAAGACCGGCAGAAGGAGCTGCACCGTCGTTTGCGTCTCGAAAGAACAGACCGTCATGTCGCCTATGCCGTTCTGAGTACGGACGGCAGCGGAAAACAAGGGCCTATTGCCATTCCTGTAACAATCCAGTTTGTGCGGAGCATTCAACACCAATGCATCGATGCTACACCTGCACAGATATGTTGGACGAGGGACAATTTTCACAACAACAGTTTATTGGGCTTTTTTTATATAAAACTCATAAAAAATTAATAATGGTGAAAAAATTCTAATTTAAAACAAAAAAAAAAATTGCAAAAAATGCGCTTTCATATAAAATTTCAAACAAAAAGTAAAAGGTGGACCTTCTGCTCCATATAAAGCCAACGGATGACTCAACCGTCGGAGGGTTAATATCATGGGCGGGACAGAGGTCATATTCTCTTTCTAGGCTTACCTAGAAAATATCTTTGGTCTGTCTGTCCTTTTTTTCGTCATGAGCATGGGCACAAATAAGGCTGTTGTTGAGTTCGGCCCTTTTGCGGATATTGGCTGGGGACAAGGTATTTCAGTCTCCAATTGTTTGGGTTTGCTTTTATTTCCTTTTCATCTGGTTGTTCAAATGATGGGTGTTTACAAAATACAAATCTAGACGTAAATAAATCCCCGGGTCCGGATGGCATATCAAGACTTGTTTTACGCAAGTGTTCTTCGACGCTCGCTCGTCCATTATGCAACCTCTTCAACCTTGCCTACCATGCGGGAGTCTTCCCAGCGCGTTTGAAGATTGCGAATGTTCAGCCAATACCCAAGAAGGGTTAGGCAAACAACAGCTTGCGAATCATCGGCCAATTGCGATATGCTCCGCTTTCTCGAAGGTCATGGAGAGCAGGGTTAATCACCCTCTTGTAAGGCATTCATAGTCTAATGGCCTTCTTAGAGACCAACAGTATGGGTTCAGCAGAAATCGCTCTACGGGTGACCTCATGGCACTTCTGTCGGAACGTTGAAGTCGCTCAATCCACCAGTTTGGTGAGAGTAAGGTTGTGGCTCTGGATATCTCCAAGGCATTTCGTTCGATTTATTTCGAGCTTTCTCAGAGATCGCACTATTCGAGTCGTTAGAGATGGGTTCTAATCCAATGAGCACAAATTGACCGCAGGTATACCCCAGAGCTCTGTTCTTTCTCCTTCTGTTTTTTTAATTTTCATCAACGATCTGTTGGGTCAGACATCGAATCCTATCTACTCATTTGCGGATGACAGTAATCTCTGTCATTCGTACTCATTCGACCATAGACCAAGTCTTAGAGAGATTGAGGACAAGAGGCGGGTTATGTACGATACACTCTGCCAGGATTTGCTGGCCATTTCTGAGTGGGGTCGAATAAATCGAATAGATTTTAATGCACGGAAGACTCAGTGCTGCTTGTTGTCACACAAACAATTCGCTGACCTATGAAGTTGAGCAATCAGAAGCTCTTGATGTCCTGGCCATGAAAATACAAAGTGATGTCCCTTGGGCTAAACATGTGTTCGAAGTGTCGAAAGAAGCAGTCAAGTGTTTAGGCTTCCTTACTTCACTCCGTCTGATCTTCTTAACATTTACACCACTATCATAAGGCCCAAAATGGAGTACAACTCACATGTATGGGCTGGAGCTTCAAAATCATCCTTGGAGCTACTGGACCGTGTACAGAGGAGAGCGATGGTGTTGATTGGGGACAGTGGGGTATGCAACTCTATTGACTCCCTTCATCATCGTCGCAATTTGGGTTGTTTGGCGCTGTTCTATCGGTACTTTCATGGTGTGTGTTCGACTGATATTCGTTTTCTTATTTCTGATGTAAGGATGTATGTCAGGGATACTAGACATCCCAAAATTCACACCCGTTTGTAATTGATTGGCCAGCGGACCGCACAATGCATTATAGAGAGAACTCTTATTTCGCCCGAACCATTCGTGTGTCGAATCGACTTCCGGCTAATGTTTTTCCCACCCACTTTGACATCCAAGGATTTAAGGCAAATGTCAATAAGCATTGCATACTTAAAGAATTTAAGTTTCTTCCAAAAAAAAAATACTTTTACAGAATAAAAGCAAATACTCGCCTTAATTTTGAACTTTTGTGTCAAGTTTTGGATCAGCAAATGGTGTAGCACAAAATATTCCCTACAAACACGGTATATGCGATTATGAGAACTTAAGGCGAGAAAGCCCAAACACTTTCAATGTTTACAAAACACAACAAAGTCCTTTGGGTCTCCTTTCATACATTTTTCAACAAATCACAAACTCTGCAAATATTCATGAACAGCCAGCCCAACATTCAGGGATTAAGCCAAATTTCGTTGCCGATCCCCCATTGGAAGTGAACTATGCATCAGAAACATCTGCTAAACATCGAAGACAAGAGAGAGTCAACGAAGCATGACATTCATGCTGATGATGGGACTAACAAATAAATGCAAAATGGAATCGAATGAATACACAGGATTCGATATGAAATCCAGAGAACAAAGCCCATGCCAATAGTGACAGTGGCCGCAAAGAGGAGGCCATACAAAAATCTCAACACACATGTGTGGCAGGTAACAAGGGGCAATGCGTTCTCTGTTCGAGAGGAGCCACACACAGCACTGATGTTGATGATGATGAAGATGATGAGGGCGCTGGCCAAGGCTGCCCCATGACTGAAATGATGGAAATACCACCAGGGCACTATTGGCGTTATGGTTTTGTTGGCCCTGAGAGCACCACACAAATATCAAATCCAACCAACACTATTGAATATTGCCCTGTCCGTCCGTCCGTCCGTCCGTCTGTCTGTCTGCTCATCCGTCCGGGTATCTGTTTTGTGTCTGTCCACTAGCATGACGGCTGCTTTTTGTTGGCTGGCATTTGGCGCGGCAAACGTCTCTGTGCAAGGCGTTCGTTCATTGGGCATGAATTATGTGGTGTGCCCCCCCCCCCCCCCCCCCCCCCCCCCACACCAACAGTCATCGACAGCAGCCGAGCAGCAACAGATAAACCGGACAAAGAGATAAAACAAAACTAACAGCAGCAACAACAACAGCCACCGAAAGATACACACCCGCAATCTTTGTTTAAATGTCCTCTGACAAAACCAACACTCACACTCGCACACACACACTCTCACACGCATATGCATGCATGCCTGGCCTACACCCGCAATGAGTGCCCAATCTGAGCATCTCAACGGCATCATTTTGTTTTTGGGACAGACAGGCAGACAGACGGACAAAAAAGACCGACAACAACCATGAACGATTTGTTTTGGGCCAACAAAACCAAAGGTAAACACACAGAACTGAAGCACCCACCATCGATGGCCTGTTTGCCTATGGTCACAGAACAACAGGTATCCGTTTGTGCCCATTGCAGTATCAGGCCAGCCCAGCCCAACAGAGCACAGCAACCGCATCCTCATGAACTCTCGCTGCATTGCAGCAGACATCATCAGCATCATGTCATGCAGGTTGTAAGTGAATGTTACACTTGCTAACTGGGCAACGTCCCAAAAGGCGATTCGATTTTTTATGGACTAAATCTTAACTACCACACTTTCGGGTTTACTTTTGGATTTAAAGTTTTTTTTTAGCTCTTAAAGAGGTATTTTATCTTAAAAATGATGTACTTGTAACTTGGATATTAAAAAACTATGTTAGGAAATCTGTTTTGATGAGCTGTCCTATAACAAGGTTGACTCTAAGCGTTGTATTAGGTGCTAAAGGAAAAGTGGAAGGCCGACCGAAGATTACCGACCTGCAGGATTGGTAGAAGCATGACAGCACCGATAGCCGGCGCTTTGTATTATCCTGGTGATTTGTTTTGTTTACTTGTTCTAGGGTGATCGGAGACGAAAACATCCTGTCTTCAGATTTACTCCGCTGGATGGGAGGCTAGCCGAAATACGAAAAAAGCTATGCTCATTGTCCTAAAGCTAGCAACGAATATTTTTACGAGCACTTAACAAGAGCGGATTTACGCTGTTATGTGATTTACATTTCAAAATAAGATCGCAGATCCATTGATCGGAAACTTTTACCGCGCAGGAGAAAGTGATAGATACAACTCGTACTTCATACTAAGTCAATATTCTCCTTCAATGCAGACAATACCATAAATTTCTCCAATAATTGTTCTCTCATAAACTCGAAGTACTCCCTCGCCTGCTTTCACAAGTACCAATGCTTCGCAACCATTTGGAAACTCGGGTAGTCTTCAAGGCTAGTGGAGTTTTGGTCGATCGAGAGGAGGCTTAGTGACTGACCTGCCTTGATCCATTTTTTAAACAATATCGTTCCTCGTTTTTATCAAAAATTGGCGTCAATCGCTTTGCTCACATCGCTGCCAAGGTAGATGAAATTACTGGCATTCTCACAGTCATAGCTTTCAGCTTGCTTTGTTTGGTCGAATGTACTGGGTGTTCCGAGAGTTGATACCATTCACTATGTCATATCTTCATTTACTTGCAGACCCATTCCAATTGACTCTCTTTTGATCTTTTTAAAAAGATGGAGTTACTACTACTGACGTCTGACCGCTATTATCCACATCGCACTGTGTTGTCTCTTGGTGTATTCGTTGGACAAAAATTGTTGGAGTTGACATAGAGCCCTTCAATTTTGCACAGAGGTATAATTGAGTCTAATATAGAAAATAGTGGAGTATGGTCCAAATAGGTTTATAGCCTTATATAGCTACCATATAAACCGATATCCCGATTTAACTTCTTGAGCCTTCAGAGTTCGCAATTATTATCCGATTTGTGTGAAGTTTTCCATGATGACATCTGTTAAGAGTCTCAACATCCACCACAAGTATGGTCCAAGTCGGTCAATTAGCTGACAGAGCTGCCAAATAAACCGATCTCCCGATTTAACATCTTGAGCCTCCAGAGGGTGCAATTATTATTCGATTTGGATGAAATTTTTCACAATGACTTCTGCTAGACACTCAAAAACTGCGCCAAGTTTAAAACGGTACATAACCTCATATAGCTCCCATGTAAACAAATCTTTTGATATGAGTTCTTTAGCCTATAGATGGCGTTTACTTTCACTTACGACTTTATCCCTGAATTGTATTTTCCATTTTACTGACTTCCGACGTTTATGTTTAGTTTTGGTGTACTAAAGGGACTATTGTTTCCGGCCAATATTTTTGTAGAATATTTTGATATGCTAGAATCCCAATTTAAAGGATATTTTAACACTGTTTCCAAACAGAGAACGAAAAATCATTTTTACAAAATAATCCAAAATATTGAGTTGGTGCAAGTTCACAATGACTTCTGCTAGACTCTTAGAAACTTCGCCAAGTCCAAATCAGTATATAAACTGATATAGCTCCCATGTAAACAAATGTCTTGATTTGAGTTTTTTAGCCTATAGATGGCGCTTACCTTAACCTACGACTTTATCCCTGAATTGTGTTTTCCGTTTTACCGATTTCCGACGTTTATGTTTAGTTTTGGTGTATTCAAGGGACTATTGTTTCCGGCGAACATTTTTGTAGAATGTTTTGATATGCTAGAATCCCAATTTAAAGGATATTTTAACACTGTTTCCAAAAAGGGACCGAAAATCATTTTCACAAAATAATCCAAAATATTGAGTTGGTGCAAGTTCACAATGACTTCTGCTAGACTCTCAAATACAGCGCCAAGTTTAAAACGGTATATAATCTGATATAGCTCCCATATAAACCAATCTCTTGATTTGCCTATAGATGGCGTTTACTTTAACTTGTGACTTTATTCCTGAATCGTGTTTAGTTTTGGTGTATTCAAGGGTCTATTGTTTCCCGCGAACATTTTTGTAGAATATTTTGACATGCTAGAATCTTAATTTATAGGATATTTTAACACTGTTTCCAAAAAGGGACCGAAAATCATTTTCACAAAATAATCCAAAATATTGAGTTGGTGAAAAGTGTTCGTACAGCTGTAATTTATTGATTCAGAAGACTTCAATGAAGGAACAGGTGGATAAATTGTGTGTCTCATGGCTTAAATATAAGAGAGAAAGTGGTACAAGACACGCCACAGGGGAACATTCTATCGCCACTCTTATGGGTGACCACCATAAATATCCTATTACGAATGATGACTGAGAAAGGGATTGAACCCGCCTGCTACGCAGACGATATTATAATACTTCTAAGAGGTAAGAATCCGAATCAGCTATGCAGAAGGGCCGAAAGGGTCTTGCATATGCCATATGACTGGGCTAGACCTAGAGGTCTCAATTTTAACCCAGAGAGGACCGAAATCTGCCTGCTAACGAGAAAGACGAAGGTGGGCCAATTTGACGTATCACATTTCCTCAAGAGAACAATTTCGATATCTGACAAGGTTTAAAACTTAGGAGTTATCTTTGCCATGGAACTTAATTGGAAGTGTCACATTCTGGAGGATAATGAGAACGCTCACAGATGTTGGGCACTATGTAGACAGGCCGTAGGCTCGAAATGGGGCTTGAATCCAAGGATAGTCCACTGGCTCTACAGGAGCGTGATAAGAACAATACTTATTTACGCCTCAGTAGTATGGTGGACTGCGATAGAGAAAACGTGCAACATAAGGACCATACCACAGGTTCAGAGAACATGTTGTCTTGGCATAGGCGGAGCGATTAGGACCACATCCACTATGGCACTGGAGACTATTTTAGATATCGGACCCATTGACATACATCGCGGCATAATCGAGGCGACGATAGAAAACCTGGAAGGAAGGGAAGAGGTTTCCAATCGGATACCTGAGATGAACCTTGAAGTCGGGTGCGAAACACTGCTGCC
Organism: Stomoxys calcitrans; assembly: GCF_963082655.1. NCBI lineage: Eukaryota > Metazoa > Arthropoda > Insecta > Diptera > Muscidae > Stomoxys > Stomoxys calcitrans. The sequence continues at coordinate 156,503,314 of NC_081556.1, read as the reverse complement.
ATCGGCACAGTCTTGGATTGACGGAACCCTAAAATTGCCATCTGGAAAATCATGTTACACGGATGGATCAAAGCTAGAGGACTGAGTGGGCCTGGGGCTTTTCATTGAGAACCCAGGGACTGAGATCTGCTTTTGACCGGCTGACCATAATACGATCCTGCAGGCGGAGATCTGCGAGATCACGGAATGCGTGAAGTGGTGTGGTGCTAACGCGAGGACGTCGAGTGTGAACATCTTTACCGACAGTAAACTGGCCATCAGAAGAAGTTTCCGATCGAATACTGCGAAGATACTGAGTCTAGGGGTCTACATTAAGCACCCAGGGACTGAGATCTGCTTTTGACCGGCTGACCATAATACGATCCTGCAGGCGGAGATCCGCGAGATCACGGAATGCGTGAGGTGGTGCACGCGTGAACATCATTATGAACATTAAACTGGCCCTCAGGGCAAGTGCAACCAGGACGGTAAGGTCACGTCTTGCAGTGTAAGAGGGGGATTAACGCCTTCTCTGAGGATGGCACAATCCACATCGAGAGCCGGGTAATAGCGGAATAAAATAGCAGACGATTTGGCAGGAAGGGCCAGAGAATTGCCGTTAATAAACTTGATTAACCCGAAGCCTTTCGTATCGACGCAGTCCGAGTTAAGAGCGTTGGCGACGAATTCGCATGTAACACTGTGGAACAGAGAAAAGTCGGTCGGACGGTGAAAATCGTATGGGGAGACACAGATTGTGAGAAGACGAAGCTATTACTGAAGTGAAGTAAAAAGGAAGTCAGTATAGCTTTCGGTATTACCACCGGACACATCGGTGGGGCAAGTGATAGCATATGAGGAAGATGATAAGACGTTGGAGCTTTTCCTATATCATTGACATACTTTCGCGGCTAAAACGCCGTCGGTACTTAGGTGAGGGACACAATATCAGACAACTTAGGGGAGTGGTATGGAAAACCAGTAAGGATTTTGTAAGTGGCACGGAATTCTTAACTTAAATTTTTTTCGAGGTTACTTTTCAGTTTTTGGAGCACACAACAAGCCGATTAAAGGCTTATGGTGTATGTCCGAAGTGGGATGGGGCGGATTAATATCCGCATCCTATTTTCAAACTAACCTAACCTATTGGGTTGCCCAAAAAGTAATTGCGGATTTTTCATATAGTCGGCGTTGACAAATTTTTTCACAGCTTGTGACTCTGTAATTGCATTCTTTCTTCTGTCAGTTATCAGCTGCTACTTTTAGCTTGCTTTAGAAAAAAAGTGTAAAAAAATTATATTTGATTAAAGTTCATTCTAAGTTTTATTAAAAATGCATTTACTTTCTTTTAAAAAATCCGCAATTACTTTTTGGGCAACCCAATAAATGTTCTCATATTCCAACAATTCTTTGTCTTGAAAAGGTGAGTTTTTACTTATGAATAATTGAAGAAAAACCAGATGAAATTCCTAATAACGTTTTATTTACCACATGGCATAGTTTTGGCAATGAAACATTTTGTTCATCAGAAGTTTTTGCATGATTTTTCATAAAAGATCTTGCAATTTTAAAGCCAACAAAATTTAAAAGTTTTTCGCAAAAGAAGTTTACTTGTCGAAAATTTCGTTTGTAACCAAAGAAGTTTTTTTTTTGCGTGTAGATCGAAATTGGTCCTTATATGAATGTGAATAGTTTTAATTTAATTTGTATTTTAATTTGCTTTTTGTACTTTAATTTGCTATTTTAAAATTATTTTGTCAAAAAAAAATATTTTTCGCAGTCGGTAGGATTCGAACCTACGCTCCCAGAGGGAATCTGATTTCTAGTCAGACGCCTTAACCGCTCGGCCACGACTGCTTCATAGCGATTGCCAGCCAAACCACTATCTTATGATACCCCACATTACCCCACCCAACAGCAAAACACTCTACAATTCATACAACCCACCCAACAAGCACCACGCAAAGTGCGCCACCAACAAATCAATGGCAAACGAAGATGAAAATGCTACGAAATGGGCTAAAAATAGACTCCAAATATAATTTTTTTGCTACATTTTAATGCCGTCGCTTGGCATGTTTTTTTTTTCTTTCAATCAGCTGACAGCGTTCGTTTGCGGATTTGGAGTCCAAACGATAACAACTGAGAGACGAACGGACAGGCGGATCAACGACTGAACAGACAAACAGGCAGGCAGGCAAACATTGGAGCTCATTAATTCTCATTTGCCGTACAACATGTCGTTATTGTTTAGCAACAATATAAAGGCGGCAGCAACAACAACAGCAGCAACAGCACAAAATATTAATAAAAAACAATAAAAACGAAATATATTTCGAGAAACCTGTCCTAACGATAAGATATACGCGCGAACCACAGCAACATTAACAGCCTTAGCCATACGTTTATGGCAACAACAACAAAAACAACAGACAGCAAAGTGGAGGCCCCACATAACAAAATAAAAAGAGTAAAAGTTGCCTCATAAAAATATTTTCATATTAATTTATATGTAAAAAAACCCCCAAATCAAAGCACTGGCAAATTCAAAATCTCGTCAGCCAAACAAGACGAAGAAGAAGAAGCAAATACACATTTCAGCGATTGTTATGCCGTCGCGGCCCAACAAACAGGCTTCGAGTATAATTTTTGGTGTGCGATGATGTGTTGTGCTGAACCCGATATTAAAAACAAAGGCATAACAACAAATAAATAAGTAACAACAACAACAACAAATCTAAATATGTACAAACTTCTCAAGTGAATTGCTTTCACACGAATCGCCACCATCATCTATCTCCCTTTCCCCTCACGGGTGGCCTTGCCATCAGTCAGTTAGTCCAGCTCGCATTGGCCGCTTTAGTTATCGTGCCGAAAACAAATGAAATTTGAAATTTACCACTCTTCATGTTGGGTATTAATCTTTGTAAACAAATACCGCGAAGTAGGTGTCTGATATTTTCAAGTACTTTTCAATCAATCAATGGTCTGATCGGAGCCCTTGTTCTAATATCAGTGGCCGAGTGAGTGGCCGCGGGTTATGTTGATGTAGGTTCTGTTCAGATCGAAATCGCAACTTGTTATTTTTGAAGTGCTGATAGGCTTGGCCCGAATCGGATAATGCCGCTTATTTTGTCAAATAATTACAAGCACGTGACATTGATATCAACTTTGATTACAGAAAATGCACTATCATGGTATGAATTGAAAGACTTCTTAATCTGAATCTTAATCTGATCTGGATCTATAAGTATCCTAAAGCTGAAAAAGTGACTAAGGTAACGGTAGTTAAGAGGTAGTATTTTGCCTAGTACGTTTTTAGCTGATACGGTAGGAGTCTAAACCCAATCAAAGAGTCAAGAGTCAGCGTCAAGTTGTTTACATAAAAGGTGATTTTTTAGGAGCTATAGGAAACATTTTCAAAAAAAAAAACACGTAAAATTCAGATGAATGCATGAAATCTTTATTTGAATCGGTAGTATGGTTCATATAATTTAATGCTTGAAGATTATTTCATGCAAATGTTGACCGTGACTGCGCCGCCTCAAATGGTCCATCCGCTTAGTCCAATTTTGGCAAACTCTTTTCAACATTTCGGCCGGCATCTCATGAATAAATGCTTCAATGTTGTCTTCCAATGAGTCAATTGAAGCGGGCTTGTCTGTACAGACATGAGCTATAACTTAGCCCCACAAAAAATAGTCTAAAGGCGTTAAATTGCACGATCCAGGCGGCGAATTGTCCGGTCCCGAAAGTGAAATAAAATTTTCTCCGAACTAGCCTCTCAATAAGTCCATTGTTATGCGTGTTGTATGGCATGTGTGGTTGAAACCACATGTCATATCAAGCTCTTGCATTTCGGGTAAAACAAAGTTGGATATCATCTCACAGTAGCGTTCACCATTCACAATAACGTTACGATTCGCATCATCTTTAAAGAAGTACGGTCCAATGAAGGCACCAGCCCATAAACCGCACACCACTGTGACTTTTTCTGGTTGCATTGGTAGCTCTTGCAATGTTCCTGGCTGACCTTCACTCCAAAATCGACAATTGTGCTTATCTATGTATCCATTGAGCCAAAATGAGCTTCGTTCATAAAATGAAGGAAGCGCGCTATGAACTTTCTTAACGGTGCATGCATTTTGATAAAAAAAATCAATTATTTGCAAGAGTTGTCCGTTTGAAAGATGATTCATGGTTAAATTATAGACCAAACTGAAGATGTTTGAGAGTGAAAGAAAACGCGAAACGTGCGTGAGCTGTTTAAACCAGTGTTGCTAAAAAAAATAATATTGGGTTACCCAAAAAGTAATTGCGTATTTTTCATATAGTCGGCGTTGTCAAATTTTTTCACAGCTTGTGAGTCTGTAATTGCATTCTTTCTTCTGTCAGTTATCAGCTGTTACTTTTAGCTTGCTTTAGAAAAAAAGTTTAAAAAAAGTATATTTGATTAAAGTTCATTCTAAGTTTTATTAAAAATGCATTTACTTTCTTTTAAAAAATCCGCAATTACTTTTTGGGCAACCCAATAGCCTTAAAAATCACCCTTTACATTTCATATGGGAATCAAAAACCACTGACGCTGACGTCATTGGTCAGCGGTATGAAAGTCCCATAAGAAATGTTAAGGGTGATTTTTTAGCGAAACATGCGTGAGCTTTTTAAGCCAGTGTTGTCAAAAAAAAAAAAAAATAATAATAGCTAAAAAATCACCCTTTACATTTCATATGACAATCAAAAACAGCTGACGCTAACGTCAGAGGTCAGCGGTATGTGAGTCCCATAAGAAAAGCTTGTAAAACAACTATATTCTGACTCTTGACTCTTTCATTGGGTTTTGGGTCTAAAACTGCGAGCATTACGCAAGTTGGAACTTTGAGCTCCGATTTGGGTTATGTTAATCGTTATCATATTAAGCTGAGCTGAGAGCTAGCGTTCACGTATACTGGATACGCAAAGTGGAATGCTTCGTTAATATGCGGAGTAGCTGCAACTGCTTTCGCCGACAATCAACGATTTCGAGAGGAGGGTTTCAGAGATGGACCAAGATGGAGTCAAAGCCCACTTTATAGCCAGATTATTTAATGTCAGTCTTATCTGTGCCCATGCCTTGGCAGAAGAGAAGAATGAACTGCCAAACGCCTAGAGGGAATATATGTGAACGCAGCCCCGCACATAACATTAAAATCGTTTTTAGTTAACTTTGTCATATCGAGCATATAGGCACTCAGTATTTGTGCAAGAGCCGGTGTCGCCCGGCCTCTCTCTGAGACTCTTCGCTCGATACCGCTGATTGTCCGCGATTGTAGTTCCAGCTACTCCGTATAGAACATTCCACTATCCGAAATCTACGTCCAACAGCTCGCAGCTAAGCTTCTCGTGACAGCAATGAACACCACACAAATTGGAGCTCAATGTTCCCGCCTGTGTAGTGCTCACAGCTATCCCGTGCCGGAATAGTAGTTAGCAGTACCAGATTTCAATACCATAAGAAGTCATTCATCCAGAGTGTTAGATCTACGATTGATTCAAGGAGCGAATATAGATTCGGATCATAACGTTATTGCACCCGTTCGCACCCGTCTAAGTGTGGCGAGAAAAGTATGATCTGACACTGCACGGACGCCTGGCGTCGAAAAGCTGCAAACGAAACATATGGCAACGATACTCCACTCCACTGACACAACTGCTTGATGAGAGCACTCTACGTCCCATTGCCCACTCTATGAAAAATGTCACAAGATCCGTACTTGCGTACAAGAATGCAAACCATGGTTCGACCAAGAGTATCGAAAGTCTGTAATCAATAACAATGCGGCAGGTGAAGAAGAGGTAGCTGGATAAAAGGAAAGACCTCAATTCCGCAGAATGGGAAGGAAAATGAAAAGACGTGAGAGGGAGCGAATAAGGCAGGAGTCAGAATAAAGTCTGGAAATTTCACCATATGATCAAACATCAACCCGATGGATTTGGTACAGATACATCCTCAAGCAGAGACAGAAGTTGTGTTTTATTTTCGTACTATAGAGTGCAGTGTAATGAAATTTTATTGAAAATGACATCTGTTTAGGACAACGAAGTTCTGAATAAATTACCAGTGCAGGCTTATATAGAACATCTGTCGTCGGTATTGCTGTGAAAAATAAATGTGGCCACCCGCAGAAATCCTCTATTGTGGAAAGCAAAATAAAACCAATCTTTCTTATATATAAAAATCATTTTGTGTTTGTTTGTTTGTTCCGTATAGACGCAAACACGACTGAACCGATTACCTTGAAATGTTTGGTCTGGAATTCCTTTTTGATATCCGAAGGGGGGCGGACCCTCCCCCTTATGCCAAAAAAAACACCGCCCAAAATCAAAAGTGGACCGATCGAGACAATATCGGCCGCAACCCCTAAACTCCTCCAAACAGACATATTAGACGTTCATGTCAATATGGCGGTAAAATGAAAGGAATTCGGGAGTAGATTACGAATCTGAACCATTTACCTTGAAATTTTTGGTCTAGAACTTTTTTTTGATATTGGAAGGGGGGGGCGGACCCTCCCCCTTATGCCAAAAACACCGCCCAAAAGCGGACCGATCGAGACAATATGGGTATCAAATGAAAGGCATTGGAGAGTACAATACGAATATGGTATTAAAATTTGAGTATAAATACCCATCGGGCCGGCCGCAACTCCTAAACTCCTCCAAACAGACATATTAGACGTTCATGTCAATATGTCGGTCAAATGAAAGGAATTCGGGAGTAGATTACGAAACTGATATACAAAATCAAATCAAAGTACAGGGTGACAAAAACGCCACCCAAAATCAAAAGTGGTCCGAAAGGCCCAATATGGGTATCAAATGATAGGTAGACTAGAAACCGAATATTGTATTAAAATTTGAGTCCAAGTACTCAGCGGGCCGCCCCAACCCCAAAACTCCTCTAAACAGATATATTCGAGTTTCATGTCAATTGTGGGACTCGAATGTAAAGTATTCAGTAGTAGACTACATATATGGCATAAAAAAAATTGGGTCCAAGAAATGGGAGGTCACCCCACCCCCAAATATACCCAAATGGGCATATTAGTCGACAATGGCTTATGTGATTCAAATGAAAGGCATTTGGGAGTAGGTAACGAATATGACATTTAAATTTGAGTTCAAGTCTAGGTGGCGCTTTTAAACTCAAATAGGTCAATTGATCCATTATGGGTTAATTGACCCAATATGGGTTAATTGACTCAATATGAGATTCAAATGAAAGGTATTTGAGAGTAGAAAACCAATTTGATGTCACATTTGTTTAAGAGAGAGACTCTTCGTACAATTCATGAACCAAACTGCATTGATGGAGAGTATCGGCGACGTATAAATCACGAGCTGTATTACGACGTTGGGTAGCCAAACGTATCAAAATACAACGATTGCGTTTTCTAGGTCTTGGTCTCTATGCCTAACATAATATCTAAGAAGATTTATCAAAATCGGTTCAGATTTCAATATAGCTCCCATATGAATGTTCCTCGATGTTGAGAAATATTGCAATAAAGTGTTCATTTATTAACAGATTCTCTCGAAATTTGGCAGGAAGGATTTTTTTATGACTTTGTCAACCGTTGTTATCAGAGTTTGAACATATTTGCTCTCAATTTGATCCGGATTGTTTAAGAACCCATCTGAAAAACTCCGCCGAGGTCCATCAAAATTAGTTCAGAATTGGATATAACTACCACGTTGTACTTATAGAGTAGGTGTAGGGTATCATACAGTCGGTACCGTCCGACTTTTTCCTTCCCTTCCTTACTGGTTTTTTACTCCATATGTTTAGGGGACAACACATGTAAACAATTTTTTCCACCTTACAGTATTGAAACGGCCACAGCAAATTGACTAAAAAATGCCGATGTGGAAACTATCTGTCCTCAAAATGGGTATTCTGGGGATTTTTGGAAAAAAATTCTGGCAGAATTTATTTTTGACTTGCAAAATTCAGAAAGATTTTTATACCCTCCACCATAGGATGGGGGTATACTAATTTCGTTATTCTGTTTGTAACACCTCGAAATATGCCTCTGAGACCCCATAAAGCATATATATTCTTGATCGCCAAGTCATTTTAAATCGATCTAGCCATGTCCGTACGTCTGTCCGCCCGTCTGTCCGGCCCTTTGTCCGTCTGTTTGTCTGTCGAAAGCACGCTTACTTTCGAAGGGGTAAAGTTAACCGCTTGAAATTTTGCACAAATATTTTTTATTAGTGTAGGTCGGTTGTAAATGGACCAAATCGGTCCATGTTTTGACATAGCTGCCATATAAACCGATCTTGGGTCTTGACTTCTTGAGCCTCTAGAGGGCGCAATTCTCGTCCGATTTGACTGAAATTTTGCACGTGGTGTTTTGGTATCACTTCCAACAACTGTGCTAAATATGGTTAAAATCGGTTCACAACCTGATATAGCTGCCATATACACCGATCTGGGATCTTAACATCTTGAGCCTCTAGAGGGCGCAATTCTCGTCCGATTTGATTTGCAGGTGGTGTTTTGGTATCAATTCCAACAACTGTGCTAAATATGGTTCAAATCGGTTCATAACCTGATATAGCTGCAATATAAACCGATCTTGGGTCTTGACTTCTTAAGCCGCTAGAGGGCGCAATTCTCATCCGATTTGATTGAAATTTTGCAGGTGATGATTTGGTAGCAATTCCAACAACTGTGCTTAGTATGGTTCAAATCGGTTCATAATCTGGTTTAGCTATCATATAAACCGATCTTGGATCTTGACTTCTTGAGCCTCTAGAGGGCGCAATTCTCATCCGGTTTGGCAGAAACTTTGTACAACAGCATCTTTCATGACTTTCAACATACGTGTCTAATATAGTCTAAATCGATCAATAGCTTGATACAGCTTTATATGAACCTATCTTCCGATTTTGCTTCTTAAGCCCCTACAAGGGGTAATATTTATCCGAATGAACTGAAATATTACACAATGGCTTCTGTAATGTTCGCATTCATTTATTGTTTGAATCGGACTATAACTTCATATAGCTCCAATAGCATAACTGTTCTTAATAAATATTCTTCATTTGCCTAAAAAGAGATACCGCACATAGAATAGCAGTCCGTTTCAAGTTTAAGCTCAATGATAAGGGGCCTCCTTTTTATAGCCGAGTCCAAACGGCGTGCAGCAGTGCGACACCTCTTTGGAGAGAAGTTTTACATGGCATAGTACCTCACAAATCTTGCCAGCATTAGGAGGGAAAAACCAACGCTGACAAATTTTTCTGATGTTTGAAATGAAAAACAAATTTTCTGATTATTCATCGCAGAAAAACGTTCCAAAGAACTTTGTTCTTCCCTTGTAATACGCCAAGTAACATCAATCATCCAAATTACAAGCAATTTTTAACAACACACAAAACTATTTCTAGTGCCACTTCCACAAGTGTTTTAGAGCGGCCATAGGTAAGTAAATACGGGTGATAAGTGGCCATGACACCTGCCGTTGGAAAGCTGAAAACTAAACGGCATGCCAACTTCAATGATGCCGCTGCCAATGCTGTAGTGAAACGAGGCAGAAAGAGAAATATTTTCATTGAGATTATTCACGGTTATTTCCTGGTTTTCAGCCAAATTGTGTTAATGGCACTTATTTATGGCAACTAAGCGAATTTATGCTGTGAGACAGCACAGCCGCCCAGTCAGACAGCGCCTTCTACTGGCAACTAGCTCAGCATCAAAGAGACATAGATTAAGTACACACACACACACACACACACATACATACTCGCGCACACCCTAACATAAGCTGGGGAACATGCAGCGATTTATCACACTCGACTCGACTTGGCTTGGCTTGGTATGCAAGCGCCCAGCCCCAAACACACTCAACTAGCCATCCTGCCAGCCAGCCAGCCAGCCAGTCAGCCATTCATCCATGTTCCCTAATGGTCCCCCATGGAGTTGAAGTTTGTTTTGTGCGTGTTCATGAGTAAGTGAAACAAGATGTTCTTTCAGGACTCTTTCCTTTATTGTTTTTTTTTTTTTTGGTCTTTGAGTGGCATTCCTTTTGTTGTTGCTGTTGTCTTTGTTTGAATGGATCCATTTAATGTTTGGCAGCTATCCTCTATGTCTTTGTCAAATGCGAACTTTATGTTTTTCATGCTCTTCCCTTTAAGCGTTTTATGTTTGCTGTTCTAGTCAGTTTTGCGGTTCTTTAAAGCAGGAGATTTTTGGACATTGGGAAAAAAGTTTCACTTGTTTGCAAGACGATGAGAGAATATATCAGGTATTGCCAAGTTTTGGAAGAATTCTTCTTTAAAGCCAGAATGATGGATAGATAACGATGACCGTCTGTGGCACTGATCCACTAGGTGTAAATCATGACCAGAACATCATAAGGAAATAATTTTTCACTAGTGCTGGAATGGTAATGGTGAGCATTTTTAGATTTTCAAAACTTTTTTCCCAGTGTACGATAGATTTGGGATCCCAAATGTTTACTAAGCATTTTACTGATGGCTTTGGAACTTATTTTCATACATCCTTTAGATATGTAAATGGTTATACGGTAACAGAGAGTGTACTGGTAATATGAATAGACATTTTGGAAACTATTGATATCCGAATGTGGCAGAAGCTGGAAATCTTCCGTAATCATCCCTGACGATGGGAATAAACGGTGTGAATAGCACTAACTGGGCGAAATCATAAGCAGCAGGTGCCGATGGGTCACCGGCATAGGTATTTAAAACCAAATGAGAGACTCTGATGGGTCTAACGCACTATCTTGCTCGTAGAAAAATACCTGATGATGGGACAGACTGAACAATAAGTATGTGCCCAAAGACTCCGAAATATAGGAACCCCAGAAGGACAAGGTTGGAAGTTTTTAAGGCATCCATTGGCAGGAGGATACTAACGATCCGTTTGAGATTTGTTGTGCAGATGGTGCCGGTGCAGTACTTCTAGGAACGGTTGACAACAGCTTTCGTATCAGCCTGTTTTCTTAGGTCACAGAAGGAGAAGAAGAAGGACAAGAGGTGGTGAAACAGTGACCTGAAGATACTTAGAAAATATGCTAGATTGGGATAAATGCAGCAAGGTGTAGAGGTTGTTGTTGTCGTAGCATTGTATTATACACTAAGACAGCAGCCCTTGCTAATGAAGAACTCTATCGGGTCAATCCGGTACGCACAACCGCCTGTCATGGCATTGAGGGGACTGTGGAAAGCTCATGACTTACAAGAAGCTTCGAAAATCCAAACGAGAAGATTTTTTCAGATTGGTTGAGGAGCTAACTAATTTAAATGAGACTTCCATGAGACTGCCTGAAACCTTGTTTTGTATTAAACGGTTCGGAGAGGGTTATTCCTATCCTTATTGAGGAACATGTGTCAGCAGGCGTCATTCCACAGATCAGTTTTCTAAACTTGAAATACCTTTGAATGTGTGGTAAATAACGATCTGTTCTCGGATCATTTTTAGACTTTGGCGAATTATGTTTGCATGTCCGCCAATGACGCCATAGCATAGAGCAGAGCAGTTGAAGACATTTGTGAGGTTCTGTGCCTTTTGAAAAAATGGTATCGTAGCCATGTAAAAACTTCTTCCCCATAAAGGTATCGCACTAGGGCACACCGTTCGGACTCGGCTATATAACCAGAGATGGCAAGTCGGAAGTGCGGATGGAATGTAATTTTCGTTTTTCTCGGAAGCGACTTAACCGATTCGCAAATGGATTGAATCGTATGAAAGCCTCTAAGAACATCTACAATCCAGCCTTATTTTGCCTGCCTACCACTCACAGTTTTCGAGATACAGAATAATTTATGTTGGGTAATTCTCGGAGTGACTGGAATATGTAATTTTCGTTTTTCTCGGAAACGACTTAACCGATTCGCAAATGGATTGAATCGTATGAAAGCCACTAAGAACATGTACAATCCGTAGGCCACCATACCGCAAAGGTTAGCATGTCCGCCTATGACGCTGAACGCCTGGTTTCGAAGCCTGGTGAGACCATCAGAAAAAAATTGTCAGCGGTGGTTTTCCCCTCCTAATGCTGGCAACATTTGTGAGATACTATGCCATGTAAAACCTTCTCTCCAAAGAGGTGTCGCACTGCGGCACGCCGTTCAGACTCGGCAATCAAATGGAGGCCCATTATCATTGGACTTAAATTTGAATCGGACTGCACTCATAGATATGTGAGAAGTTTGCCGCTTAGTGGAATGTTTATGGGCAAATTTTGCATTTGGCCAGTCGGAATTGCAGACGTATATGACATATGCTACATACATATGCTGTATATGACAGAAGTCCTTAACGGGATGTACAGGGTGGCTGATGAATATTGCTACAATGATGAATATTGCTACATTTTTTTTTCGGTGTATGGAATACATTTTTCTTTTATTCATGTTAAATTAAATTATTAAATTAATTATTAAATTATTATTAATTAAATTAATTAATTAATTAATTAAATTAATTATTAAATTATTATTATTAAATAGAAAAAAAGTTATTACATTTTTTTTTGGTAGCGGCTTTCATCAGCCACCCTGTATGTGGGAAAAACGAAAAATTTGCATGAATATCTGGTCTATGGTGGATGTAACAAATCTAAAGCCGCATTGTTGGGTCCCAACTATCTCATTGACTTTAAATTTTAAATCTTCACATAGTTTGCTGGAGAGTATCTTGTATGAGAGGGGAAAGAGACTTATTCCTCTGTTGTTGGTCATTCGTTAAAAGAGTAAAGGGTAACCCACCGGCAATCCTAACTCTTGTTAAAGATGATCAGATATTCACTGACCCGGTTGATAAGGCAAATCTACTGGCTGAAATGGTTTCAAGAATTTCTTCCTTAACCACGTGGAGTTAAAAGGGTCCTTGCGGATCTCGACGTTAATAAATCTCCGGGCCCAGGCGGTATATCAACACTTGCCCTTTGTAAGTGTTCTTCGACGCTTGCTCGTCCACTACGCAACCTTTTCTTCCATGCTTACCGTGCGGGTGATTTCCCGGCGCGTTGGAAGGTTGCGTACGTTCAGCCCATCCCCAAGAAAGGTGGGGCCAACAACCCTGCGAATTACCAGCCAATTGCGATATGCTCCGATACGCTCTCCATGGTTATGGAGAGTATGGTTAACTATATTCTTGTCAGATACTTAGAGTCCAATGGCCTTCTTAGCGAAAGACAGTATGGGTTCTGCAGAAATCGATCTACGGGAGACCTAATGACATTTTTATCGGAACGATGGAGCCGCTCTCTTTGCCAATTTGGTGAGAGTAAGGTCGTGGCTCTGGATATTTCCAAGACATTTGATAGGGTATGCCACGGTGCACTTTTATCGAAGGCTTGTCGCTTTTGGAGTCGGTAATAACTTCGTTCGATTAATATCGAGCTCTCTCAGAGTGCAATCTCGAGTTGCCATACGAGTTGCATATACGAGTTGTTGTAGATGGGCTCTCATCAGATGAGTATACATTGACCGCAGGTGTGCCACAAGGCTCGGTCCTTTCCCTTCCCTTTTTTCTTATTTTCATTGACGATCTATTGGGTCAGACTTCGAACCCAGTGTACTCATTTGCCGAAGACAGTAGTCTGTGTCAATCATATTCAATCGACCATAGTCCAAGTCCTCAAGAAATTGTGGACAGGAGGTGCATTATGGATGAGACTCTCTCCCAGGATTTGTTGGCCATTTTCGAGTGGGTTAAAATGAACAGAGTAGACTTTAACGCACATAAGACGCAGTGATGTTTCTGGTCTCACAAGCGATTCACTGACCCACTTCAATCGACGGTATATATATTGAGCAATCAGATGCTCTTGATGTTCTGGGCATGAAGATACAATGTGATGTCCGTTGGTCAAAACACGTATTCGAAGTGTTGAAAGAAGCATTCAAGCATTTGGGCTTTCTTAAGCGGTGCAGGAGGTAGCTTATCTCTTCTGATCTTCTCAATATCTAAACTACCTACATCAGGCCGAGTATGGAATATAACTCTCATATATGGGCAGGAGCTCCAAAATCATCCTTGGAGCTACTTGACCGGGTTCAACGGAGAGCTATGGTGTTGATTGGGGACAGTAGGGTTTTCAACTCTATTGCTTCCCTTGAATATCGTCGGTATGTGGGTAGCGTTGCGAAGAAGCATTTAAGCATTTGGGCTTTCTTAAGCGGTGCAGGAGGTAGCTCATCTCTTCTGATCTTCTCAATATCTAAACTACCTACATCAGGCCGAGGATGGAATATAACTCTCAAATATGGGCAGGAGCTGCAAAATCATTCTTGGAGCTACTTGACCGGGATTAACGGAGAGCGATGGTGTTGATTGGGGACAGTAGGGTTTTCAACTCTATTGCTTCCCTGGAATATCGTCGGTATGTGGGTAGCTCTATGGTTATTTTCATGGCGTGTGTTCCAGGGATATTCGTCTTCTTATCCCTGACGTTAGGATGTTCACCAAGAATACAAGACTTGGCAGGAACTCACACCAGTTTTACAATTGATTGGCCAGTCGACCGAACCGAGAAAATTCATTTTTCGCCCGAACCATTCGTATGTGGAATCGACTTCCGGCTAATGTCTTCCCCACCAACATTGATGTTCAGAAATTTAAGACTAATATCAATAAACACTACTGCCTCTTTCCCCCTCCAACCCTTAACTTGTCTAATTGCCAACGCAAGGCACTGCATATATAGGGGACATCCCCTGCGTGTTGGTTACGTGAAAGAAAAAATTGTGACTTGTCTTCTTTCTTGAGTACGGGGCATATGTAGTATCCTGAGATTGCAATCATTGGGTATGCATTCTTCTAGCCGGAATCCACAGGCGAGCTGGTGTATACTTCTTATCAGTGTGTGGCCGTCTGCCATAAATAGTTCTGCTGGCAATCCATCGGCTCCTGCTGTCTTGTTGCTTTTTAGTCGGGCCACTGCTCATCCTCAGCATCCTCAGCGATTATTTTTTCGGTATCCTCTTCGCTGACACCATCGGATATTATCAGCTAAGAAAAGTGTTAGTTCCATATTCCATGCAAGATTACCAGATTTCCTTCTTTGGCTCTGCAAGGTCAAGTCTATCGGTTTGATGATTGGTTATTTGGTTAAATTTCCGTTCTTCATGAGGCTTCTGTACATCTCGACTCAAGCATATTCATTTCTTTCCATTTCCCTCTTTTTTTGCGTAATGGACGTTTCTTCCCTCTTCTTTCTTCCGATACCTCTTCTTCCCCTGACGCATTGCTAATGATTGCAGGGTTGCTCTTTATGCCCAACTCTTGGCTTCAGTAGCATTGCTACAAACTTGGTAGTACCATGGGTTTTTTGGGGGAGGCTTCTTCTACCCAAGTAAGGATTTCGCGACATAGAAAAGTTGACTTTGTAGGTTGAAAAGTTGACTTTGTGACTATGGTCACAAACGAATCCCCTTTTTTCGACTAGCATAACGATTAAGGAGTTTCAATAATTTGAACTTTCAAAATTGATTTTTACTTTCAGATTTTCAATAAACTAAACTAAAAAGTTTCGAAAACAAATATCAGGGTATGTGTATTTGTTTTTCACTTTTGCTATCCAACTTCCATTAGCTGCTTCCTCGAACCTGTACCCGGTAGCTATCCAATCACAAAAAGAGTGGTAACATTAAACCGCATTCCCCCACACAAAACCTCATAAATCCCCTGGGGTTCAAAAGACAGCAATCAGCAACGGCAACGGCCAACATCCAACGACCATTAAACCACAGCCAAGAGATACGAAAGAGAGGCTAAACAAACGAACTTTTGTTGCCTGACTATGAGAGCTGAGTTGTGTAAGCGTTGTAAGTTGCATTTACAAGTAATCCCAGCCAGCCACCACGAAAAAAAACAGCAGCTCTGCCAACGAGAATAGCTTTTAAGGCAAAGGGCAGGGAATCAGAAACTCTAGATGTGGCTGATGGTGTGTCTTATTATTGTTGGTACTGCATATGCCCATGGACGGTAATGGTTTGCCATGACATGCCAAATAAATGGCATGCCAGCCGTACCAAACAAAACCCACCAAACACAATGAAACCAAATGAAAATCTTAGGAGAGCAGCATATCTCACAAAACCTCTGTATCAACTACAAATTCGAGTGTTTTTGCCTGTCTCTGTACTTCTACAGACGTCTTTGCCCCACACCCCCCTTGTGTTTTTGTTCATGACTAAATTTAAACGCAAGTAATCGTCCCATGTTGATGGCAGCATTCGTGTCTTCCCTTCGTACGGCTTGAATTTCTGTTTTTTGTCTACCAACTTGAGTCTGCTGTTGTCTGCTGCTACTGCTGCTGCTGCTGCTACTGCTGCTGCTGCTGCTACTCCTGCTTCGGTCTTTTGCCTTTGCATCATCTCCTTCAGAATGTTGCCTCTTATGAGAATGACGAAGTATTCGTTTGCCATACTCGTCGTACGTGTTTATATGCTAAATTGTGCTCAATTTCAATTACAGTCGCACAGTGGTGCGAGTATGAACCTAATTACCTGGGAGATAACATTGTGATGACATTGTAAGGAGAAGCCAACCCTCAGTTGCTGATGGCTTGAAGAATATGTAAATTTTAGGCCATTAGGAGACTTTTATCTATACTTATGAAAGTAAAGGCAACGAAATACCCTTAAAGGCAGAGCTGCCAGATTAATTTAGGAGAAAATCCGCACTTTTTAAGAAAAAAATCAGCATTTTGGGCAGTTTAAAAAAAAATTGTCAAAAAAAAGAAAAAAATTAAAACAAGTAAAAACGTGATAAGTTCGGCCGGTCCGACTCTTGTATCAACATTAAAACAAGTAAGAAACGTGCTATGTTCGGCCGACCCGAATCCTGCATACCCTCCACCATGGATCGCATTTGTCAACCGTTTTTGGACAGATTCCCTTAATAGGCAGAAATTAAGAAAGGATAATGAGAGGTCATAACAAGAAATCGCCATGGGGTTTTTATAAGCTAGGATAAGAATCGCGCCCCCTACAGCCTCAAGAAGTGTATTCAGGTAATCGGTTTATATTGGAGCTATATCAGATTTTGCACCGATTGCAACCATACTTTGTGCATTGGTTGGAGGTCATAATCAAAAAAAAAAAAATAATCGAGCAAAATTTCAGCTAAATAGGATAAGAGTTGCGGCCTCTAGCGGCTCAAGAAAAAAACCTTAAATCGAGAGATCGGTCTATTTGGCAGCTATATCCAAATCTGAACCGATCTAGGCCAAACTGCAGATAGATGTCGAGGGACTTGACTTAACTCTCTGTCCCAAATTTTGGCGACATCGGACAATAAATGCGCCGTTTTTGGGCCCACAACCTTAAATCGAGAGATCGGTCTATATGGCAGCCATATCCAAATCTGGACCGATCAGGGCCAAATTTAAGAAAAATGTCGAAGGGCCTCACACAACTGACTGTTTCAAATTTCAGCAAAATCGGATAATAAATGTGGCTTTTATGGGCCTAAGACCCTAAATCGAAGGATCGGTCTGTGTGTCAGCTATATCCAAATCTGGACCGATCAAGGCAAAATTGAAGAAAGATGTCGAAGGGCTTAACACAACTCACTGTCCTAAATTTCAGCAAAATCGGATAATAAATGTGGCTTTTATGGGCCAAAGACCCTAAATCGGAGGATCGGTCTATATGGCAGCTATATCTAAATCTGAACTGATCTGAGCCAAATTGACGAGAGATGTCGAAGGGCCTAACATAACTCAGCAAAATCGTATAATAAATGTGGCTTCATGGACCTAAGACCCTATATTGGCCGATAGGTCTATATATGAAGGGGGGCTATATCAAGATATAGTCCGAAAAAGAATCTGTGCAAAGTTTCAGCTCAAAATCTCTATTTTTAAAGACTGTGGCGTGATTTCAACAGACAGACGGACGGACATGTCTAGATTTTTACGCTGATCAAGAATATATATACTTTATAGGGACAGAAATGGATATTTGGATGTCTTGCAAACGGGATGACAAAATGACTATACCCCCATCCTATGGTGTTGGGTATAAAAATTAATTTCTTTGCTCTTCAAAGAAAAGTTTTACTTGGATAAAGGTATCTCAAATGTCGACAGCATCAGTGAAGGGAAAACCACCTCTGATGTGACAGCCAGGAATCGAACTCAGTATCATAAGCTGATATGACTCTTTTGCATTAGAACACATACTGTTTTGATTCTTCTTGTGCACTGGATATACATTCTTCAATGATTTTTCATCCCTTTGAGCGAATTATACATAGAAGCTAACCAGAAGGCCGTCTATGGTTCCAAATAGCAAGTATGGCAACCCATCGGCTCCTACTGTCTTATTATTCTATAGCCTTCGGCCTTACCATTCACTCATTAACGCCTTAATCTCGATTCCTTTTTCTGATTTTAATAAAATTTCACATATTCATTATTTAGAGCTTTTATGTTGGCTGAATAAAACTCTGACGTGCTAGACAGGATTCGAACTCAGTATTATAAGCTGATATTGTTCTTTTGCATTAGAAAGACTGTTTTTATACACTGAATAAACATACTTCAATTTTTTTTTCACTCTTCTGGGCGAATTATACAAACAAGCTTACCGCCTATGGCCCCAAACAGCACGTATGGCAACCCATCGGCTCCTACTGTCTTATTATTCTTTAGCCTGCTGCCTTACCATTCACCCATTAACGAATTAATCTCCATTTCCTTGTCCGATTTTAATAAGACGTAAACGTCTTTTAAATTTAAAAAAATAAATAATTTTTATACCCTCTACCATAGGATGGGGGTATACTAATTTCGTCATTCTGTTTGTAAAACCTCGAAATAGGCGTCTGAGACCTCATAAAGTATATATATTCTTGATCGCCATGTCATTTTAAGTCGCTCTAGCCATGTCCGTCTGTCCGTCCGTTCGTACGTCTGTCTCTCGAAAGAAACTCTAATTTCGAAGAAGTAAAGCTAGCCGCTTGAAATTATGCACAAATACTTCTTATTAGTGTAGGTCGGTTGGCATTGTAAATGGGCCAAATCGGTCCATGTTTTGATATAGCTGCCATATAAACCGATCTTGGGTCTTGACTTCTTGAGGCTCTAGAGGGCGCAATTCTCGCCCGATTTGGCTGAAATTTTGCACGTGATGTTTTGGTATCACTTCATACAAATGCGCAAAGTATGATTTAAATCGGTCCATGTTTTGATATAGCTGCCATATAAATCGATCTTGGGTCTTGACTTCTTGAGCCTCTAGAGGGCGCAATTCTCATACGAATTATCTAAAATTTTGCATGAGGTGTTTTGTTATGACTTCCAATAACTGTGCTAAGTATGGTGCAAATCGGTACCCAACCTGATATAGCTGCCATATAAACCGATCTGGGATCTTGACTTCTTAAGCCTCTAGTGGGCGCAATTCTCGTCCGATTTGACTGAAATTTTGCACGTAGTGTTTTGGTATCATTTCCAACAACTGCGCTAATTATGGTTCAAATCGGTCCATGTTTTGATATAGCTGCCATATAAACCGATCTGGGGTCTTAACTTCTTGAGCCTATAGAGGGCGCAATTCTCATCCGATGTGACTGAAATTTTGCGTGAGGTGTTCTGTTATGACTTCCAATAATTGTGCTTAGAATGGTTTAGATCGGTCAATGTTTTGATATAGCTGCCATATAAACCGATCTGGGGCCTTGACTTCTTGAGCCTCTTGGGGGCGCAATTCTCGCCCGATTTGATTGAAATTTTGCATGAGGTGTTTTATTATGGCTTCCAATAACTGTGCTAAGTATGGCGAATATCGCCACGTAAACTAATATAGCTGCCATATAAACCGATCTGGGGTCTTAACTTCTTGAGCCTCTAGTGGGAGCAATTCTCGTCCAATTTGACTGAAATTTTGCACGTAGTGTTTTGGTATCATTTCCAACAACTTCGCTAATTATGGTTCAAATCGGTCCATGTTTTGATATAGCTGCCATATAAACCGATCTGTGGTTTTAACTTCTTGAGCCTCTAGGGGGCGCAATTCTCGCCTGATTTGGCTGAAATTTTGCATGAGGTGTTTTGTTATGACTTCCAATAACTTTGCTAAGTATGGCGTAAATCGGTAAATAACCAATATAGCTGCCATATAAACCGATCTGGGATCGTGACTTCTTTAACCAATAGAGGGCGCAATTTTCATCCGATTTGCCAGAAATTTTGTACAACGGCTTCTCTCATGACCTTCAACATACTTGTCCAATATGGTCTGAATCGATCAATAGCTTCATACAGCTACATTCGGCCCGGCCAAACTTAGCACGCTCATGTTTTTAACAAATTCTTCTTTGCGCCTACCCAAAATTCCATTAGGATACCTCTTTCCTAACTAAAGCTGGAAATTTTCAAAGACAGCTCTATTTTTGGGGTATTTTTCTACCTCTTTGGCGGGTTAATGCCTTCCCATTTTTGCACATTTTTTGCACAGATTTATTTACAACAACACTGTGTTCCACATTAGTGCAGCCTGCCTGCCTGCCTGCCTGTCAAGCCGTCCGTCCTTATTCAAACATTCATTTGGGGCTGTGTATTGCGTGTCTTGTTCGAATATTGCAACATTTGCCGTGTTGCCTGTGATTGTTCCCCCCCCCCCCCCCCACTTTTCTTCTCCTCAAGTGCTTTTGAGCTCCCCTATATTCAGCTGAAATGTTGTTTTTGTCAGAGTTCTGTGTGTTAGCCTGAGTGGCGAGGTTGTACGACCTACCAAGTATGCCATGAGGAGTACCTACTTGCTTGCTTGCTTGCCTACCCCCAGCCCCACAACTGTTAAAGTGCCACATAGAATGAGTTGCCCCCTCCCCCCCGGCCTCTCACGTCATTGAGTGGTGTTGGTGCCTGAGTGGATAGATGATGGTTGGGTTTCGAATGTTCGCCAAAGTTCTTTTTTGTTTTTGCTTTCGTTTTTGTTGTTTGTTATTGGCTTATTAAACTGCAGATGGACGGGAACGATCTGTGGGCGGAACTCAAAAATAAAAGTTAAAATTGCCGCTAGAGGGGCCAAACGGAGTCATGGCAAAGTTTAGCTGCCGTTGCTTAATCGTCATTGCCGTTGTCGTTACTGGGAACGCTGTGCACCACCACCACAGCCGATATCATCAACGGGCCACAAGTGCATGGCAAGGCTGTTGGTGGTGTTGCTGCATTATTCGGCAAAACGTATCAAGTCTTGGAATGCCACGCCATAACCACACGCGGCCGCTCTCTCTCTCTGCCAATTGGTGTGTGGAGTGAAGTGGACAGACAGACTGAAGGCCTGGCCGTTGTGGCTGTTCTTTGCAGTTCCTTTGCCACTCGACATTTTGCAAGGCAATGTGTTTGTGTTTGGTTTTGCAATTATCTGTGGCGGGCAGTGCCTTCAGTGGCAGCGAAGCTGTGGATAATGCAACAGTTCCTTATTAAAAAAAAAATGAATGCCACACAGCATTTAAGGGATTAAATGTCTCGACTCATTGTCAATAGACAATTGGTGGCATGAATGCCATTCTCCCTCATTCACCAACTCGCTCATCATTGCCTGCGTCATGGTTGCACTCATTTGAATGTCATGCTGCGCTGGCTGCTATGACTTTTAGCAGGTTGCCCTGCCTGTCTGTCTGTCTGTCGCTCAGTGTGTTCTTGATTACCCCGTGTTCTTAGGGCTAAAGTACTTCCGCTGATTGCGTAAACATTTGCAGCCATTCAAAAAGGCAACTCACAAAGTTAAGGCTCTGCACTGAAAGCAAGCGGAAATCCTTCAAGTCCTTATGCATGCATCCGTTAACGCCTTTTCGATAACAACCAACTTTTAGTGGAAAATGTGCCAAAGGAGAAAATTTCATTCCATGCAATTTCTGTTTATATCGCCTGGCGTTTATGGCAACGTCCAACAATGGTGGACAGATACAAACACCAATGACCTTCGACCTTCCTTTCAAACTCTTGCTCTTATTTGGATGGTTTTTGTTTTTGAGAGCAAGGTTAATGTCCTTTCTTTGTATGAAATGAAAAGATTTTATAGCGCCATCGTCGCCATAAGAAAGAAGAAATCACTCGGAAAGATTTTGTTTGGTGAGTTGGCTTGGGAAAATCAAAATCAATTTAAAAATTTTTTAAGATTTGGAAAATATTAAAGCACAAAAGGCAATAAGGGGGAGCTATTGGTGGTGGGAAAAGTAATCGCTGGCATTGTCGGGAAGATGTCTACTAGCCCTACCGAAGACCACCATAGCGTAGGGTTCGAAATCTGGCGAGAACATCAGAAAGAAATGTCAGCGGTGGTTATCCCCCTAATGATGGCGACATCTGTGAGACATCATGTGAAACTTTTTTACTAAGTGGTTTTACTCTCGGACTCGGCAATAAAACAGGAGTATCCATATCATTGAGCATCAACCTATAGCGGGCAGCATTGATATGACAAAGGATACCCTCTCATTTTTAATGAAATGTTCACAGAAAAATTTTCAAAAAAACATGTTTGCCGAATATTTTCTACTGTTAAGGATATTTCCTTCTTTCAAAGCAATCTGAATCAGTATCTGTATCAGATTGTTGACAAATGCAAATTTGCCCTGAACAATCCACTAAGGACAAGGGGCAAACTTCTCACATATCACTGATTGCTGTCCGATTCAAGTTTAAGCTCAATGATAAGGGGCCTCCCTTTTATAGATGAGTCCAAACGGCGTGCCACAGAGCGATACCTCTTTGGAGAGAAGTTTTTACATGGCAAAGTACCTCAAAAATGTCTCCAGCATTAGGAGGGAATAACCACCACTGAAATTTCTTTTTTATCTGAAGCCTTCGCCTGGATTCGAACCCAGGCGTTTAGTGTCAAAGGCGGACATGCTAACCTCTGCGCTACGGTGGCCTCCGTAAAATATAGCAGCAATACGTTTCATTGACTAATCGCTTGTATTGCCACCATTGGCTTACATACTGATGATGTCTATCAACTACCCCAATGGAAGCACCTTTTCCACTCTACCAAGAGGTATTCTTCTTTATATTGATCTGATGTCTCCATGTAGATGTCTCAGCTCCAATGATTTGAGACATCTACTTGGAGGACTCTAATTTGGAAAACACAGCTTGAAGCTGGCACAAAATCAAAAATAGAACTTTTGAGCTCAAGCACACTCGCGTATCGAAAACACCCATTCATCGACAATATTTTGATGAAATTGCTCAAAGTTTTTTTGTTGTTATGATTCGGATCCAAGGCGGACATGCTAACCTCTGAGCCACGGTGACTTCCAATGACTTCGATGACAAGTCTGTAAGACGACATTCAATGGTTTCTTACAGACTTGTCACGAAGAACTCAATTTTCCATTGTGAAGTATTTCAGCGCTCAGCCAATTCCTCCAAGTAGCCTTTCTGTTTGACGAAAAGCCAAAGTTAGTCATGATTGAAGTTACCTTAAATAAAAATAAAAAACAAGTAAGAGCGTGCTAAGTTCGGCTGGGCCGAATCTTGGGAACTCACCACCATGGATCGCATTTGTCGAGTTCTATGCGCGGTATCTCTTTTTTGGGCAAACAATGAATAATGAATGAAAACTGTTATGCTATTGGAGATATATCAAGTTATAGTCCAATTCGCACCATAAATGAATGCTGAACATTGTGGAAGTCATTGTGTAATATTTCAGTTCATTCAGATAAGAATTGCCCCTTGTTGGGGCTTAAGAAGTAAAATCGGGAGATAGGTTTATATGGGAGCTGTATCAAGCTATTGAACGATTCAGACCATACTAGATACGTAAGTTGATGTTCATGAGAGAAGCCGTTGTACAAAATTTCTGCCAAATCGGATGAGAATTGCGCCCTCTAGAGGCTCAAGAAGTCAAGACCCCAGATCGGTTTATATGGCAGCTATATCAGGTTATTTACCGATTTGAGCCATACTTAGCACAGTTATTGAAAGTCATAATAGAATACCACGTGCAAAATTTCAGCCAAATCGAATGAGAATTGCGCCCTCTAGAGGCTCAAGAAGTCAAAATCCTAGATCGGTTTATATGGCAGCTATATCAGGTTATTTACCGATTTGAATCATACTAAGCACAGTTGTTGAAAGTTATACCAAAACACTATGTGCAAAATTTCAGTCAAATCGGACGAGAATTGCGCCCTCTAGAGGCTGAAAAAGTCAAGACCCAAGATCGGTTTATATGGCAGGTATATCAAAAAACAGACCGATTTGAACCATACTTAGCGCAGTTGTTAGAAGTGATACCAAAATACCACGTGCAAAACTACGGCCAATTCGGATAAGAATTGCGCCCTTTAAAAGCTGAAGAAGTCAAGACCCCAGATCGGTTTATATGATAGCTATATCAGGATATTAACCGATTTTAATCATACTAAACACAGTTGTTGGAAGTTATACCAAAACACTATGTGCTAAATTTCAGCCAAATGGGATGAGAATTCCGTTCCTCAGCGGCTCAAGAAGTCAAGATCCCAGATCGGTTTATATGACAACTATACCAGGATATGAACCGATTTAAATCACACTAAGCTCAGTTGTTGGAAATGATACCAAAATACCACGTGCAAAATTACAGGCAAATGGGGTAAAAATTGCGCCCTTTAAAAGCTGAAGAAGTCAAGACCCCAGATCGGTTTATATGGTAGCTATATCAGGATATTAACCGATTTCAACCATACTTAGTTGTTGGAAATACACAGTTGTTGAAAATGATACCAAAACACCACGTGCAAAATTTCAGCCAAATCGGATGAGAATTGCGCCCTCTAGAGGCTCAAGAAGTCAAAACCCATTGAAAAGTATACCGATCGACTCAGAATCACTTTCTGATTCGATTTAGCTATGTCCGTCTGTCTGTCCGTCCGTCTGTCTGTCCATCTGTCCATGTTAATTTGTGTACAAACTACAGGTCGCAGTTTTCATCCGATCGTCTTGAAATTTGGTATAGGCATGTTTTTCGGCCTAGAGACAAAGCCTATTGAAATTGGAAAAAATCGGTTCACATTTGGATATAGCTCCCATATATATATTCGTCGGACTTGCAGTAATAATGCAATAAAATAGCCATTTGTTAACCCATTCCCTCGAAATTTGGCAGGAAGGATTTTCTAACGACTTTTGACGTTAGCGGTGAATTTCATAGAAATCGGTTCAGATTTGGATATAGCTCCCATATATATATTCGTCGGATTTGCAGTAATAATGCAATAAAATGGTCATTTGTTAACCGATTCTCTTGAAATTTGTTAGCAAGGATTTTCTCTTGATTCTTCACATTACTGGTGAATTTCATGGAAATCGGTTCAGATTTAGATATATTGTAGCTCTCATATATATATCGCCCGATTTTCACTCCTAGAGCCACTGCAAACGCATGTTTTGACCAATCTTCCCAAAACTTCGTACAACGCTTTTCTTGATGACTTCTCAATGTTTGTAAAGTTTGGTCAAAATCGGTTCAGATTTAGATATAGCTCCCATACATATATTCGTCAGATTTGCAGTAATAAGGCAATAAAATGGTCATTTGTTAACCGATTCTCTTGAAATTTGTTAGCAAGGATTTTCTCTTGACTCTTGATATTACTGGTGAATTTCATAGAAATCGGTTCAGATTTAGATATAGCTCTCATATATATATATATATATATATATATCGCCCGATTTTCACTCCTAGAGCCAATGCAACCGCATGTATTGAACAATCTTCCCAAAACTTCGTACAACGCTTTTCTTGATGACTTCCTCAATGTTTGTAAAGTTTGCTCAAAATCAGTTCAGATTTGGATATAGCTCCCATATATATATTCGTCGGATTTGCAGTAATAATGCAATAAAATGGTCATTTGTTAACCGATTCTCTCGAAATTTAGCAGGAAGGATTTTCTTACGACTTTTGACGTTAGTGGTGAATTTCATAGAAATCGGTTCAGATATGGATAAAGCTCCCATATATATATTCGTCCGATTTGCAGTAATAATGCAATAAAATAGTAATTTGTCAACCGATTCTTTTAAAATTTGTTAGCAAGGATTTTCTCTTGACTCTTGACATTACTGGTGAATTTTATGGAAATCGGTTCAGATTTAGATATAGCTCCCATATATATGTTCGTCGGATTTGCAGTAATAATGCAATAAAATGGCCAATTGTTAACCGATTCTCTCGAAATTTAGCAGGAAGGATTTTCTTACGATTTTTGACGTTAGTGGTGAATTTCATAGAAATCGGTTCAGATATGGATAAAGCTCCCATATATATATTCGTCCGATTTGCAGTAATAATGCAATAAAATGGTAATTTGTCAACCGATTCTCTTGAAATTTGTTAGCAAGGATTTTCTCTTGACTCTCGACACTGCTTGTGAATTTCATTGAAATCGGTTAAATTTTAGATATTTCTCTTCTATATATATATTGCCCGATATTAACTTCTTGAGTCACAGAAAGCGCATGTATTGAGTCATCATGCCAAAAACCCATCATGCGAAACGCTTTTTTCGACGACTGCCACAGTATCTGAGAAGTTTGCTCCAAATTGGTTCAGATTTAGGTATAGCTCTCATATATATGTACGACCGATTTTGAGAAATATTGCACTAAAGTGCTCATTTTCTGACCGATTCTCTCGAAGTTTAGCAGAGAGGATTTTCTTATGACTCTCGATATTACTGGTGAATTTTATAGTATTCGGCCTAGATTTAAATATAGCTGTCATATATGTATATCGCCCGATTTTCACTTCTAGAATCACTGCAAGCGCATTTATTGACCAATATTGGCAAAATTTTGCACAACGCTTTCTTCGGCACCTACCACATTATCTGAGAAGTTTGTTCGTTAACGGTTCTGAATTAGATAAAGCCCTCATATACAATATATGTTCGTCAGAATTTGAGTAATTTTCAATAATGTTGTAATTTGTGAATCGCAGTTATTACAGTTTGGATATATTTACTCGAAATTTGATAAGGATTGCTTAATAGCCCATCTAAAACCATCCGGCGAGGTCTATCAAAATTGTTTCAGAATTAGACATAGCTCCCAATTTGTACCTATAGGATAGATGTAGGGTATTATACAGTCGTCACCGCCCGACTTTTGTCCTTCCTTACTGTTTTTTGTCTGTATTTTTGTATGAAATTCCGTTCACAATTGTCTGTGACTTTCTTCAAGTTCATGCCTTTGTTTGTGGGGGTGTCAATAATATCTAGCATTTCTAAAGTAAATCGCCTATTCTGATTGGATTCTTGTGCTTGTATGTCAACGTCTTTAAGATTTGATGTATGCTCTCTTAAAGTGTCATATTTGTGAGATGATAATATTGTCTTTAATTTCGTTTTAGTTGTTCCCACATATGTCATTGCACATAAATTTGCTTCATCCTTGTTACATTTAATCTTATAAACTACATTTGATTTGTCCTCCTTGTTCATCCTTGATTTAGTCCTGCTGAATAGAATATTCAATGAGTTTGTGGCTTTTTAAGGCAAGCTGGTATTTCTTCCTGTATCACATAGTTGAACTGGTAAGTCTTTCCAAAAACCGTGGAATATACATATGTCGTTTTCTTGAAGATTTTTGGTGTTTGTGCCACTTCGTTGTTCTCCGTTCTATTCTTGACGAATGTTTCTAAGGTCCTTAATAGTGTTGTTTGGGAAGTCATTTAATCGGAGTATTTGTTGATTCTTTCTTTCGTTTTCTTGATGATACACTTTGTCACTGATTTTGAGTACTCTGTCGATGAAATTAGTAGCCGTATTTACTTTTATTCTTCTCGGATGATTGGAATGATAATTGATGAGTCTCCCAGATGCTGTATCTTTTTGCTACCAATTTAATTTTAACTTATTTCAATGTTGGTGAACTACGGTGTAAAGATATGGCATGATTCACAGTCCATTGTGATCTGAACTTGTGAATGGAAGGAATTTAGAAGTTGTAGAGTATTTTCTTCTCCCATTCTCTCCAATACACAAAATATGTCGTCCATGTATTTGGTCAGAAATCTTGTTTTTTTTGTAATTTTCTCAATTGAAGCGTCTAGTAAGTATTCCGTCAGAATCCTTGGTTTTTCTGTAATTTTATCATGAAGCGAAATCTTGGTTTTCTTTTAATTTTCTCATTTAAAGCGTTTGGTAAGGTTTCCATTACAATATCGGTGGTTATCGGAGAGATGGGCGAACCCATTGGCTTGCCTTTCTTTTGCTCATGCAATTTCTCATCGTATGTAAAATATCTAGAATCCTTTATGCATAATGTTAACAATTCTATGAATAAATCCTTTGGTATCTTTGTGTGCTCCTAGATGTCATCATTTTTCGGTTACAGTATTTATGGCTAAATTAACCGGAATGCTTGGATATTAATACCTCATTGTCTCTGATTTCCTTGTCATTGATTTTTGATTTGAATTCTATCTCGTCTTTTATGTTGTATTGTGAATCTCTAGTCAAGTTATGTAATGCGTCTGTTAGATATTTTGACGATCCATATGTTGGGGAATTATGGATCGGCCTGATTGGTGTTTCCTCCTTATGGATTTTTGATAAGCCATGAATTCTTCGGTTATCGCGGCATACTTCGTCAATAGGTTCTTGTTCGTTATGCTTATTATATTCATATTGAAAAATTTGTCTACTATTTTGTTGTTTTTTGCCTGCAGTCCTCAAGTGGGATCCCTTTTTAGATTACATGGCCTAGAAAACATGATACCATTCGCCGATTTCATTGCCTATATAAAAACTATGGATATCAATGTTTCACAAGAAATCCATATCTGCGCTGATAGCTAAGAACACTTCAAGATTTACTTCGGCGAGTTTGGAGTTTTAGAAAAGGACACCAACTACGAGACAGCAATTGCGGAAGAGGCATATGCGAATATTTTCTGGGAATCCGAAAGGATTTGCGAATAAAGGGTTTTAAAAGTACATTCCCAACTACAGATAATGAAAGTATAAAAACCAAAAACACGTTATTTACTATTACACCTGCCTAAATGAGACCAGCAATATGGGAAATAACCTACGAAAATGTAAAAAATTTAAACCTGCATAGTGTTGTTGTAAACCCAATAATCATTGGAGATCTTTACGTTAGAATTGAGAACATGCAGATACTCTTGGATGATGCATATAAAGTAAAATATTCGACAAGTTTTGAGGAAACAAAGTCCAAAGATATTACTATAAAATATCAGAGGAAGATCGGTTTGGGATATGTGCTATGATTCTGGATTAGTTGTTGTCAACTACAAACTGCAATCGATAGGCATATCAACGAAAGCTGTAAGATTTAATGAAAAACACATCATCAACAGTTTGGACTGGAAACGAATTTTCGGAATACTTCAATATTCCGTCAAGTGTCAAACAAGAATGTCTACTCTCAGCGCTATTATTTAGTATAAATGAACAGCTTGACTATCTGGAAGGTGGAGTTAACCTTAATGGATTAAATGTAAGATTACTTCTATATGCCGATGAGATGGTAATACTAGCCGAGGAACCAAAGGTCCTAGAACTAATGATGTATAACTTGGAAGAGTATTGTAAACATTGCAGAGTAGAAGTTAAATTAAAAAATCGGTAGTTATGGCATTTAGAAAAATTATGGCATTTAGATGCAAAAACTTCAAATCGAATCCTGTAACGGTAATAACGGAATAACGTTATCCAGGTGTAACATTAACCCATGAGCTTTAGCAAGCATATTGAAAAAAAGGACATACATCATTAGATCTAAAAATTTTTAAAACTTTGTTTAAATACGACGAATGTAGTCTTCTTCTTTCTTTAAGTGGTTATTACAGAACATTTGTTCCCGGCCGATACGGGATCACCAAACAGACTGCAACTTTGAGCTTCGACTTGTGTGGTGTCCATCGTTATCACGGGAAACATAGCTGAAAGCGCGTCCACAGTTTGCGGATGGTGGAAAGCTCCGTTTTTACGCGGAGTAGCTGCAAATGCTGCCGCGGGCAGTCAGCGATTCTCAAGAGGAGAGTCTCAGTGAGGAGTCAGATGGCACTGGTTCATAATTAAATACTGAGTGCCAATGCTACTCGAGATGACAAGGCGAGTTATTGGCGCCTTCAAATAACCATTGGCCAACATCAGCGTCTGTTGCTAGGTTAGGGGCGGCGAGCGTCGGATCTTGGAGCAAGCGGCTCGCCACAGCGAGGGATACAAAGCCAATGCGATTGGAGCGCTGGGCCAGTAACCCGCCCCCCGAAAAACTATGAGAACTACTAAGAGAAACAAAAGAATAGTAAAAACGGACCCCCACCTCCACCGCAAACGAAAAAGGACCATGATTTGCGGATCTGCACCTGGAATGTCCTCACTCTTTATAGAGAAGGTGCAGTATACGCTCTGGCGGATGTATTAGAGAAGTACAAGGCAGATATTGCCGCCTTACAGGAAGTGCGATGGACTGGGAATGGCGTCACTAAAACACCAAACGGTGACGAACTACAGCTGTCATAAAACGAGGCATGAATTCGGCTGTGGATTTGTGGTTAGTCGGAGACTGAAACACCTAGTCTCCAGCTTTACTCCGGTGGATGAGAGGCTAGCCACAATCCACATAAAAGCCAAATTCTTCAACATCAGCCTTATTTGTGCCCATTCCCCGACGGAAGACAATCAGACGAGCAGACCAAGGATATTTTCTACGAGCGCCTAGAGAGAGAATATGACCGCTGCCCCGCCCATGATATTAAAATCGTTCTGGGAGATTTTAATGCAGAAATAGGGAAGGAAGACATTTTTGGTCCAACAGTCGGAAAGTTTAGCCTCCACGAGATAACGTCCACTAATGGGTTGAGGCTGATGGATTTCGCCGCGGCAAAAAACGTGGTAGTTAGTAGCACCAGATCAAAACACGAGAAACCAAATCGATCACATTGTGATAGATGGAAGGCATTCATCCAGCGTGTTAGATGTACAATCGATCTGTGGAGCGAATATAGATTCGGATAATTACCTTGGCGCAGCAAAGGTTCGCACCCGTTTGAACATGGCGAGGAAAATACGATCTGACACTGCACGGAAGCTGGACATTGAAAAGCTGCAAACACAAGAGATAACAGCGGCATACTCCACTCGACTGACCCAACTGCTTGATGAAAGCACTCCTTGTTCCGATGATATAATGGCGCAGTGGCAAACTATTGCCCACTCCATGGAAAATGCCGCGAAATTCGTACTTGGGTACCGGAAGCCTCCCCCAAGAAATCCATGGTACTACCGAGAGTGTCGAGATGCTACTGAAGCCAAAAATGCGGCATATAGAGCAACCCTGCAATCAGTAGCAACGCGCCAGATGAAGGAGAGGTATCGGGAGAAAAGGTGAGAGGAGAATCGTCTATTCCGCAGAAAGAAAAAGGAAATGGAAAGACGTGAGTGTGAGCGAATTGAGATGTGCAGGAGTCAGAATGATGTACGGAAATTCTACCAAAGAATTAAACATCAAACCGATGGCTTTGGTGCAGGCACATCCTCTTGCAGAGACAAAGAAGGAAATCTGGTAACTGACACAGATAACATGCTGAGGATATGGAAAGAAAATTTTACCCAACTGCTAGTGTAAGATGTTGGCGGCGAAGAGGATATCGCAGAACCAATCCCTGATGATGGTATAGAATATTTACCACCTAGTCAGAATGAGGTTCAAGTAGCAGTGACCCGACGAAAGAACAACAATGCAGCAGGAGCCGACGGGTTACCCGCTGAACTATTTAAGACCGGAGGCGACACGCTGATAAGGCGTATGCATCAGCTTATCTGCGCATTCTGGCTAGAGGAATGCATACCCGATGATTGGAACCTCAGCATACTATGTCCCGTACACAAAAAAGGAGACAAGACGGAATGTGCCAACTACAGAGGATTAAGTCTCCTCCCCATCGCATACAAGATACTCTCGAGCGTACTGTGTGAAAGATTAAAACCAAAAGTCAATGAGATAATTGGGCCCTACCAATGCGGTTTTAGACCTTGATATAGCCCCCATATAGACCGATCCGCCGATTTAGGGTTTTAGGCTCATAAAAGCCACATTTATTATCCGATTTTGCAGAAATTTGGGACAGTGAGTTATGTTAGGCCAATTGACATCCCACTTCAATTTGGTCTAGATCGGTTCCAAATTAGATATAGCTGTCATATAGACAGATATCTTGATTTAAGGTCTTGGGTCCATATAAGGCTCATTTACTATCGGATTTTGACAAAATTTGGGACAATGAGTTTTGTTAAGCCCCTTGACATCTTTTTGTAATTTGGCCCACATCGGTTCAGATTTGGATATAACTGCCATATGGGACTTAAGGTTTTAGTCCCATAAAAGACGCATTTATTGTCCGATTTCGCCGAAATTTGGGACAGGGAGTTGTGTTAGGTCCTTCGACCGATCTCTTCAATTTGGCTCAGATCGGTTCAGATTTGGATATAGCTGCCATTAAGACCGATCTCTCGATTTAAAGTCTTGGCCCCATAAAAGCTTATTTATAATCCGATATCGCTGAAATTTTAAAACAGTGACTTATGTTAGGCTTTTCGAAATCCTTGTCAATATTTTGTTCTACAAAATTGAACAATGACTTGTACTTATTAGACCTCTCAATATCCGTGTCGAATTTGCTCCAAATCGGACCATATTTTGATAAAGCTGCTATGGTGCATGTATCTACGTTTGTAATTGCTGTGTCAAAATTTCTACGTCCTTAAGGCTTGGAATGTGTCCTTTCAAGCTGCAATGAGCGGCAAGTGCCGTCTTTTGTTCTATGGGTTTGCGAGACAGTTTTTGGTCCGATTTGTGGGGCGAAATTCGAGTTTTTAGTTTAGTGCTTGTGGTGCCTGCATTACTTCATTTAACGAAAATTTCTCCTAAAATATCATCTCAACTTTGGGATGAGGTGCTGAAAGGGGGTGTAAAGTTTTTATCTTGCTTTGTAATCATTGACTTTGATTTCACTATTATCAAAAATTGTTTACATAAATCCTTAGCAGCCAATTGCAGAAGCAGTTAGTTGACAATGCATTTGCCTAATACGCCTTAGCATTTCACGCCATACAAAATAAGCCGAAAAATTCTGTAGTTTTGTAAAAAGAGAAGATAAGTTGCCAATAAAATTCGCCCAATCCTTACAATGACATTATGGATAGCTTCTATCCATATACGTCTGCTCTATACAAATGCTTTTGAAAGTAATTTCAAAGGACATTTCCCAACTTTTGTATGGAATTTAGGAATTCACAAAGCGTCTAAATCCACCACAAATTGCTTTGGCAAACAGTCGTCATCATCAATACCATCATTGTTGAAGGGTCATCTCGTATTTCACATCGCTTTAATTGAACACTTTTCATGGCACTTACACAGAAAGTCAATAATTTATTTGTCATACACCGAACCCTAGCACAACGCGCCCCTTCCTCTCTACAGAGAGAGAGTTTAAGTCTAAACTGGGAGAAAGAAGAGGAAGGCGAATGCCTTAAGTTGACCCTTACTCTGTGGGAATCTGTATGTGCTGGGTGAGTGTGAATGCCTTTGTTGAGATTTAAGGTCGTAACCTTTATCCTTTCCCTTTGTTTTTTCCTTTCACACACTCTCTCTCTCTCTCTCTCTTTGCCTGCCGTATTGTACTCTCCAACTAATCACCAAAGTAATGTTGTGGACTCGAACATCTAGCACCTCAGTCAACCGTACGTTGTGGACGATTACCACCAACAATTGTCGAAAATCTAAAATCTCGATTGTTATGGTCGCACATTTAGCACCCAATTTAAGAGGAATTCTCTTCTTATTCTTCTTCTTAGTCAACATTGTAACGGGGATACTCAAGTAAACCAACAGTGCCGGCTTGTGAATAAGGCGATGTTGACGACGACAACGACGACGACGATGGAAAAGTTGAAACAAATCCCTGAATTGCTCTGTTCTCGCCTCTGTATTGAGGAGGGAAGGCCATAAACACCATCATCAACACCACTATTCAACAACCCCATCCCCAACCACCATCAGCATCAACACCAGCGCCAGGGTATGTGCCATGATTTACGGATGCTAATGCTGAAATATGGCTCGTGTCGAGGTCTTGCTTTTTGTTCTTGTTGTTGTTTTTCATTTTTGCCTTTGTTGGGTTTCTTTTATTTTTTTTGTTAATTTGTTGCCTTTTTTTCCATCTTTTGTTGAGATTTTTAAGTTGATATGGTAAATATATTAGGGTGGGTCGCAACAGCACTCATTACTAAATTAAGAACATTGAGTGAAGTATAAGAAAAACACAGAATAGCAAAAAAAGCCGTTGACAGTATAAGTGAAATAAAACAAGGACCTCATGAAAGCTTAGGCCGAATGGTGGGCTTTAAAACAGTGGTGAGCAAATGAAGTACTTATGCGATTGCCCACTGTTGCGTACATGCCAGGGACGCACAATGGGAGAAAATCGAAAAAAACTAGTAAAAGCGAACTTAGTTCGGCCGGGCCGAATCTTGGGCATCTACTACCATGTATTCTGCTAAAAGGGCGTAATTTTATTCTATTAAACCAGCAAAAAATACAGCTTCTAGAAACCGAACATGGATGATCGAGGGACCGGTTAACATGGGAGCCTTATCAGTTGATAGACTGATTTGAACTGAATTTGGCACAGTTGTTGGAAGTCTTAACATTTGGTCTGTTTGGTAGCCATATCCAAATATAGACCGATCTGAACCATATACGACACGCATGTCGAAAAGCCTTACATAAGTCATTGTGTCAAATTTCAGCGAAATCGGATTATGAATGTGATTTTTATGGGGCAAAGACTTTAAATAGAGAGATCGGTCCATATGGCAGCTATATCCAAATCTTAACCGATCTGGGCCAAATCGAAGAGGGCTGTCGAAGGGCCTAACGCAACTCAGTGTCCTAAATTTCGGCGAAATCCGACAATAAATGCGCCTTTTATGGGACGAAAACCTTAAATCGAGATATTGTTCTATATGGCAGCTATATCCAAATCTAGACTGATCTGAGCCATATTGAAGAAGCATGTTGACTGGCCTAACACAACTCACTATCCCAAATTTCAGCAAAGTCGAATAATAAATGTGTCTTTTATGGACCTAAGACCCTGAGTCGGCGGATCGGTCTATATGGGGGCTATATCAAGATGTAGTCCGATATAGCCCATCTCCGAACTTAACCTGCTTATGGAAAAAAAATGAATCTGTGTACAGTTTCAGCTCAAGATCTCTTTTTTGTTAGACTGTAGCGAGATTTCAACATAATCGAAACACAAAAGCCTTCGTAAATCGCAAAATACAAACCCAATCTCGGCCAAAATTTCAACTAAAAAAAATTAAAACTCCTATATCCCAGAAACCAACGAAGAGACGATCAAATTTAGGGACCAAAACTAGGGATCACCTATGGCTTTGAAACTTTGCACATCGATAACACCTCAGCGTCAGCCATTTTAAAGAGTTTTAGCTTATTTTTTTTATTATTTTTCTCGATTTTCTCCCACTGTGAGACGTAGCCCCACCCAGTAAAGTTAAATCCTGACCACGTCCCGCGTACATGCACAAGAACATAAGCCCATGGGCTTAGAAATAATGTGAAAATATGTCACTGTGCACACCACTGCTTTAAAACAAAACACTGTGGTAAAGATTTATTAAAAATGCGAAAAGACATTTTAATAAGGAACCGAGAAGAAGATTCGAAATGATTGAGATACCCTCGAATTTATCAAAACTAATTTGGAGAATATGTGGGTAAAAATCCAGACAATCTAAAGAGAAGTCCGTGCAACGCTTGCGCCATCCTTTGCTGGCCCCTATATTTTATAAAAATTGTTTTTGTTTAATGAGGTCTCCACCCCTTGTGTGTAGCGGAAGTTTTGCAAAAGTTCAATACAAAAAATATACGGGGCTCATCTATCGCCAGTCCAACTGTTTTGTGAACCAACCTATACACAGGTAAAATTATATACATTTTTGGTGCAGGCATTTTAACTTTATCATTTTCGCTTTAGCTTAAATGCCTTATTCATATCTCACCCACCCTAATGTATCTATAAATGTACATGACTCTATATATGGAACGTTGTACAACAACACTTAACCGAAGCTGAAAGCAGAAAAAAAAATAACGAATAAAATAAAAAAAAAAACATGCTCGAAGTGAGGCGTAAACTCATTTGTATGATGATGATAGCAATGGATGAATGAACGCACGGCACAGATTGTAAACGAGAGTGGGTGTAATTCGATATGAGCACCATGGCTATGCAGAGATGGAAGATAGCATGTGTCACGTCATCGTGTTCTGCCAACTTTATTGAAATGTTGCATTTTATTAAACCACACAACAAGAAAACGAAAGGCATTTTTTTATGTGACTGATATAAAGTGGGATAATTAATTTTTATGCACACCACCACAATATGGATGGTATACTAATATAGTCATTTAGTTTAATAGCACCTCGAAATATTGATTTGCAACCTCATAAACTGAATTTATTGATTATATTGACACTCCAAGCCGATTTAACCATGACCGTCCATCTGGCTGTAAAAATCACTTTTTTTTTGGGTTAAGGTGGGAAAATGCACTGCTCCATGGACATAGAAAGACACTTATGTGTTATGTCGGACTTACCGACTTCAAATCCACCTTATCGCTGCAAAGAGTCAAAAACACATCGGCACCGCTTTCGCATTATTTTGAGGTGGCTTTCGAATCGATCTTTACACCTTTGTATAATTCATCGCTTGCGTCCCAGCTCCCATCGTTGAAACCACTTGCGCTACGTCGAGATCAGTGTTCTTTCGTTTTTGGACGTCTTCGCAGTATCTTTCCACTACGGGCCAGTTGTCAATACTTCTGATAATGTTGACCCTAACTGGTCGTCAAGGGACGCGAGTCATCCAATCATCTGGAGTCAAAACCACCGGCTGCTAAAAATCAAAACCACCTCGGCACCGCTTTCGCATTATGATTCCTCAAATTGTCTGCAGTCAAAACCACCGCCTGCTAAGAGCCAAATCCAACTCGGCACCGCTTTTGCATTATTTCGAGGTGGAGCTCAAATCGGTCTTTCATATCATCGCTTGCGTCCAAACTCCCCTTGTTTAAGACTAATTATGCCTCATCGATATCAGTCTTCTTTCGCAATATTTTGCTACTACGGTCCAATTGTCAATACTTCTGACAATTTTGTCTACAACATTTCGGTAGTTATTGACCCTGTCTGGTCTTCAAGGGACGCGCGTGGTTCCTCCAATCGTCTGCATTGAAAGATAGTATGTTCAGCCTCATCGAGGTGTTTTTCATATTCAAAGAGGTTTAAAAGAGTACTGCAATTCCCCCATTTGCTGCAAATACTTCCTAAAATATTTGTGTCCGGACAGCATTTGCGTTATGTAATAGTTTACATCCCCATGTCTCCTATATACCAAGTTTTTGATATTTGGGATCCGTTTCACGGTCCATCTTCCTTAAGCTTCGTACTCTCATCGTATCTGCCACTTTATTGTAGTCTCCTCAATAGTTCATTTCTGTAGTCTTGCACAAGTTCACTGTTATTCACTATCGCCTTGAAAAGTGTAGAGCGTTACTGTAGAGCGTTCCTCGGCTTGCAGGTCTACTGGTGCCATTCCTGCTATTATCTGCACCGCAGCAGCCGAAACGGTCCGAATACACCGATGGCATTCTTAGTACAGCTGTTCGCTGAACACTAATCAGCTGTTGTGCCCTGTACCTGACATGGAGGCTATATGTCCAGATCTTGCGACCGTATAAGAGATGCTTGTACAATCTTCCATTAGAAGTTTCCTCTTTTTGGGTAGTGGCGCTCCTATGTTCACCATCAAGGCGGATTTAATAAGGTGGTTTCACGCGAGCAGCTGATTACAGCCGGCCAGGTTTGACAGTTTTAAGACCATATCAGATTTTTTTGCATTCTCTTTGTTATCTTCTTTCTCGCATATTCTCTACTCATGTATGCACACGTATACACACAAGTACACAAATTTCTTTACCTGTGATGGCAAAACGTCGATCAGCTTGATAGCAAGATGACGAATTGCACAAATGAGACCACCTTTCATTGTTTCGCCTTGGTTCACCATAACTCTCCTCAGTTTTGCCCTGATTCCGATCGCTTTTTGAGCAGATGATTTCTTTTATGCGGACCAAACATCAGTTTAGAATCCAGTCGAATTCTGAGGTAATTTACCGCCTCCCTTGTCTTGATGACCATGTTGTCCACTCGCATGTCTATTTCCAGGGGGATTCTTCGTCTGGTTAGCATTGATACAATTACCACATTAACCATGCTCGACAACCCTGTCTATTAGCTGTACTTTTCCCAATGCATGTGTTTTTCGTGTAATGACAAATTTCTAGACTACTATTGTTTTCACCAATAGAACACTGTATGCCTCTGTAGCTTGAGCTAATGCAAAGAATTTTACATCAATCATGTGTGTGGTGCACAAATAATAGAGGTAAACCAAACGCACAGCACATGGGTTACTGATAAACAGGGGCCCGGATAATCGAGGCTCAACTGTAAAGAAGAATGGTCAAAAATTAAAGAAAATTTGGTGGATTCTATGCAGTCTCGCCTTCAATCCACTACTCCATACTAATTAAAAGCATATTATTGATGAAATCCCACCATGTTGTATAAGATTTTGCATATCGCACATAATGCATAGGTAGATACTTTTGTGATGTATATTTTGGTCCTTTTTAGCTTTCGAATTAAAAATATTGTTAAAATTATTAATTGTGGTAGCTCATAATGAAAACTGCTTTTATAATATCGAAAAAAATATTTAATTTTACCGTTTCAATGGATTACGAGTTGTCTATTCATAAATACATTTAGCTTACATGGGTGCATACTAACTTTTGTGACCCAATGTATTGGGTTGCCCAAAAAGTAATTGCGGATTTTTCATATAGTCGGCGTTGACAAATTTTTTTCACAGCTTGTGACTCTGTAATTGCATTCTTTCTTCTGTCAGTTATCAGCTGTTACTTTTGGCTTGCTTTAGAAAAAAAGTGTAAAAAAAAAGTATATTTGATTAAAGTTCATTCTAAGTTTCATTAAAAATTCATTTACTTTCTTTTAAAAAATCCGCAATTACCCAATATAAACTGAATTAACATGTGTCAATTTATAGAATAATTCATTATGCTCGAATTTAGCTCGCTAATGTGATTTAATTTCATCATCTTGTCCCTTTGACAACCCAACAACTATCAACTTCCATCTCTGTACGATAGTGTGGAATGTGTAAATGATATTTCAATACAGACAAAAGCAATAAACACATTTATATACAAAGATTTACCCATACCCACACCCATACTAACAAACGCGTGTATGAATATCCCCCACTCAATCATGGTGTGGTTTTTAGCATTTACCCTAAATCACAGTGTAAATGGCCATGCTGACAGTTGTAACTATTCTCGCTCATATCAAATCATCCACCCGAGCCATACACAGCCCAAATAGCACCACAAATACTAAGAGAGCACACGAAACTGCTTTACAAATTGAATGTTTAAGAAGTGTGCTGTAAGTAAATGAATGTGGGATACATGACAATAAGAGAGATTATTGCTAGCCGATAACAATCAATGGGCAAAGGAACAGTAATGTTGCGGGGGGGAAAGGAGAGCTCCATCAACTAGAACAACTTCTGTAGAGGTTTTAAATTGGCTTTCGAAAATGAGTTTTACGAGAATCCATTTTGACATTCCTCATTAAATTAAGGATTTTTATTAAGTTCCAATTAAATGATATTCTAATCTTAGGATAATAACTGATAAGAACACGAAATGGAACTGAATTTTAAGAATGATAGTCACATTGATTTTGGAAATATGATTCCCACCGTATATCACAATTTCATTGAATTTTAAAACTTAAAAAAAGTTAAAATAAATCATAACATAATCAGAATCAAATACGATACCCATTAATAGTCAATACATTTTCAAAATAAAAAGACATTTAAAATACTTGAATGAAATACGGAAATGACGATAAAGTTAGGTAAAAAAGCGTGTAAGGCATATACGATCAAGAAAGAGTGTTATTCCTTCAAAAGAAAGAAGAGAGAACATCACTACTGTTGTACAGGGTATTATAACTTAGTGAATTTGTTTGTAACACCCAGAAGGAAGAGAGATAGACCCATTGATAAGTATAACGATCAACTCAGAATCACTTCTGATTCGATTAAGCTATGTCCGTCCATGTTAATTTGTGTAAAAACTACCGGTCGCAATTTTTATCCGATACTCTTCAAAATTGGTAAGGCCATTTTTTTTGGCCTAAGGACAAAGCAATTGGAAAAAATCGGTTCAGATCTGGAAAGTAGCTCCCATATACATGTTAGTCCTACTTGGACTAATATTGCAATTATTTGGTCATTTGTCAACTGATTCTCACGAAATTTAGCAAAAATGTTTCCCTTATAACTTTCAGCATTGCAGTTGAATTTCACAAAAATCGAATCATATTAAGATATGGCTTCCTTAAATATGTTTCATATGCTGGAGCCTTTGTCAGCATATTTCTAAACAGATTTACTTAAACTTTTGCTCAATGTCATCTTTTATGACTTTCACTATGTGTGCCGATTTGGGTTGAAATCAGTTCAGATCAGGATAAAGCTGTCATAAATTTTTTTTGGTCGGATTTTGACTAGTTCA
The DNA here is from genome assembly GCF_963082655.1 of Stomoxys calcitrans. Classification (NCBI taxonomy): domain Eukaryota; kingdom Metazoa; phylum Arthropoda; class Insecta; order Diptera; family Muscidae; genus Stomoxys; species Stomoxys calcitrans. The sequence goes on along the minus strand of NC_081556.1, from coordinate 156,462,567 downwards.
GCAATAGTTTGGTCATATGTCAACCGCTCCTTTAGCCCGTTCTTACTTGTTTTGTTTCAAAAACAATTTAAATCTATTTAAAAAACTTACTATTAAAGGAAAATGGTTGTCATTACAGCAATCTTTAGCAATTTCTTAAAGATAGTAAGTGAGAAGCAGAAGAAACAGAGAAGTCGAAGATCAACCATCCACCAATGTACTGTTGACGAAGTTACGAATGTTATCCGAATCTTACAAAGATCTAAGGAACTTTCCCATCGAAAGCATTAATCAGGCATCCATGCAATGCTTGTTGAGAACACAACCAACTTCCTTCTGCTGACACTGAAATATTGAATAGCGAATTACTTGTATCGTCAATAGTTGTATGACAAATTCAGAGTGATCGAAGCCTCAAGTCTCCTCTACTTTGGAATATAGCCATACTGTTAATGGCTAATAAATGTCTCTGGAAGAAAAGGATAGTCGCGTATGCTAATGACGTGGCAATTGCGCTAAGGAGAAAGTTTCCCAGCACTCACAGAGATATACTTCAGGAAGGAAAACAGACGCAGTTGTTTTCAGCTAGCGATACAAGTACCCACAGTCGCACCTTGGGCGGAGAAAATGTTCCATTTACTGAAAGCGCAAACACCTGTTTTGCTTGGCAGTAAATCAAATGCAAATTTTGCCCATGAATATTCCACTAAGGAAAAGGGGCACACTTCTCACATATCAATGAGTGCAGTCCGATTCAAGTTGAAGCTCAATGATAAAGGGCCCCCTTTTTATAGCCGACTCCGAACGGCGTGCCGATGCACGACACCTCTTTAGGAAGAAGTTTACATGGCAAAGGACCTCACAAATGTAGCCTGTATTAGGAAGGAAAAACCACCGCTGAATTTTTTTATACTATCCACCATAGGATGGGGGTATACTAATTTCGTCATTCTGTTTGCAACACCTCGAAATATTCGTCTCGGACCCCTTAAGGTATATATTCTTGATCGTCATTACATTTTATGTCTATCTAGCCATGTCCGTTCGTCTGTCTGTATGTCGAAAGCACGCTAACTTTCGAAGGAGTAAAGCTAGCCGCTTGAAATTTTGCACAAATACTTCTTATAGGTGTAAGTCGGTTGGGATTGTAAATGGACCATAAGGGTCCATGTTTTGATATAGCTGCCATATATACCAATCTTGGATCTTGAGCCACCACAGGGCGCAAATTTTATCCGATTTGGCTGAAATTTTGTATGTGCTGTTTTGTTATGATTTCCATCAATTGTGCCCGTACTTGGCACAGTTGTCGATGCATAATCTGATATAGCTGTCATATAAACCGATCTAGGGTCTTCACTTTGGGTGAAATTTTGTACAACGGCTTCCTACATGACTTTCAACATGCGTGTCAAATATGGTCTTAATACAGCTCCCCTATAAAACGATCTCTCTATTTTACATTTTGATCCCCTAAAGTGTGAAATCCTTATTCAATTTGGCTGAAATTTTACGCAATTAATTCTACTGTGGTCTCCAACATTCATTCATTATGGTCCGAATCAAACCATAACTTGATATACAATAGCTCCAATAGCTTAGCAATTCTTTTCCTTTTCCTTTCCTTTCCTTTCCTTTCCTTTCCTTTCCTTTCCTTTCCTTTCCTTTCCTTTCCTTTCCTTTCCTTTCCTTTCCTTTCCTTCCTTTCCTTTCCTTTCCTTTCCTTTCTTTCCTTCCTTTTCTTTCCTTTGATTTCCTTTCCTTTCCTTTCCTTTTCTTTCTTTCCTTTCCTTTCCTTCCTTTCCTTTCCTTTCCTTTCCTTTCCTTTCCTTTCCTTTCCTTTCCTTTCCTTTCCTTTCCTTTCCTTTCCTTTCCTTTCCTTTCCTTTCCTTTCCTTTCCTTTCCTTTCCTTTCCTTTCCTTTCCTTCCTTTCCTTTCCTTTCCTTTCCTTTCCTTTCCTTTCCTTTCCTTCTTTCCTTTCCTTTCCTTTCCTTTCCTTTCCTTTCTTTCCTTCTTCTTCCTTTCCTTTCCTTTCCTTCCTTCTTCCTTTCCTTTCCTTTCCTTTCCTTTCCTTTCCTTTCCTTTCCTTCCCTTTCCTTTCCTTTCCTTTCCTTTCCTTTCCTATCCTTTCCTTTCCTCTCCTTTCCTTTCCTTACCTTGCCTTTCCTTTAAGGTCCATAAGCTGGATAAGTTCGAAGATGAGCTATATCGGATTATATCTTGATATAGACCGATCCGCCGATTTGGCTCAAATCGGTCCAGATTTAGATTTGGATATAGCTGCCATATAGACCGATCTCTTGATTTACATGACTGATGATGTAACACATTCTTAAAAGTATTGTAATATACACAAACGAAATTAAAATTATTTCCAATGGTATTAAATTCATTAGGGAATGACATGTTAAAGTGATAACGAAAATGGTATTTAAACAATTCGGTTTTGGTACTAAAGCCAATGCCGGTTTGGTATTAAAAGCGAGTTTGGAAATAAATAATCGTTATCGCTTATCATTTTGTATATTATCCATACCAGGCGGTATTGTTTTGATACCATACGGGTTTGCTTTACTACTAATACTGTATGGCACCAAAATAAGACCATTTGGTATCAATTTTTCTTTTCGTCAAAGTTTTCCAAAGAGGAAAATCAGAGTTTTGCCGTCCTTATGCTCAAGAAATTAAATCAAAAGATCGGTTTACATGCAATGTCTGATCATTGACCGTTTGACCACATTTAAAATTCCAATCGACCTTCATTAATAACATCTGCTGGTGTGACACTTGGACCTGTCCGCTTTATTAAACAAAAATTAAGTTTTCAACACAATTTAAAAAAAAAAATAATTCTCCCTATAAACCACATCTAAGTAGACAGAAATCCGTTAAATAACAATACAAAAATAATCTTTAAGTCTCAAAAAAAAAAAAAAACAAAACTACTTCTCCCTATTTACTAACACTTACCTTGGGAAAACATTGACACTGATTGGTCTCTCTGATGTTCGTTTTTTTGATCTTTGCCACTACATCTTTAACTTCACCTCGGTTGACCGAGCCACCATGGAAGTGTGAAATGTTGTGATGGGAGGCTTTCTTAAATTGCCGTTTATCTCCTACTGAATCTTCTCTACTCAATTTTATCTCAACATTTTACGATTGTTTACAATAACAATTAAAGGGCAAATAAAAAATATCCCACATACACACGATGCGCCATTTATTTTAAACTGTAGCAATTTCCCAACAAAAACAAACAAACAAAACCAACCAACACAGGCAATAAAAGCCCTCAAACACAGGCACACACGTATGCATGTATGTACGCGTACAAACACTTCATTATATGGTCGCAAGGGAACCGAAACCCAAATACAAAAAAAACGCAATTCAACCAACGAACGAAAACAAAAGAAAAGAAACTAAAAACACATTACAAAGTTGACCGACCCTCGCCTCCACCCCCAACAAAAATTCACACCGGCAGACATACAGTGAGTGCTTCTCCCTGTTGATTTTCAGCATTGCACACTCTGCTGGTGTTGCTGCTGCTGCCTCTCCATGAAAATTAATTTAAAAAAAAACTTACTCACTCAGTCACTTGTTCACTTGATGTTGTTGCGTGGTATGTCTGTCTGTCTGTCTGCTGCTTGTACTCATACACTTCATGTTCGTTTGTTCACTTCAAAGTTATTTTTCTTCACTTTTCCACTTTTTCCGAGAATTTTTAATTAAATTTTCTTAATTTCATAACACAGTTGGGCTGCGCTGCCGCTGCCGCTGTGTGTTCGTGTGTGGTGACTTAGCAGTAAATGCGCGCCCGGTAGCAAAGAAGTTTACAAAGTAAATGTCAAATTAATGACAGTGAGAGTGATGGGCTCGCTGGCTGCTTGGTGAGTTCGGTGATGATGGTCGCCTTTCCCTATGCTTGTGAGGTAAAGAACGAGTTGGCATACAATGGGGGTGTGAGTAGATGATGACAATTTGCCGGCAACTGGGGCCATTTGTAAATGATGCAAAATGCAGCAATTAGTTCAATTAGCATTGTGATGAAGGCAGGAATGAAGGTATTTTTCAGCTAATTGATGACCAGCATTCAGGAGTATTCAAACACAGGTTGAATTAAATGGGGCTTCAGTAGAAAAAGTAATAAAAATGACTGAAAACATGCATAAATAAAAAGTTTGCAATGTTCGAGAAGAAGAGCAAAATTATAAATACCTAGAAATGATTCCCAAATTAGCTTAATTAAAAAACACATTTTGCAGACATCACCAGGGATCACAATGAAATTTCTTGTCAAATGGCATTATTTTAGGTTAGGTTAGGTTTAAGTGTCAGATGTTTTCTAGTTCCTACCGTAGAACCATCCAGATCGCTTTAAAAAGCCCAATAACTAGCGAAAGTTCACATCCGCTAAATCAGACAGGTTCCCAAGGGAATGAGAACCTCCGCTTGATACACACTGCAGCGGTCGGGTAACCTTTTCGATGTGACCAGTTCTAATTCTTTAAAGTACACCCCAAAGCCCAGCTGGTCGTTTAGTTTGGAACCATCCGCAAAGAAGTCTATGTAACTTCTGATACCAGGGATATCGTAGTTCCATTCGGTTCTATCAGGAATAGTGGTACAGTATTTTTTTTCAAAAAAACGTATCAGGTAGCGAGTAATCCACACTACCTGGATCTTCGGATATTGTATCAAGTATAACACAGTCTTAGTGGCCGCCACAAGACCAATGAGAAAGCTCGCTTAACCTCACGGCAGTGGTCGGTGCAATTTGGGTAGCCACAATGTCCAGAAGCATAAGATGTAGCATTAAATTCAGTGCAACAGATGGTGTCGTCCTCAGTGCGGCTGTGATGCACAAACAAGCCATGCTTTGGATACGGTTAAGTATTGAGCAGAAGGTGGATTTTTGAAGCGCCGTTCACCAGACCACAACACCATATAGCATAAAAGGTGTGACAACTGCAGTATATACCCAATGCATGACACGCGGTCCAAATGCCCAACTTTAAACCAATGGCTCTCTTGCAGGTGTATAGGGCAAGAAAGGCCACTCTTGCCCGAGAAGGGACAAATTCTGACACATCAATGAGTGCTTTCTGATTCAAGTTTAAACTCAATGATAAGGGATTTTGCATGTATTGTACCTCGCAAATGGGGATAAATACCACTTTGTCCGATATTCTCGCCAGGATTCGAAAACGTTCAGCGTCATAGACTACAACGGCACAAATTCGATATCCGCATACAGGGCAAAGTGTCCCCACCCTAAAAAGATATTTGAGAGTTAAAGAAGGCGCAGCGGAGCGGACTCAATTCGGCTAGTAAAAAATAAAAAAAAAATTATAAAAATTCTTGTATGTAAGGAGATTTTTGTTTATGCTATTCATTAGAATTATTGGATGAACATTCAATTCGAGAAATATTCATTTCGGTATCTTTGTCTAACGAAAAGCGATGTAAATGTTCCTGACGCTATGCAGGCGGTGGTTAAAAAATGACTCGATTCGTTTATGTGGCAAAGCCAACTTTTTTCAGTTCGTAAAGATCTCTGTCATATTTAAGACTCGTGTTAATTGACATTTTCGTTGTCTCTATTCTGTCTTCGTCTTTATCAAATTCTGCAAAAATTTCAAGTTTCTGCAAAGCTACCGCAAGGTTCTCTGCTGGGACCGGTGTTGTACAACATCTTCGTTTGTAAGATTTCTGCTCCTCACGTGGGTTGCTTGCTGTTAACCTACGCGGATGACGTGTTGGTAGTTGGTTCTGTCCCTAGGGCCAGCACGGTCACCATGCGTCTCAATTCCTATCTTGAGTCGCTGCACAGATACTTTAAGGACTGGGGATTGAGTCTGAAAGTAGAGCAATGTGTGACGGTCGTTTTTAGCGGCAAGTCCAAACATATTGTCTTCTCGAATTTTAGGCACTGTGTTCCGGGGCGTCGGATTTGGGGGCCAGCTTATCCAAATATAGGATTCGTTCAAATATCTTGGTGTTTTTTTCAACGGGCGCTTCGACTTCTCTCGTCATGTAAGGGTTCTGATATAACATCAGGTAATCAGGATAGATAAATTCATGGTCAGTGGCGCGTTGAAGCACTTTAGAAACTCTCAAGACTTCGATAATTCGATTGTTCCAGCTTCATCGAACCTCCCACTGGATATGTCGTCTGAGGTATCTAGAAGGCACTTGCGCCCGTCACCGATCTGGGATCTTACCTTCTTGGGAATCTAGATTTTTTTTATATTTTTAAATGTATATTTTTTTAAAAATTTTTGTTTGTTTCTCTTTCGAGACGAGTTCAATGATCGGAAACTTTCTTTTTGCAAATTGAAAACCAAGCACTATGGGTCGCGTTTCGTCATTGGTTAGAAGACTTTTCAACCATATTAGGTGTGATGGCTTCAAGGGCCGTGCGTTGGATCGTATTAATAGCGAAAACGCCTCTATGATACAAATACCACATTACCACGCTCGACAACCCTGTCTGTTAGCTGTACTTTTCATAATGCATGTGTTTTCGTGTGAAGACAGAAGACAAATACACTACTTCCACCAACTACTATTTAGTAAAATTCACTTTTGATAACCAACTGTAAAATACCTACCTTATACATCTCAAAGTCCAGAAAAAAGTTTGCAACTTTTTCCAATGAATACAGATTTTTGTTTTCATTTAATTTTTTTTATGTATATATTGTTGTTGTATTTCATTTATTGTGTTAAATATTTTGATAACTTGATTGAAATGGATAACATTGCTATGATATTTTGTATGATTACCATATGAGAGTACATTTGTTTTAATTAAACATCTAAATGGGTAGGGGGAATTTTTGTGGTTCTTCTTGTTGTAGTTATCGGTGTGTGATTGAGGACATTTCGCATTTTGTTAAAGGGTCTAAAAGATTCACTAAAATTTCATTTATTTTTTTTTTGTTCATATATTTTAATTCAGTTGGTATTCTTTTTCCTGGTTTCATTTAAATTAATTGCATTTTAGTATTGTGCTTAAAAAGTTTTAAAACTAACGTTTAATGTTTTCTTTGTTTGTTTGTTTTTAGTTTAATTCATAGATAAATATAGCCTTGTGCTGAGTTTTAGTTAGTGTTAGTTGTTATTGTTATCATGTTATTTAATTGCAGTTGTTGTTGTTGTTGTTGTTTTTTTTTTCATTGAATATATCTATGCATAAGTATATATGTATGTATGTGTTTGTTGTTGGTTTTTTCATATACGAGAATATATTTTTTATGAGAGTGTGTGTGTTTGTGTTCTTATAACTATTATTACACAGTGTCCTGAAGTTATTTAGCCAAAACTTATATAGTATCAGAGTTAGGAAAACGCTTTTTTAGTTGTTTTTTGTTATCTGTACATTGAAACCTAACATAAAAGCTTAATTAATTATCCGAGTACATTTTTTCTAGTTAAACTGAAAGTTTATAATACAAAGGATCGTTACTTTTGTTTGTTTTTTATAACAAAATATAAAAAGGTTTTTAGTTTAAAACAAAAAAATTGCATATTTCCGTTTCATATATTTTTCTTCTTCATTTTAAGGACATCTTGCAGATGACTTAAATCATCATTTTGTTTTTGTTGACATAAATAAATTAATTAACATTAAACTTTTTATTATTTACACGATGTGTGGGTAGGTAGTATTTGTCATAATTTTAATTTTAGCCATAAATTATATTTTTTATTTTTATTGCAATTTTTTTTTTTTTCATTTTTTTCCCAATGAAATTCCATTTCATTTGAGTTATTTTCCACAAATCTTTTGTTTGCCCTATTCGCGCCTTTTCTTTTGCGGGCAGTTTCACTTACATACGTACTCACTCTACAGTTCATATACATTTTGTTGTTTTTTTTCCATATCTTGCTTTACAAATAAACTCTTAAAGTTATGCCACACACATACACTCACCCATGGCAAATGGAAAAAAATAGCAAACAAAACAAAAACAACAAAAAACGAAACGAAAATAATACCCCATCAGCAGCACAGCATTAGTGCGGCAAAAGAACAACCTTAAAACGGGTGGAAACCACCACACAACGTCACGCACATCATGAAACGTCACGTCATTTTACGAGTATTTCAGTAATTCAGTATTGTGTACTGTGTATTTTCGTGTTATCTATGGCCATAGCACCCCCCCCCACCCCCCACCCCACCCCACCATACCTTTGGCTTCAACCAAACACACAAAACTTTTACTCACTAATAAATGGTTGGTTTGTTCGAAGCAAGAGAGTGGGAAGGGGTTGGGGGCATTATCGCATGAAAACAAACACTCGGCAAGTGTGCCATATCACTGTGTTGCCATACCAAAGGTAAAAATAATCAAGGGAAATATTTTCCTTTAAGCTCATCTAGAGTGTGTAGGCGGAGTTTTACTCTTAATCATGGCTTAAGGCTTCAACTAATTGGGCAGTATTACCGACAAGGATATGAATTTAATGTTCACCTTTATTATTACCCCCAAACCTCGGGTGTTGTTTTGGGGGAATTTTATCGCAATCCATTGCGGCTTACATGTCTTTATGCATCTGGCAATACCTGCAAGAGAAAAAAAAAAAAACATATCTTTAGTATCTGCACCACAAGTGGCTGTGTGACGACAGCTTTTTGGATATCAAATATTTTTGCTGATGTTGGCGGTATGGTTTTTTGGTCGATGGAGATGGTTTTTGTTTGGTTTGCCTTTGATGGAAAAGCCGAACAACTACATCAGGAATTAAGTGAAACAAGAAACAAAATAATAAGGTACACTTTGAAAAAATAAATACGATAAGGGCAATTTTTTCTCAACAGTATGCGGTTAGTTCATCCATTATTCATTTGTTAGTCGAGTAGAATTGACCAGGCAGATGAACAAACGTTTGTTGTGTGGCCTCAATTCATAAGCCTAGTACTGACTTAATTCGCACGAAAATTGTCTGTTAATTGTTTGCGAAACGTGCCGCATTCTATTAGACTGCATAACACAAACAAAAATCATTGCAACGACATCCAACAAAGGCAACTACATGGAAGCAGAGTTGTTTGTGACCCATTTCGTGAGCATTTAATTGCATTTTCTATTAATGGCAGCGAAATGTATACTGACGCAGCAACATGTCGCATGTAGTTTGCTCATAGAACTCAGTAACACATCTACGGAATGTGGTAGCATTTTCTTTGTCACCATTTTTATACCCTACAGGATATTATAAATTTAAACACTTGTATGTAACACCCAGAAGGAAGAGAGCAAACTGTGACAAGTATCGTCTAAATCAGTCTATAACCAGATATAGCCGCCATATAAATCGGTCACCTGATTTGACGTCTTTAGCTTCTAGAGGGCGCAATTCTTATCCAATTTAGCTGAAATTTTGCTTATGTCGTTTTGGTATGACTTCCAATAACTGTGCTAATTATGGTCTAAATCAGTCCATATCGTGTCGTAGCTGCCATATAAACTGATCCCCCAATTAGACTTCTTGAGCCTCTAGAGGGCGCGATTGTTATCTAAGTTAGCCGAAATTTTGCACATGTTGTTTTAGTATGACTTTACACAACTGTGCTAAATATGGTCTAAATTAGTCCATATCGTGACGTAGCTGCCATATAAACTGATCCCCCAATTAGACTTCTTGAGCCTCTAGAGGGCGCGATTGTTGTCTAATTTGGCTGAAATTTTGCACATGTCGTTTTAGTATGACTTCCAACATCTGTGCCAGGTATCGTCTTTATCAGTGTATAACCTGATATAGCCGCCATATAAATCGCAATCGCTAGAGGGCGCATTGCGTATCCAATTTGGCTGAAAATTTGCATATGTCGTTTTGAGAACTTGACAAATGCTATCCATGGTTGAGGGTATATAAGATTCGGCCCGGACGAACTTAGCACGCTTTTACTTGTTTGTCATTAGGTCAATATTTTTCTGAGTGTATCGCATAGGAATTAGGGATTTAGTGGCGCTGTGGCTTCTGCTGCTGCCGTAGCTACCATCCGTCCGTACATCCATTCGCTTTTGTTGAATGTTTGATGTTCATAAAAAAATTATATTTGATGATTTCTGATGCTTGAGCCCACCACCACCATCGCCTCATACAAGCGAATAACGAAAGACAGACCAAGAGTGAAGTTGATGTCGATGATGCTGATGATGGGATGCGATTATGATGGAGATGACGATGACGATGATGATGATGATAATGGCGATGGCCCAAGAAGATTAGTTTAAAAAGATAACATTGTAGTTGTAGCCATTGCCGTCATCATAATCGTTAAACATCATCAGGCCGCACCACACATCTTCTACTCTTGCTCGGGATGGAGATGCTGATGCTGATGATAATGACGATGGCATGCTATGATGGTTGATACAAAGCGAGTGTGCGTGCGAGCTCACTGTAGCTTAAAAATCGTTATTGTAAACAAATCAATCCCATAAATATTTATGTTAATCAAATCTTCATCGAAACAAACATAGCCAAAAAGTCGAATGTCCAACAAAACAGAAAAAAAAAATCAAGCCAGAGATGGGAATAGAGAGAAGAAAGAGTTGGGGACTTACAATCAAAGAACAATGAAGGAAATGGTTTGGGAGAATGCGGGTTTGTAGTTTCTTATATTGGAGTTTAAAAAAGGTGTCAAAATGTCATGTTAGCACATAACAAAATAATATCAGATATAATTCTGGTAGAATACCCATAAATGGGAAAATCAAAGTAGAAACAGAAACATTCACAGAAAAAATCCACCACGGCTTTTCCAAATGTACCCCAATCACAACAGTAAATTTTAATATATCAATCACATTGCACCACTGACCATATTAAGGTCAGATGTCGGGAGGCTTAAAATAACTCTCTGTTTCAAATTTCAGCGAAATCGGGAAATAAATGCAGCTTTTATGGGCCTTAGACCCTTTATCGGCAGATCGGTCTATATGGCAGCTATATCTAAATAAAGTCCGATCTGAACTATATTTGGGTCTGATGTCGGGAAGCCTAAAACTACTCTCTGTTCCAAATTTCAGCGAAATCGGATAAAAAATAAATCTTTTATGGGCTCCAGACCCTTTATAGGTAGATCGGTCTATATAACAGCTATATCCAAATCTGGTCCGATTTTGCCCATTCCAGAACTTAACTTGCGTGCAGCAAAATTACGTATCTGTGCCAAATTTCAACTCAATATCTCAATTTTTGAAGGCTGTAGAGTGATTACAACAGGCGGACGGACAGACACTCGGGCATAGTTAAGCCGTCTTAGAATTTTACGACGATCCGAAATATATATACTCTGTAGGGTCGGAAATGGATATTTCGATATGTTTTAAATGAAATGACTAAATGAATATACCCCCTATGCTATGGTGGTGGGTTTAAAAATAGAGATATTGAGCTGAAACTTTGCTCAGATTAATTTTTTTTTTGCCCATAAGCAGGTTAAGTTCGGACATGGGCTATATCGGATTATATCTGGGTATAATCCCCATAGAGAACGATGTGCCGATTTAAGGTCTCAGGCCCATAATAGCCATATTTCTTATCCGATTTTGCTGAAATTTGAGACAGTAAATTGTGTTAGGCCACTCGACATTCCTCTACAGTTTGGCCCAGATCGGTTCACATTTGGATATAGCTAACTTATAGACCGATTCCTCGATTTAAGGTCTTGCGCCCATAAAAAGCGCAGATTTTGCTGAAATTTGGGAGAGTGAGTTGTGATAGCCCCGTCAACATCCTTCATCAATTTGGCCCCGATCGGTCCAGATTTGGATAAAGCTCCCATAAAGACCGATCTCACGATTTAAGGTTTTGGGCCCATTAAAGGCGCATTTATTGTCCGATGCGGCAGAAATTTGGGACAGTGAGGTAAGATATTCCCATCGACATCTTTTTGCAATATGGCACAGATCAGTTCAGATTTAGATAAAGCTGCCATATAGACCGATCTCTCGATTTAAGGTCTTAGGCCCATATAAGGCGCATTAATCGTCCGATTTCGCCCAAATTTGGGACCGTGAATTGTGTTAGGCCCTTCTATATTATTTTTTAATTTGGCCCAGATCGGTCCAGATTTGGATATAGTGGCCATATGGACCGATCTCTCGATTTAAGGTTTTGGGCCCATAAAAGGCGTGTTTATTGTCCGATGCCGCCAAAATTTGGGATAGTGAGTTAAGCTATTCCGGTCGACATCCTTCTACAATATGGTACAGATCGGTTCAGATTTCGATAGCTGCCATATAGACCGATCTCTCGATTTAAGGTCTTGGACCCATAAAAGGCGCATTTATTGTCCGATTTCGCTGTAAGGTCCTTCGACATATTTTGTCAATTTTACCCCGATCGGTCCAGATATGGATATAATTCCATATAGACCGATCTCTCGATTTGAGGTCTTGGGACCATAAAAGGGGCCTTTCTAGTCCGATTTCGCTAAAATTTTGGACATTAAGTTGTGTTAGGCCCCTTGATAGTCTTCTTGAATATGGCCCATATCGGTCCAGAGTTAGATATAGCTACCTTATAGACCGATCTCTCGATTTAAGGTCTTGGCCCCATAAAAGGCGCATTTATTATCCGATTTCGCTAAAATTTTACACAGTGTCTTATGTTAGACTTTTCGACATCAGTATCTTATATGGTTCAGATCGGTTTATATTTGAATATAGCTGCCAAAAATACCAATATTGATATAACTTGTATTTATTTGACCGCTCAATGTCCGTGCCGAATTTGATCCAAATGGGACCATATTTTTGATATAGTTGCTATGGGTGCATAAATACTGCATTTTTAACCGGATTATGACGAAAGTTTGTTTACACATATACCCAAAGTGGTGGGTATCCAAAGTTCGGCCCGGCCGAAAGTAATGCCTTTTTACTTGTAAGGATAACTAAGGTGGATATCGCATTGGGTAGCCAATCATCACTACAATTTGTATATATCACTTTTGAAGCCCAAAGACAAGCACTATCAATTTTGGTAAAAATCGGCTCAGATTTAGTTAAAGCTCTCATATATATAATTCGTCGTAGTTACTGCTAAATTTTATCAAAATCGGTTCAGATTTGGATATTCCTCTCATATCATTGGATGGATCAGTCCGATTAAACTTTAAGCTAAATGATAAGGGTCCTACTTTTTATGCCTAGTTCGAACGCCGTGCCACATAGCGACACCACTTGGAGAAGTTTTAACATGGCAGGATACCTCAAAAATGTAGACAGCATTAGTAAGGGGATAAACACTGCTGAAAAATATTCTGATGTTCACGCCGGTATTTAAAATCATAATTTCGGAGTCATAGGCATACATTCTTTAAGCTTTTATGTGAAAACCCATAGAAATAATTTTTTAATGTATGAAATTTTTACATGAGAAAATGCCGTAGCTGAATAGGTTTCCCATCTCTGCAAGTGTGGCTTTAGTGCAATATTATTGGATCATACGCAAGAACTCAGTTCACGCCAAATATGGACAGACGTATCTTTTCTTAATGGCAAAAAAAAAAATGTTTTAATAAATGAATGAAAAGAATAATGATGAGCCCCGCTTTCGGAAATTAATTTATGGCTGAGGATCGCTTTTAAATTTCAAAATATATTCAATGATTATTTTTGCAGCAAATTCAATAAAATTTAAGTTGCCAAAAAAAATGGAATAGGAAAATGTATTTTATTTTTGTACTTCAAAATCATCAATAATTTGAATTTAGTCCTAGATATACAAAAAAGAATAGAGTAGAGAGATTTATTAGAAGTCTGAAAAATGTGAATCTTGCAACAGCTTAAAGAGAAGCTTTGCAAGGCTGCAATTCTCACAAATGTAGCCAGCATAAGTTGATACCTTCTGGTTTGATGCTCTTAACAGAACTCGAACTATGAGTTAGACACGACATCGTTTACCGCCAATAAAAAAGGAACGAATCAAATTGTTGCTGCTTAAAGCAAAACTCAACAACCTGATCCCTTGAATTTTATTTCAATTCTCTTTTTGCAATCCACTTATCGTTAAATAAAGGAAGTTGGAATTTCTTGTTTGCAATTTGTCAAAGCTTCGACAAAAGGCATATTTAAATGACATTTGAATTATTCACAAATGTCGTCTAGTTTTGTTTTGCATATGTATTTATAGAAATGTTTTTTTTAGCGAAATGTATTGCACACGCTCTTGTTGCCTTGTACGTGTTTTCTGTGCTAAAATAACAAACATTTTATCAACTTCACCCCACCCATTTGCAATGTTTATCTTTTGCCTTAGCCTCATCGTCCACATCTCCGGTCATGCATTCCTCTACCTATACCCCGACCCCACCCATTTATCTCATACACATACTGTGATGTTTGTTTTTGTAGAGCATTTCAGTTGATATCCAAATGAACTTCGTGTTTTGCACTTAACGAACTGTGAACTGTTTAATACATAATAACAGCAACAACGATAACGATAACGAAAGCCCAACATCGTCATCATAATCAACATCGGCAGCCTCAATAACCAGAGTACGAGTGTATATGGATTCGTTTTGGCAGCAACTACATCATATTGCTTGCAAGAGATAAATTGTCGTCATATGATGGAGTGAGGATGGTGGAGGGGGCAGTGGGGAGAGTAAGTCATTTGGAATTATATCATTTAAATATGCACATGAATGCCTGTAAGTACTCTGCACGTGAAATGTGTACACATGCACATATGTGTGTGCGTGTGTGTGTGTGTGCATTCATGTTTATCCTCAGTGGATATGCAGTTACCCGACAAATGAATTACTGAGAGTGCTTACGAGAGCAAGCAACCGTGTTGCGTATGAGTGACTGCACTTAAATACGTTCATAAGTAACAGAGTTGTCGTCTACCTATGGGAGCGAATATTTAGCAATCTTCATACCTAGGTAAGAACTCGTATGAAATAAAAAAATAAAAAATTTATTATAAATATAATATAAGTAAAACAATTAACAAAAACCTAAAAAAAATAAATAAAAAAATATAATGAAATAAAAATAATATAAATAAAATAATATAACATAACATTGAAAAAAAAATAAAATAAAACAAATAAAATGTGTTTATCGCATATAATAAAATACATAATAATACATATATCACATACAATAAAATACATAAAACAACATTATAAAAAACAATTAAAACTGTTCGGCCAAGCCAAATCTTGAGAACCCACCACCATGGATTCTGTTAAAAATTTATACAAAATAAATTTAGTTAAAGGACATAATTTTAGTCTACCTACCAAACTTCTGTCAAACCAGCAACAATTAAAGCTCTGGGAAACGAACAAGAATGAATGAGATACCGGTTTACAAGGGAGCTATATCAGGTTTTTGACCAATTTGGACTGAACTAGACACAGTTGTTGGAAGTCATAACAGAAAACTATGTTCCAAATTCCAAATCGGACAAAAAATGCGGCTTCCAGGGGCTCAGGAAGTTAAATCGGGTATATGGGAGATATACCAGATTCTTCACCGATTTAGACTGTACTTGACACAAATGTTAAAAGTCGTAACAGAACACTATGTGCAAAATTTCAGTCAAATTGGACATAAATTGAAGCTTCCAGGGGGTCAAGAATTCAAATCGACAGATCGGGTTATATGGGAGATATACCAGATTCTTCACCGATTTGGACTGTACTTGAGACAAATGTTAAAAGTCATAACAGAACACTTTGTGTAAAATTTCAGCGAAATCGGATGAGATTTGAGGCTTCCGGGGGCTCAAGAAATCAAATCGGGAGATCGGGAGGTTTATATGGGAGCTATATCAGGTTAAAGACGGATGTGGACCGTACTTGACACAGTACACTAACAGAACACTATCTGCAAAGATTCAGCTAAATCGGACAAAAATTGCGGCTTCCAGAGGCTCAAGAAATAAAATTGGGAAATCGGTTTATATGGGAGCTATATCCAAATCTGAACCGATATGGCCCATTTGCAATCCTCAACGACCTATATCAAAACCAAATACCTGTGCATAATTGCAAGCGGCTAGCTGTGCGAGTTCGACCACTATAGTGATTTCGAAAAACAGAAGGACGGACGTACGGCTGGACGGACGTAGCTAGATCGACTCCGAAGGTCGAGACGTTCATATATATAGTTTATGGGACCCTAGATCAATATTTTGAGGTGTTACGAACGAAATGACTAGGTTAGTATACCCCCATTCCTATGGTGGTAGGTATAATTAAAGTACATCAATAAAATGTTTAAAATAAGTACAGCGGTCAAAAAAAGTATTCATCATTCAATGTTTTTTTTTTAATAAGTCTACAAAAGACAATTGGAATAAAACATATTAAACTAATGATGCAGTAGTGCTTGTGTGATATATATGTACACAATTTCATTGTTTTTAAAGAAAAAAATAGCATTTATTGGAACAAAAAGGGCCATTTTACAGCTGAACACAAAAAATTAAACAAAAAAAGTATTCATCATTGCAAAAAAACAAAAAAATAAATAACATAATTTAAAAAAATTAATACTTTGTTATTCGACCACCGCGTCTTATAACTTCTTTTAAACGGTTTGACATCGATTGGACTAATTTAGCGGTTATATTTTGGTCTATATTAGTCCATTCCTCCATTATCACCTGTTGCATTTGACTCTTGCTCGAAAAATTGCGCGTTCTCAATTTGCGTTCGAGATGTTCCCAAAGATGTTCAATTGGGTTCAAGTCGGGACTTTGAGGAGGAGTTTTAATGACTTTGGGGCAGTTATACAGCATCCACATCTTGGTATTTAAAGCAGAATGTTTGGGGTCATTATCTTGATAATATTGAAAGTTATTACCAAGCCCAAGTTTTACAGCACTATCTTTTAAATTCCTCTTTAAAATGTCAATGTAATACTTATGATCCATTACTCCATTAATAATTTCAAAATTTCCCGCTCCTGAAGCCGCCATACACCCCCAAACCATTAAACCACCTCCACCATGTTTTACAGTAGCAACTGTGTTTCGTTCTTCAAGCTCTGTATTACCTCATCAGAAACCTCGTTTTGCTTACGACCCATTTTGACAAAAACTATATTTTCAATGAAATTAAATATTTGCTGTCAAGGGCAAAGCCTCCTTTACTAAATAAAACAGAAAAGGGGGATTCCCAAATAATATTTGAATTTGACTTTGATGATAGCACATCAATGATGAATACTTTTTTTGTTCTGTTTTTGGTGTTATTATATAAAATTGCATTTTTTGCGCTAATTAAATTTATTTTTTGAATTTATTTTAAAACATATTACGAAAAATAAACTATTGCATAAAACTGCATTATTTGTTTACTTTAAATTTTCTTCAATTACCCAAAATAAGTGAATTTATTATCAATTTTGCTAATGATGAATACTTTTTTTGACCGCTGTATATCAATATAAAAAAGATAAAAGAAAATATAATAAAAATAAAATTATTAAAAATTAAACTTTAATTTTGAAATGCAACCATTTACGGAGAAATTTCATCATAGTATGGGAATTTTTGGGAAACATTTATTTGAAATAAGTGTTTGCTCGCGGCAACACTAATGTTTAACTATATAACATACATACTCATGTGTGTGCACTATGTTTAAGTGTTTCTTTGTATGACATATTATGGGACTATTATGATGATACATTGCATTGAATGCCGGCTGGCTGGTTGACTGTTGAGTTCATACATCAGGATGAAAATGTTAACATGTCAAAAGGCTGTGCAGGGATTACCCTTTTACACAAACATACCGTTCGTAACAAGAACAAAATACTCGCACACACACACACATGGCAGTCAGTAAAGAAAACACCCACATTTTCATGAAAGTATGCAAATGATCGCACAAGCAAACACACATATATGAATATATATGTATGCATGTGTGTTTGATGGCCACATTCCGGCAACTAAAGGCATACGTTTTTAGTACCGATACGGATGTAAACGTTCATGAGGAGAAAGCATCTGTTGATTAGGGTATAATGCTTGTATGTGATAAATTGCAAAATTTGCCAAAGAACATTCCATTAAGGAGGCAAAGTTTAATGATAAGGAACCTCTATTTTTGTTGCTGATTCCGAACAGAGTGCTTCAAGTCGACCACTCTGTGAGGAGAAGCTATTAAATAGCTTAAAATAAAATGAAGTAAAATAAAATAAAATAAAATAAAATAAAGTAAAATAAAATAAAACAAAATAAAATAAAAGAAAATAAAATAAAATAAAATAAAATAAAATAAAATAAAATAAAATAAAATAATATAAAATAAAATAAAATAAAATAAAATTAAATAAAATAAAATAAAATAAAATAAAATAAAATAATATAAAATAAAATAAAATAAATTAAAATAAAATAAAATGAAATAAAATAAAATTACATAAAATAAAACAAAACAAAATAAAATAGAATAAAATGCATTCTACCACCCTATTAAATGCATTCACATAATAGTAGCCATAACGGCAATGATTATCTCCCGATTATTTTGTAAGTTCTTATTTTCATTCGGTTGCGTTCGTATTGTGGCAGCTTTTATTGATTAAATGCATTTCAAAAATAGACACAGACAACCTCCCAATGGAATGAATGATATTTACACGAGATTGCAAGGATTTATGGTTGCAAATGCGACAAAATGCAAAATTTATGTTGAAAGAAAGATACAAAATAAATAAAAGTGGGAAAAAATGAAACAATTTTCAAATCGAATAAAATTTAATTTTCTTTTTGAAAATAAACTTTAAAAATCACATAAAGAAAATAATGATGGGAAAAGGTTTGGACATGTTTCTCTCTTAGTGTGTTAACGACAATTTAATAATAAAAATAAAATATTCCATTAAAATTTGGGTTTTCCAATATAAAATAAAATTTTGAAAAACTGTGCTGAGTATGATTCAAATCGGTCCATAACCTGATATAGCTGTCATATAAACCCATCTGGGGTATTGACATCTTTTGCCTCTAGAGGGCGCAATTCCTATCCGATTTGGCTGAAATTTAGCGTGACGTGTTTTGTTATGACTTTCAACAAATGTGTCAAATATAATTAAAATCGATCAATAACCTGATATTGCTGCCACTTAAACCGATCTGGGATCTTGACTTCTTGAGCCTCAAGAGGGCGTAATTATTATCCAATTTGGCTGAAATTTTGTACAACGGCTTCTCCCGTGACCTTCAATATATGTGTCAAATATGGTCCGAATCGGTCTATAGCCTGATACAGCTCCCATATAAACCGATCCCTCTATTTTACTTCTTGAGCCCCTAAAGGGCGCAATTCTTACTCGAATTGGCTGAAATTTTACACAATGACTTCTGCTATGGTCTAACCTTGGTGCTACTCTTGCTTCTTAACAGCCATAAACTTCAAATTTCTTTATTCTCTTAAATATATAAAAAAATTTAAAATCAGTGTTTACTGAATTTATAAGTCTGTTTATAATCTCCCATATAAATTTGCCGACTGGTGTTTTATTTATTTTATTTTTTTTTAATTTGAATTTATTGATATTAAATGCGAATACGTGTAAACCTTTGACGTTGAACAACTTGTTAAATATTAAAATGTTGTTCATATCAATTCTGCCAATGGCATTTAGTGTGAGACACGAGGGTGTGAGCACATGCATGCATGCATGGCATGTGTTTTGTTGTTGCAGTTGTTGTTGTACGTAGAAAATATTGTTTAATTAAACAAATATTCATTAAATACAATTTGTCTGGCTATCAAAAAAAAGGAAAAATACGATTTCATTTAAATATGTAAATCAATCTATTTGGGTTTCCTATGAGACCCCAACAAGAGTGTTAATGTATGCTGTATTCATATTCAAATAACACACGTAGATAGATAGAAATTATTTCCTTACTATAACACAAAACCGGAAGCCTAGCTTAGTTTGAATACCATTTGATGTGTGTGAGGCTGTGTGTGGGGCTGTGTGTGAGGCTGTGTGTGAGACTGTGTCTGGGAACTGTGTATGAGTCTGTGTGTGAGGCTGTGTGTGAGGCTGTGTGTGAGCCTGTGTGTTTAAATGCTGAGATTGTTTACAGTTTTCAATTAACACATTTGAAAAGGTTAATTAGATTAATAAAAACTGTTAAAACTTATCTCTCTCACAGTTAAAAGGCCATAAAATCTCCTCTTCTTATCGTTCATTACTAAACGATGACGATTTTCGATTTTATAGCCACAATTCGCTGACCTTTTTTTTTAAATTAAAAAAGAAATTAATAAGCAAATTTTGGCAATAAAAGTTACGATCGAACTCATACTGGTTTTCGGATTAAAGGTGTATTGTCAAAGGCGTTGTGTGTGATTTTTTTCTCTTTTCTTTAGAGATTAAATGTGGCTTGACAACGGAATAGCCAAAATATGCGATGCGTTCAAGCATTCATTGCCTCCAATGATTTGCAAAAAATAGTTATTTACCGCCATATCGGACAGGTCTTTGGTCCTAGGCAAAATTATGTTAAAGACTTTTTAGAAATTCTTAAAGCCATCTAGCCCGAATTAAGAAAGAGTTACCCCAAAGCGGTTTTCATTGGCATAAAGTAAATAAATGGAACTATTCATATAACATTTGAAGTATCAAATAAGTTCACATTTGGGATGAAAGTTGACTTAACAAAAGTCAACGAATTTACAAAGCTTACAAATTTTAATTGAAATTTGTGGCGATAAGCCTAGTAGTTCATACAAAAGGGATCCTGCAAAAGGCATCAAAACTTTTTTTACTGTACTAAAAATTCATGAAACATAAACAAATGTTGTTTGCTGTAGAAGATAGAGGCTAAGAATCATAAGAAATATATTTGAAACCTTTTCCAAATGCTTTAAAATGATGTGAAGGAATAATAATTGAAAAAAAAATGTTAGAAAAAATTATTTAAAAACAAGTAAAAGTGAGCTAAGTTCGGCCGGGTCGAACTTTATATACCATCCACCATAATTGCCATGCCATTGGACTTATATCAAGTTATGGTCCGACTCGGATCAAAATTGAACTGAATGTTCGAAACCATTGTAGAAGTCACTGTGTAAAATTTAAATTTTACAATTCGAATAAGAATTGCGCCCTTTAGGGGTTCAAGAAGTAAAATAGGGAGATTGGTTTATATGGGAGCTGTATAAGGCTATAGACCGATTCGGACCATATTTTACACGTATATTGAAAGTCACAGCCGTTGTACAAAATTTCAGCAAAATCGGTTAATAAATGCGCCCTCTAGAGGCTCAAGAAGTCAAGATCCCAGATAGGTTTATATGGCAGCTAAATTAAGTTATGGAACGATTCGAACCATACTTAGCACAGATGTTGGAAGTCATAACGAAACACGTCATGCAAAATTTCAGCCTAATTGGATAATAATTGCGCCCTCTAGAGGCTGAAGAAGTCAAGATCCAAGATTGGTTTATATGGCAACTATATCAGGTTATAAACCGATTTAAACCATACTATGTACAGTTGTTGGAAATGGTAACAAAACACCTCGTGGAAAATTTCAGCCAAATCGGACGAGAATTGCGCCCTCTAGAGGCTCAAGAAGTCAAGATCCAAGATCGGTTTATATGGCAGCTATTTCAAAACATGGACCGATTAGAACCATACATAACGCAGTTGTTGGAAGCGATACCAAAACACTACGTGCAAAATTTCAGCCTAATCGGATAATAATTGCGCCCTGTAGAAGCTCAAGAAGTCATTTATATGGCAGCTATATCAAAACAAGAACCGATGTGGCCCATTTACAATCCCAACCGACCTACGCTAATAAGTAGTATTTGTGCAAAATTTCAAGTAGATAGCTTTACTCCTTCGGAAGCTAGAGTGCTTTTGACATACAGACGGACGGACAGACAAACAGACCGACGGACGGACGTACAGACAGACGGACGGACATGGCTAGATCGACTTAATATGTCATGACGACCAAGAATATATGCACTTTATGGGGCCTTCGACGAATATTTTGAGGAGTTAGAAACAGAATGACGAAATTAGTATACCCCCATCCTATGGGGAAGGGTACCGGTCCATAGACTGATATAGCTGCCATATAAACCGATAATGAATCTTGACTTCCTGTTTTATGATTTTCTCGCCAGGATTCGAACCCAGTCGTTCAGCTAACCTCTGCGCTACAGAAGTTGATCCGTACGAAAAAAATGGCAGATGAACACACCAAACGTTCATACCCTCCACCATGGCTGGAAGTATACTAATTTCGTCATTCCGTTTGTAACACATGGAAATATTGATCTAAGACCCCAAAAGGTATATATATTCTTGATCCTCTAGACTTTTCCAGTTGATTTAGCCATGTCCGTTTGTCTGTATGTCCATCTGTGTGTCTGTCTGAAGCACGGTAATTTTCCAAGGAGTGAAGGTGCTTCCAATTTTGCACAAACACTTCCTATTAGTGTGGGATTGTAAATGGGTCATATAGGTCCATGTTTTGATATAGCTGTCATATAAACCGATCTCGGATCGTGACTTTTTGAGCCTCTTGAGAGCGCATTTTTTTTTTTTTGATTTGCCTGAAATTTGTAATGAGGAGTTTTGTTTTTACTTCTTACAACTGTGCCAGTGTGGTCCAAATCGGGTCATAACCTGATATAGTTCCCATATAAACCCATTGCCCAATATGACTTAATGAGCCTCTCGACAAGAATGGCCGATAACTTGATTTGTCTCCTAAAAATTTGAAGAAGGCATTCAAAGAACGTGACACATGTTATCCACGTTGTTAAAATGTCAATGTCTGGGGGCAGTTTCGAATGTTTTTTCAAAAAAACTATCTTCGCTTTATGAATATTTGTGCTTGATCAAATAACATTTGTGTTGATTCACTTTTATGAACAAATGGTTTCAATTTTTTCATCGCCGCACTTGATTTTTTCTTTTTTCAGACAGCTACACCCATGATTGCCCGATATGACTTAATGAGCTGTCATATAAACCGATCTCGGATCGTGACTTTTTGAGCCTCTTGAGAGCGCATTTTTTTTTTTTTTGATTTGCCTGAAATTTGTAATGAGGAGTTTTGTTTTTACTTCTTACAACTGTGCCAGTGTGGTCCAAATCGGGTCATAACCTGATATAGTTCCCATATAAACCCATTGCCCAATATGACTTAATGAGCCTCTCGACAAGAATGGCCGATAACTTGATTTGTCTCCTAAAAATTTGAAGAAGGCATTCAAAGAACGTGACACATGTTATCCACGTTGTTAAAATGTCAATGTCTGGGGGCAGTTTCGAATGTTTTTTCAAAAAAACTATCTTCGCTTTATGAATATTTGTGCTTGATCAAATAACATTTGTGTTGATTCACTTTTATGAACAAATGGTTTCAATTTTTTCATCGCCGCACTTGATTTTTTCTTTTTTCAGACAGCTACACCCATGATTGCCCGATATGACTTAATGAGCCTCTCGACAAGAATGGTCGAATGGGTCTCCTATAAATTTGAAAAAGGCATTCAAAGAACGTGTCACATGTTATCCACGTTGTCAAAATGTCAATGTCTGGGGCAGTTTCGAACGTTTCGTTCACAAAAAGGATTTTCGCTTTATGAATATTTGTGGTTGATCAAATAACATTTGTGTTGATTCACTTTTATGAACCAATGTTTTCAATTTTTCAACGCAGCGCTTGATTTTTTCTATGGTTGTAGCTGCCTGAAAAAACCCCTTCTTTTTGTTTGCTCGTCTCGAAAGAGAAACAAACAAACATTGTGAAATTTAATGATCTTCGGCCTAACAGGCAAAACATTTTGAAAACCCTTTATTGTCCTGACAATACTGCTACCCAATTCTACGACGGTCCCATTCAATAGAAAATCATAGAAAATTCTAACTTAAAAAGCCCAAATAACACATTAGTGCTTCAGCGTGTCGATCACGGATTCACAAAAAAACATGACTGACAACAAAGTCCACGATTTATGAGAAAATCAGGATTCACGAAAACACGACTCACGACAAAAATCACCACTGTCGAGAACTAGCTGATAAGGACTAAGAAACAAATCAATGTGAAAAAATATTTTTTTTTTCAACCGTGAGCCTTGATTTTCTCGGAAGATATGATTATTATTCCCTGAATCCTGATTTTTTCGAAAATAAATAAAAGTCTTTTTTTTCTCGAGAGCTGTGATTTCTCGTATGTATAACGTAAGATTTCTTCCCTGCCGTGATTTCTCAAGTGAGTGAGTTTTTCGTTAGTCATTACTAGTGTTGGGAGCATCTTTTGACTCACGCACAAAGTATTTTTTTCTCATCTCACTCACTAATCCCGTGGCTCACGCCTTACACGACAGTTCACGATGTAACATCGTCTTCTGATACTCTGAACATATGAGATGGGTAAACTGGCGAAAGGTGGAAAGAGAGTGTCGAAAAAACATGTTTAATGAGTTTTGTGTATGTGTTTTAAGACGATTTGAACCATGCAAAGTTTAGAAATCAAATCGAAATATCATTTCATACACTGACAGAAAAAAAAATATGTTGCAAAATCATGCCCCTTTGGTGTCATTGTCATACACAGGGTTGTTAAAAATATTGACAACATGTGGTGTCATTTTTCAACATTTTTCTGAATCAAAATAATAAACTAAAAATATAATGATCTATTTTTCCATTATATGAAAATTTCGGTATTTTTTAAATCTGATTATTTCTTCCATAATCTTGAATCTATTCTTTGTGTTGTAGCCAAAAATATTTGTTTTATCCTAGATACCCTCATCAGCAATCCAAACATACCGCATATTCAAACAAAATAGAAAATTATCTAAATTCTTGTTTAAATAAACACCATAAATTTTCCCGATGTGTACTTACCATTTAGATGATGCTAGTCCCCCTCCCGGGTGACCACTTATACGGTATCTTTATAACCATGTTGCTGCTTAGGAATATTCCAAATTCATTTCACGTTCCCTGCGCTTCCCTGTCCCCCGGCTGCTTGGCTAGCTACATTGGCGATGGTGTCGTTTTCCATGGCCGAAAATTTGCGCCAACCTCAATTTCGTCAGCACACGACGAAGCTCCAAATTCTCACATTCATAGTTGGCGTTATTTTTTTGCAATTTATGGGCCTTATGGCAAAAGAGTAGGAAAGGTAAAGAGCAAAGGGGAGTGAGTTACTTGGTAGGGATGTAGCTCATAGCTCATTATGGAAATGTTTTTGTTGACGCTAACTGTGCCGTTGGTTGGTGTCTCTATTTTTTGCGTTTCTTTTTTCACTTTTTTTTTTGTTGTTATGATGATGATGATGGTGACGTTTTGTTTTGAATTTATTGTTATTTTTTTTCTTTGTTGCTTTGTTTTTTTTTCCATTTTTTATTTTGCTGTGTGTGGCGTTTATTTGTTTATTTGCATATCGCATGATGTCAATATGTCTGCGATTTTGCAATTTTGTAGGAATTGAAATCAGTTGTTTTTCCTTCGTTGGTGTTTTGGTCTTTTTCTTCTGTTTTGCTTCTCTGTATGGCTCTTATTCTCACTGTTGCTCTTCGTTGTTGTTCTCCTCTCATGACGATTGACCGAGTGCACTTCAAGTATCTGCTGTAAGAGTGAGTGAGTATTGCTGGTTGCTGAGGCCTATGCATATTTGTTGGCTTATTGGGCGGTGTGAGTGGGGTTTTGTGCGAGGGGCTACTACGTTACATACATATACAAACATTCAAACTACTTGTCTAGGGCTTTTTTGTTTTTGTTTTCTCTCCCTTTTTGCATTACGTTGGGCCTGCTGTGGTGGGGTTGAGACTTGAGGGGGGGTTTATTACAACATTGCATTGCATTGCATGCCTTGTCATGGCACTGCACTGCATTGAATTCTGATTCTGAATTAACTATGCCGTCTGCCACTTTGCAATATTCATAAATGGGCCTTATGGAATATTCTGCCTGCAAGTAAAGAGCACAAGATAGAAAAAAAAGAAAACAATCGATTTGATTCATTCATTGAATATTGAAATTTTTTTATTAGGCTACTGAAATAAATTAAATGGAAAATGCCTTAAGGCCTTATGGTGTCAGTTAGAATTACAACGTTTATTTTGGTTACTCAACTTGTCCATAGCAAGGCTGAGGTTGTAACTCAAAATAGAACATTCATTGTGAATGAGCATTGCATCCTTAGGTTTATTATTATTAAAGACCTATGAAATATTAGTAATGATTTAAAAAAACAGTTGAAACCGCAAAAGTGAAACGCAAAAAATTTAAAAATACATCAATTTGGTTTCACTTATCCGTTATTTTCAGTTTAACGCAGTACGGATAAGTGAAATTATATTTCAGTTAAACGATATAGGCAAGAGAATTTTGAAGTCAAAATGCTAATTATGTATGAAATAACTTGCGTTGAAAAATTGCAATACTGAACTCTTTAGGAGTTAGAAACAATCATAAGGGATATATCAAAATAAGTTTCTGGAATGTAATTGAGGACGCTAGATTTTCCAAGTTCTTATATAGAAACATAAAAACAACAACTTTTTCACTTATCCGATTTTAGTTTCACATAAATCCGAATTTTGTGTGTTAGTACTTTTTTAGTTTAGCGGTATTTTCAGTTAAGCGATTTCCACTCAAGCGGTTTGAATTGCATAGAATAACACCAAAACTCAATGGTTCTTTACATCAAGTTTCACTTAAGCGGAATTTTGCACTAAAGCGTATAACAGTTATGCGGATTCGACTGTATAAAATAAGAGAACTCCAAGCGGGGAAAAAAAGCGTAGACAATGGTACTTGGTACTTGGCCCCAGCATGGACCCACTTTGATAATCAGCGGTTTAAAAAATTCACTGCTGAAGAATAGCTTCCTTATGGTCGGTCAACAAGTAAAAGCGAGCTAAATTCGACCGGGCCGAATCTTATATACCTTTCACCATGGATCGCATTCGTCGAGTTCTTTGCGCGGTATCTCTTTTTAGGCAAACAAAGAGTAATGAAAAAGAACTGTTATGCTATTGGAGCTATATCAAGTTATAGTCCGCTTCGAACCATAAATGAATTGAATGCTAAACATTGTAAAAGTCAATGGGTAGTATTTCAGTCCATTTGGATAAGAATAGCACCTTGTAGGGGCTCAAGAAGCAAAATCGGAAGATAGGTTTATATGGGAGCTGTATTAAGCCTTAGATTGATTCAGATCATATTGGACACGTTTGTTGAAGGTCATGGGAGAAGCCGTTGTACAAAATGTCTGCCAAATCAGATGAGAATTGCGCTCTCTAGAGGTTCAAAAAGTCAAGACCTCAAATCGGTTTATATGGCAGCTATATCAGGTTATGTACCGATTTGCGTCATACTTCGTACAAATGATGAAAGTCATACCAAAATACTTCATGTAAAATTTTAGCCTAATAGGATACAAATTGCGCCCTCTAGAGGCTCAAGAAGTCAAGATCCCAAATCCGTTTATATGGCAGCTATATCAGGTTATGTACCGATTAGCGCCATACCAAGCCCAGTTGTTGAAAGTGATATTAAAACACTACGTGCAACATTTTATTCAAATCTGACGAGAATTGCGCCCTCTAGAGTCTCAAGAAGTCAAGATCCCAAATCGGTTTATATGACAGCTATATCAGGTTATGTACCGATTTGCGCCATACTTAACACAGTTGTTGGTAGTCATAACAAAATACTTCATGCAAAATTGCAGCCTAATTGGATAAAAATTGCGCCCTCTAGAGGGTCAAGAAGTCAAGACCCCAAATCGGGTATTTTCATACCCAGAACTTCAAGAGCTTCTGATTATCCAACATTTATACCGTTAATAGACAAAGATGATGGTAATGGGTCAGCGAATCGTTTGTGTGACAATAAACAGCATTGAATTTACTCGATTCATTCGACCCCATTCAGAAATGGCCAGCAAATCCCGGCAGAGTGTATCATCCATAACCCGCCTCTTGTCCTCAATCTCTCGAAGACTCGGTCTATGGTCGAATGAGTACGAATGACAGAGATTACTGTAATCCTTAAATGACAAGATCGGATTCAATGTCTGACTCAACAGATCGTTGATGAAAATTAAAAAAAGAGAAGGAGAAACAGACCCCTGGGGTACACCTGCGGTCAATTCGTGCTCATTGGATGAGAACCCATCTATAATGACTCGAATAGTGCAATCTCTGAGAAAGCTCAAAATAAATCGAACGAAGCCTTTACCGACACCAAATGCGATAAGCTTTGATAAAAGTGCACCGTGCCAGACCCTATCAAATGCCTTGGAGATATCCAGAGCCACAACCTAACTCTCACCAAACTGGTGAATTGAGCGACTCCGAAGTTCTGACAGAAGTGACCTCATCGCACTTCTGTCGGAACGTTGGAGTCGATCAATCCACCAGTTTGGTGAGAGTAAGGTTGTGGCTCTGGATATCTCACCCGTAGAGCGATTTCTGCGTAACCCATTCTCTTGGTCGCTGAGAAGGCCATTAGACTCTAAATACCTCACAAGATGGTGATTAAGCATGCTCTCCATAACCTTGAAGAGAGCGGAGAATATCGCAATTGGCCGATAATTTGCAGAGTTGTTTGCCTCACCCTTCTTGGGTATTGGCTGAACGTTCGCAGTCCAACGCGCCGGGAAGACTCCCGCACGGTAGGCAAGGTTGAAAGGGTTGCGTAATGGATGAGCAAGCTCTTCGACCTAAGCAAGACAAGTGTTGATATGCCATCCGGGCCCGGGGACTTATTAACGTCTAGATTCCCAAGATTCTCTGGACTTGTTAAGCCACTAGAGGGCGCAATTCTTATGCGATTTGACTGAAATTTAGCATGAAGTATTTTGTGTTATGATTTCCAATAACTGAGATAAATATGGTTCAAATCGGTCCATAACCTGATATAGCCGCCATATATACCAATCTTGGATCTTGACTTCTTAAGCCTATAGAGGGCGCAGGTCTTACCAGATTTTGCTGAAATTTTGTGCAACGGTTTCCGCCATAACCTTCAGCATACGTTTCCAATATGGTCTGAAGCGATCTAAAGCCACATACAGCTCCCATATAAACCGATCTCCCGATTATGCTACTTGAGCCCCTACAAGGTGCAATTCTTATCCGAATGGACTGAAATATTACCCCATGACTACTGCTATGGTCTTCAACATTCGACTTGAAATTCTCAAGATAATCTCTTCAATGTGAGCTGTATCACTTAGACACTGGCCCATAGCCATTAATCACTTTTCCGAGCAGTAGTATGGAAGTTTATCGAGAGCATCTACCATTTAGCCAGCCAAACTGTTCACCTGTACTTCCAACCATGTATTGTAGATTTGGGGGAGTGGTAGTAGCATTTCCCTTGACTGCCATCAAGCGGAAAACCGTAGCGTAACTACCTAGCATACCATGGAGTTTCCGTTAAGTTTCCAACCCACAAAAACCTTTCCATTGTCTATGAAAACTTAAAGAGCTATGCTTTTGTAACATCTTTTCTTCTTTTCATTTTACATTCACTTACCTGTTGTTGTTGTTGTTGTAACTGAGCTCTAGTGTCTGCTGGTGGTGAAACTTCAAAATCCCGCACTGCTTGTGGTCAACAAACTGGATGTGGGTGTTGAGACATTAATCACTGACGTCACAAGATTTTCAACCTTCGACACCAGCGACGAGGGCACTGGCATTGCTGTGGTGGCAGCACCAGTGCTGCCGCTGCCGCTGCTGCTCTTGGCCGCTGCAAAGAGAGCATTCACTTGGTCGCGTGGTTCATCCGCCATCGCCGATGAATCGGAGAATCTATCTTCAGGTTCTTTTTTGATTTCCACAACCTCCGAGGATGTTGCCATGGCCGAGTGCACTGTTGACGAGGGTTGTTGGCAATGTGAACTGCTGTTGGCGGCCGCTGTTGGCGTTTGCTCCACAGTTTCCTGTTTTATTTGCTTGAGTTTACTTCCTCCATTGGTTTCCGCTAATGATGATGTGGATGTAACGATGGCCATTTCGTCCAATTGTTTTAGACTGGACTTGGCCGTGGCTGCTTCGGCGGCAGCAGCCGCAGTGGCGCGTATATTCAGACTGGCGGCCACCTGATCTATGGAGGGATGCCTTTTGGTGGTGAGCGAGGTGGCACTGGAGGTATTGCGCGAGGAGGTAGTAAAGTTTGGACTCTGAGGCATAGCGCTGAGTGGCGAAAGGGGCTTGGAAAGCAGAGACTTATCGGCATCGGCATTGGTGAGGGCTGAGACCAAGGGGGCGGCTATGGTAACCATGGGTATGGTGTTGGCAGGCTGATGATTGCGAAAGGCCAGGGCCGAGGGATTTGGTATGCTGCGCACCGAGGCATTCTGTTGTCGCACCAGGGAGTTTTGATTGATTTTCGCCTTGTCGTACAGCGAACATGGGACTGAGGAGGTTGGCGAGTTTATGGCGATTTTCTCCCGGGCCGTTGCCGACTCGGACAGCAGGTGCAGATTTTGCAAATCATCTGAGTTGGGTTTCAAATCCAACTGACTTGGCTTGCTTTCCTGATGGTTGTTGTTGTTGTTGTTGTTGTTGCTGATGTTCTGTTTGATTTTGGTCAAGGCCAACTCCAAAGACGAGCCAGCTGTGGTTGCGGCAGGGGACTTCTTCTCTGCGGCTGGCAAGCCGTTCGCTGACTTCGGAGCAGCTGATAAATCCAAAATATCCTGAGCCGACTCCCTAGAGGGCAAACGAAATTGTCTCAGGCTGCTGCTGCTGGGTTTCTCCAAAGGGCCATTGTTACTCGCTTTGAGAGAGCTTGAGATTGTGGCATCGGTCTTCTTCTCCGTTACTTGACAGGCTGACAGGCCAGGTCTAGAGTTGACCATGCCCAGCGAGGGCGACAAAGCTTTATTGGCACTAAGCGTGGGAACTGGTGGTGACTTCACCGACATGGGTACCTCGGTGTTCAATTTGCCCAGCGACAAAGGAGGACCCATTACTGGCGAGGTTTTGCTGCTGCCATAACTTAGCCCCGAGGGACTAGATTTGGCCTTGGCCTTATCTTTTTCGGGTTTCTTCGTGGCCATGCTGGTGGTAAACATGGGCGCCTTTGCTACTGCTGTGGGGGAGGCAGAAGTTAGGGCGCCCGTCTGGGTTCGGCCACCAGCGCTGGAGGAGCCCACACTGAATGTACATTTGGGATTGTAGGAGGCCGAGAGGGGGGAATACAGAGGTATCTCATAGGTGGCTTTGGCTGTAGACGATGTTGGGGTGGCGGGCACCTCCACTCGGGTTACCTGCAGATTGCTACCATAGGCACTCACCGTAATCTGATGCGGCTTGTCCAGTTTCGGGTGCTTCGCCATCGATTTGCCCTCATCCATGGAGGCCGAACGCTTGAGTAAGTTGCCCATTTGCTTGCTGGCCGAGCTGGCTATGGACGAGGGCGTGGAGTTAAGGAACTTTGAGGAGTTTGAGGCCATCAACTTGGGTAGATTAGGAACTGCGAACTGAGGCGGCTTTATGGGCACGGCCAGAGGTTTGGAGGCGGGCATAGGTTTTGGGGCCAATGTTTTCATTCGTATTGGCTGCACTGGCTTGGGGTCCTTGGCGGGTTTGGCAGGTGTGACCACAGACTTGGACTTGGGCGCGGTAACCACATTGGGCGTAAATGTAGAAAAGGTCAGCGGTGTGGTTTTAAATAGACTAGGAGGCAGCGGAGGAGAATGTGGCAGCTTGGAGTCCTTCAAATTCGTCAAAGGCTTGCTGAGACTCAATGAGGTGGTGATGTCCGGCAGCATGCTGATGTCATCGTCATCTTCGAAATCCTTGCAAGTCTTTATAGCCAAGGGCTGTAGTTTCAGGGCATCTTTGGCCTTCTTATCCGAAGGAGTCTTCAATTTTTCCTTGGGCTTCTCCTGCGTTTCCTTTGAGGGGGGCAGAGGCTCAAATGCCAATTTGATTTTTGTTTCTGGCGATTTGGGAGGCTTGGCAAAGAAGAACCCTTCCGTTTTGTCTGAGGATGGTGGTGATTTTTTACTCTCCAATTTGGAAGGTTTAATGCTCAACGGTGTTGTCAGCTTCACCTTCATCTTTAGACTCTCGTCCGCAGCATGGGAGGAGATTTCCGCGTGCATTTTCTTTCTCTTGGAGTCACGTGGCTCTTTGGAATGTTTTTTCTTGCGCTTCTTGTGCGAGGAGGAGGAGGATTTTGAAATCTCCCCCGTCACATGAAGATAGCCATTCGATGAGGAGGTGGTCGAAGAGGAACAAGAAGAACGCGGCGAGGCATTGGGAGTGAACTTTTCCGAAAGCTCCGTCTCCAAGGGAGTATGGGGAGTAGTTGGGGTACTGGTGTTGGTCTGCACCTCTATGGGCTTCAGACCTATGTTCTTCACATAGGTCTGCAAGTCAACCTTGTCATTCGCAATGGCCTGAGGCTCGTCCAGCGAAAACTTTCGGGGCTTGTGAGGGTGCGTTATCATCAGCGTGTCCAGTCGAATGTCTGCCGACTTGGGCTTCTCAATCAGCTTGGTCTTCAAGCTGTTCAACTCTATCTTGAGCTTTGGCACATTCCTCACCTTCTTATTGGCATCCGTTGGCTTTGTCTCCTCCACCACGGTCGAGTAGCTGAGGGCGGCCGGAGGAGTATTTGGCGATTTCTTGCTGGCCGTCTTCAACTGTGACAAAGGCTTGGAATCCCATTCATCTTGCATTTGATTGTGCGGAATGCTAACCACAATATCACATTTCGACGACGCATGTTTCTCCTCCTTCGGCGCCTTCACCTTGACTTTGGAGCCTGTGGTCACCGTGGTCGTGGCCGCAGCGGGCGTGGGGGGAGCTGTAGTCGAAGCTGTTACCGCGTAATGACTGTAGCGTATGTCATTGCTGCGCAGTGATTTAAAATCGTTGGTGGTGGTGGTGGGCAAAGTGAAATCTTCCGCCAGGGAAGATTTTTTTGAAACCGATTTCTTTGATTCAGCTGGTCGCGAGGAGAGGGTCATTTTTACAGATGGCGGAGTGGCGACGGGCTTCGAAGCCGACGATTTATGTGATTTGACTTTGGAGGAGTTGCTGCTACTGCCTATGGAGGTGGGAGCCGAGGGCGTTATAAAAGGTGAGGATGAGGAGGATTTGGTCCTAGCGTCTGCAGCCGCCTTGGCGAGTGAAGAGGAGTTCTGTATGGCTTTCTTGGTCTCTAGGCCGGAATCTGCTCTTAGTTCCAGATTAGTGGTGCTGGGCTCTGGCGAAACCTTTTCAACACTAGCCTCCTTATGCTCTGGCTTGGCCAGTTGCTCATCGTTAAAAAGAAGAATTCTGTAAAAAAGCTTGAGAGGGGATTGCTAAAAGTGAAGGGGGGGGGGGGGGGGGGGGGGGGGGGAGAAAAGAGAAATGAGGTTATGTTTTGCCTGCCAGCTTCACTTCTTTGAGAGCTCTACTTACCCCCTTGTATTGGTAACAATAGGCCACATCCATGAGCGTGAAATCACTGGGCAAAACCTCATCCTCGTAGATAATCTCAATGTCCACTCTCCTATTGCAGGGATCAATGTCGAATTTTGAGCAGAGGAAACGCTTCAAGTGTGTGATCTTAAGACTGGCCGGACACTTGAGATATCTAACGGGCGGCACATCGGCCTCATCACATTGACTGGCCAAAAAGGGATGGAACTCCAGAGACAAACTAATCGAGTCTCTGGCTGTAATGAAATCATCATCACTTTCCAGCAACGAAGAAAGGGGTTCTGGCGGCGAGCCACCCAGGGGCTGAGGGGCCTCATTTTTGGTATTATTTACAAATTGCACTATGCGCTCACGTTCTTTTTGATATAAACCAGGTACCAGTTTGTAGACGATCGAACGCAGAACATTATCGGATCTTGAGAGAGTAGAGAACAACAAAAAAAAAGGGGGAAGTTTTTTCTTTTACTCAGGACTTTGGAAAGTTTTGGGGGGACCTACTTTAAATTGGCTGGACTTAAGGTCTTGCCTCCATTTCCTTTGCACTGGGGGCAGAATTCGTCCTCGCTCAAATGCCTGACAATACAACTACGACAATCTAAGGGAGGAGATATAATTTTTTTTTGTTTAATCTCTTATTAAGTAAACTCTGCAGAAGTCATTACTTGGAATACCTTACATAAGTACTTACATGTATGCGTACACGCATCTATCGTTGTCGGATTGATCAGGTAACCCTGACACAGTTGGCACTTGAACAGTTCATTGAAGGCATTGATTTTTGGCCTTGGCGGATAGAATTTATCCATTTTGCCTGTTGACTTGGTCTGATGATTTGCATTGGTGTTGATGGCGCTGTTGTTGCTATTCGCTGTGCTGGCACAGCCTGTTGTAGTTGTCGCCGTACTTTTTGTTGTCAATTGTGTCAGCAGTTGCATAATTTTTTTTTTTAGCTATTTTCGTAGTTTTTAGTTTTGTATTAATTTATCCTAGAGCCTCTATTTGATTGCACAAAGCCACGACGTTCAGCTTTGTTTTCTTGTTTTGAATAAAAAAAAGGAAACCTCCTGAAATGGGAAATTCGCAAAGGAGAGGAGTTAGAGAAGAGTTTTTTGGGAAAATAACAACCAAAAACGGATCTTGGAAAAATAATCGAGGTCTACTTAGAATGTTAGCCAATTTTTAGAAAATTAACAGGACTGAAAAAAGGCATTACCGGCCTACCATGGATTTTCTGCTGACCCTATGTAAGGAAATTGGTTTATATGAAGGCAATATCAAAAGCCAATAAATGTTAAGGTGGCAACACAACTCATATTGCAAATTTTCCCACAAACTTTCCCTTAACAAACAGAAGCAAACTTTTCACATATCAATGAGTGCTGTCGAATTGAAGTTCAAGCCATGATTCGAACCCGGGCGTTCAGCATCATAGGCGGACGTGCTAGTCGCTGCGCTACCGCGGTCTCAAACAACACAGTCAATCGCAACACAACTAAATTCTATCGAAATTGAAAGTAAAATAAGCCCTCTTTGGTCTTAAGAGCTACATTTGGGACTATCTCAAGAGCATAGAAGGGATCCATAAGAGGCCCCATACTGAAAATCTAAGTAAAATCTACCATTTATAAACAATTGTTGTTGATCTTATGACATTGTGTTGATTCACTTTTATGAACGAATGTGGCCACTTTGTCAAGTCTAAGACCACGAGAGTGGTCTTAGACTAACTGGCATAGAAAGAGATTTAAGATAGAATCTTCAGGTTTTGCATTTCCGTGCGGGAAAATTTTCCCGCAGACACTTAGATAGAGAAAATTAGAGACCAAAATAATGCCGGAAGCGGTATTCTCTGCAAAGAAATTTTTACAAATTTCAGGATTTTGTCCCCCCGGTGAATCTCCATTGCATCCCCTGATCTCCTGAGTGACGTATCCTGGCAAGCCGTCATCTCTTTGGGGTCAGTGTGCGGCCCAATTTCCCGGCGCAAGAAGTGGTACTCGCAGATGAGTACCACTGAGTCGATGAGTCGCGAATTATCTGTGTGGTCGCCAGTCATTTGTGAATTTTAGGGATAAGAAGTCGAAACACCGTAGAGTGAAACGGGGAGTTCCCCAAGGTGGGGTGATTTCTCCGGCACTGTTTAACCTCTACCTATCCTCCATTCCACCCCCTCCAGACGGCATAGAGATCGTATCATATGCGGACGATTGTACGATCATGGCATCAGGCCCCCCACCCATTGATGACATCTGCGATACCTCAGCGAGCTTGCCTCATATTTCGCTGCAAGAAACCTGAAGATATCCGACACCAAATCTTCATCCACATTGTTCACTACAAATACGCGTGAGGTGAATACTGAGCTGACTGTGATGGTCGATGGAGAAATGATTCCAACCATCAAGTATCCCAAAATACTTGGCGTCACATTTGACAGCTCTTACACATTCTCCCCATATGCCACAGCAATCTGCGTTAAAGTCAAAAGTAGAAACAAGGTCCTCAAGTCAATCGCTGGCAGCACTTGGGGTGCAGATAACGAAACCTTGTTGACCACGACTCAGACCCAGATCCCTTTGGACACCCCATCTTAGTCGCAGAGTTCCTGGGTGTTGACACTCAACAGAATCAAGCAGACGAAAGATAGAACACAATAAACTGCTACAACAACAACAACAACAACAAGATCAAAAAAGGCAGATTTCTGAGATTTAAGAGAAATTGTTGTAAAAGCGCAAATTTTGCCCATGAAGGAACAGGGAAAAACTTCTTACATATCAATGAGTGAAGTCCGATTCAAGTTTAAGCTCAATGATAAGAGATCTCCTTTTTATAGCCAAGTCCGGACGGCGTGCCGCAGTGCAACACCTCTTTAGAGGGAAGTTTTACATGGCATAGTACCTTAGAAATGTTGTCATCATTAGGAGGGGAAAACCATCACCGAAAATGTATTCTGATGGTACTCGCCAGGATTCGAACCCAGTCGGACATGCTAACCTCTGTGCTAAGGTTGTCGTGTCAACCCAAAAAAAGTTGTGAGAATTTCAACTTTGACGCTTAAAAGCGAGCGTTATTCTGTGCTGCCACACGTGAAGCAGTGTTTTTATACCCACCACCGAAGGATGGAGAAATATTCATTTTGTCATTCCGTTTGCAACACATCGAAATATCCACTTCCGACCCTATAAAGAATTCTCGATCAGCGTAGAAATCTAAGACGATCTGGACATGTCCGTCTGTTTGTCCGTTTATCTGTTGAAATCACGCTGCAGTCTTTAAAAATAGATATATAGAGCCGAAACTTTGTCCATAAGCAAGTTAAGTTCGAAGATGGGCTATATCGGACTATATCTTGATATAGCCCCCATATGGACCGATCCACCGATTTAGGGTCTTAGGCCCATAAAAGCCACATTTATTATCCAATTTTGCTGAAATTTGAGACAGTGAGTTGGGTTAGGCCACTCGACACCCTTAGTCAATGTAACCCAGATCGGTCCATATTTCGATATAGCTGCCATATAGGCCGATCCACCGATTTTGGGTCTTAGACCCATGAAAGCCACATTTATTATCCGATTTTGCTAAAATTTGGGACAGTGAGTTGTGTTAGGATCTTCAACATTCTCCTTCACTTTGGCCCAGATCGGTCCAGATTTGGATATAGCTGTCATATAGACCGATCTCTCGATTTAAAGTTTTAGGCCAATAAAAGGCGCATTTATTGTCCGATGTCGCCGAAATTTGGAACAGTAAGTTGTCTAGGGCCCTTCGAAATTCTTCTTCAATTAGGCCTAACTCGGTCCAGATTTGGATACAGCTGCCATATTGACCGATCTCTCGATTTAAGGTTTTGGGCCAATAAAAGGCGCATTTATTGTCCGATTTCGCCGAAATTTGGGACAGTGTGTTGTGTTAGGCTCTTTGATAACTTTGCCCGATTTTACTGAAATTTGGCACAGTGACTTATGTTCGGCATTTCGACATCCGTGTCGTTTTTGGTTCAGATCGGTTTGGTTTTATTAGATATGGCTACTAAAAAGATCAATATTTTTTTACACTCAATTGAACAATGACTTGTACTAATTAGTATTTGGTCCTAATCGGAACATATTTCGATATAGCTGATATGGGCCATAAGGTTTGTATTTTTCACCGGATTTTGACGAAAGGTATTTTACATATATACTCGAGGTGGTGGGTTTCCAAAGTTCGGGCCAGCCGAACTTAATACCTTTTTCCTTATTTCGGGGGTTTATTTACTTACATTTTCATAAAAGTACTCTTTCTGTCACAAAAGTACCTTTGAGTACCATTATAAAATTTGTTTTTTTCTATCCGAAGCATAAATAGCAACCTTTGCAGAGTAACCCATATTTTTGACGTCATCTATTTTTCTATTTCCCGAAATTCTACTATTTTAATAATTTTCTATTCATACATCTATAATTATTCCGCTCTTGACCACTACATACAACCAGGATGGTTTAGCTAAGTTTTTATGTTCTCACACAAAAAGTGCCAACAGTCTGAAGAAGCAAAAAAAAAAAGACCTAAAAGACCAACAACCGCCAGAGTTTGTTAGCAAGAAATATGGCAACGAACCTGTACCATAACGGAAGAAAAACACACAAAAAAGCAGAAGAGTTAAAAAAGAAGAAGAAGAAGAAGTCCAAATGAATTAACAAAAGTCATAATTATGTTGTAAACTGACACAAACGAAGAAAAATGATGTCAAAAGTCATTATTTTACCATCAGCAGCAACCATGGCGGCAGCAGCAGCAGCAACAACAACTATGACGATGATGACAAACAGCACTTCAATTTTACCACTCCAGCTTTGTGAAGTAGAAAAGTTGAAGTTAAGAGCCAAGAAGGGTTATTTGGTAACTTTAACAGTTAAATCACGAATATGTCTTTAGCATGGCCATAAATTAAATGGGTCTGGGAATTTCATTGCAGCTCATATATGAAAAGTATGGCGCAGAAATCAAACCCTCACAAAGTTGAAACAAACTGAACTAATTTCGGTACAAGTTTTTTTTTCGGAGGCTCATTTGATTGAATGAGGTGCTGATTAATATATTGAAGGTTCTCACCTAACCCACAACATATACAGCAGTCAGAGTTGGAAAAAGATAATCTCTTATCTACAAAATAACTAAAACTGTTGGGCAATGTTATGAAGCAGGGTAGGTCAATTTATGGTGGTGGTAAAAATTTTAATCTACGAAATATTCTAAGAAGTTTGGCCCAAGACACCATGGTTCCAACATCAAAATGTAGCTTCCGGTTTTTATACCCACCACCGCTGGATGGGAGTATATTCATTTTGTCATTCCGTTTGCAACACATCGAAATATCCATTTCCGATCCTATAAAGTGGATATATTCTTGATCTGCGTAAAAATCTAAGATGATCTGGACATGTCCGTCCGTGCGTCTGTCTGTTAAAATCACGCTACAGTCTTTAAAAATAGAGATATTGAGCTGAAACTTTGCAGAGATTCTTTTTTTGTCCATAAGCAGGTTAAGTTCGAAGATGGGCTATATCGGGCTATATCTTGATACAGCCCCCATACAGACCGATCCGCCGATTAAGGGTCTTAGGCCCATAAAAGCCACATTTATTATGGGATTTTGTCAAAATTTGGGATAGTGACTTTCGTCCATTTGGCTCAGATCGGTTCAGATTTGGATATAGCTGCCATATAGACCGATCCCTCAATTTAAGGATTGGGCCCATGAAAGGCGCATTTATTTTTCGATGTAGCCGAAATTTAAGACAGCGAGTAGTGTTAGGGCCTTCGACATCCTTCATCAATTTGGCCCAAATCTGTCGAGATTTGGATATAGCTGCCATATAGACCGATTCCTCGATTAAAGATTTTCGGTCCAAAAAAGCCACATTTATTTTCCGATCTTGCCAAAATTTGGGACAAAGAGTTATCTTAACCGCCCGATATACTTGTGCATTATGGCACAGATCGGTTCAGATTTATATATAGCTGCCATATAGACCGATCCGCCGATTTAGGGTCTTAGACCCATAAAAGCCACATTTATTATCCGATTTTGCCAAAATTTGGGACAGGGAGTAGTTTTAGGCCCTTCGACATCCTTTCTCAATTTGACACAGATCGGTCCAGATTTGGATATAGCTGCCATATAGACCGATCCGCCAATTTAAGGTTTTGGGCCCATAAAAAGCGCATTTATTGTCCGATGTCGCTGAAATTTGGGACAGTGAGTTATGTTAAGTCCCTTGACATACTTGTGTAATATTACACAGATCGGTCCAGATTTGGATATAGTTGCCATATAGACCGATCTCTCGATTTAAGGTCTTACGCCCATAAAAGGCGCATTTATTGTCCGATTTTGCCGAAATTTTGGACAGAGAGTTGTGTTAGGCCCTTCGACATTATTCTTCAATTCGGCCCATCTTGGTCCAGATTTGGATATAGGTGCCATATAGACCGATCTCTCGATTTAAAGTCTTGGTCCCATAAAAGGCACATTTATAATCCGATTTCGCTCAAATTTGACACAGTGACTTATGTTAGGCTTTTCGACATCTGTGTCGTATATGTTTCAGATCGGTCTATATTTGCATATGGCTACCAAAAAGATCAATATTTTGTTCTGCAAAATTGAACAATGAGTTGTACTTATTAGACCACTCAATATTCGTATCGAATTTGGTCAAAATCGGACAGTATTTCAATAAAGCTGCTATGGGGACATAAATAATTCATTTTTTAGCGGATTATGACGAAAGGTGATTTACATATATACCCGAGGTGGTGGGGTATCCAAAGTTCGGCCCGGCCGAACTTAACGCCTTTTTACTTGTTTGATGATAATTTCGAAAGTTTTATCAATACGGGACCGACAAATGAATTTTTTCGTTTTAACCCGGAAGATCTCTTTTGATTTTAAATCAGCGATACCCAAAAGGACAGTACGGCTGTATGTGTGAAATACTCTCTTGAAGTATTTTTATACCCTACACCACTACTGTGGTACAGGGTATTATAAGTTTGTGCATTTGTTTGCAACGCTAAGAAGGAGAAAAGCTAGACCCATTGATAAGTATACCGATCGACTCAGAATCACGTTCTGATTCGATTCAAAAATGTCCGTTCGTCCGACTGTCCGTTTGTGAGTCCATGCTTTCCTGTAATCATAGTGCAGGTCGTATATGTTGACATTCTGAGTCCGTCTGTCGAAATCACGATAGCAGTCGAATGCGTAGAGCTAGCCGCTCAAAATTTTGCACAGATACTTTGTACTGATGTAGGTCATTGGGGATTGCAAATAGGCCATTTCGGTTCAGATTTGGATATAGCTCCCATATAAACCGATCTTCAGATTTGACTTCTTGATCCCCTGGAAGCCGCAATTTTTGTCCGAATTGGCTGAAATTTTGCACACAGTGTTCTGTTATGACTTCCAACAACTGTCATAAGTACGGTCCAAATCGGTCTATAACGTGATATAGCTCCCATAAAAACCGATCGCCCGATTTGACTTCTTGAGACCTTAGAAACCACAATTTTTGTCTGATTTGTCTGAAATTTTGCAAAAAGTGTTCTGTTATGACTTTTAAAAACTATGCCTAGTACGGTCCAAATCGGTTCATAACCTGATAGAACTCCCTATAAACCGATCTCTCGATTTGACTTCCTGAGCCCCTGGAAGCCGGAATTTTTGTTCGATTTGGCTGAAATTTCGCACATAGCGTTCTGTTATGACTTCCAACAAGTGTGCCAAGTACGGTCCGAATCGGTTTATAACCTGATATAGATCCCATACAAATCGGTCTCCCGATTTGACTTCCTGAGCCCCTGGAAGCCGGAACTTTTGTTCGATTTGGCTGAAATTTTGCACAAAGCGTTCTGTTATGACTTCCAACAACTATACCAAGTACGGTCCAAATCGGTTCATAACCTGATATAACTCCCTATAAACCGATCTCTCGATTTGACTTCCTGAGCCCCTGGAAGCCGGAATTTGTGTTCGATTTGGCTGAAATTTTGTACATAGCTTTCTGTTATGACTTTAAAAAAATGTGTCAAGTACGGTTTGAATCGGTCTATAACCTGATATAGCTCCCATACTAACCGATCTCCAGGTTTGACTTCTTGAGTCCCTGGAAGCCTCAATTTTAGTCCGATTTGGCTAAAATTTTGCATGCGGTATTCCGTTATGAATTCCAACATCTGTGATAACTACGGTTCAAATCGATCTATGACCTAATATAGCTCCCATATAAACCGTTCGCTCGATTTGGCTTCTTGAGACCTTAGAAGCCACAATTTTTGTCCGATTTGTCTGAAATTTTTCATGTAGCGTTCTGGTATCATCTTTCCAATTTACTTCTTGAGCCCCTGGACGCCTCAATTTTCATCCGATTTGGTTGAAATTTGCATGTAGTGTTATGTTATGACACTCAACAGCTGTAGTAAGTACGATCCAAATCGGTCTATAACCTGATGTGATTCTTGAGCCCAAAAAGCCGCGAATTTTATCTGATTTTGCTGAAATTTTATGTTATGCGTCTCAACCACTGTGCCAAATGCGGTCCAAATCGTTCTATTGTATAACCAGATATACCCATATTTTAGCAGAATCTATGGTGATGGGTTCCCAAGATTGGGCCTGGCCGAACTTAGCACCCTTTTACTAGTTTTCATTTGATGTATAGTTGATGGGAAAATAACGATTGTATCGATACTATCGATATTTATTATAAGAAATATCGATATCTTCGATTACCTGCTGCGTTTATCGATAATTGTCCAGCTCTATCGAAACAATCTTAGAGACTTTTAAAGCATAAAACGTTGGCTATCTTAAGGGGTACCAATGGGCTAAAACCCATTGAAAAGCATAAAAGAAGCACATTCTGTTCAAATGTTAAGGGGCTTAAAATATTCTGGTATGGGCTAAGCACCAGCGGATGATTCTAAGTTTATAGGTATTAGCAAAATTTGGTAGATTTCGAACTCACAACCCGCACATTGGTATGCCGAGTATGTTACTTATACGCCTACAGGGCGTCTAAGTGATTGGATAATCTAATTTCCAATACTTGCAAATACTTGCTTGAATATTGTGTTTAATCCGCCAAATCGCTATTGGTATGAACAATTACCACAAATTCTTGAGTAT
The DNA here is from genome assembly GCF_963082655.1 of Stomoxys calcitrans. Classification (NCBI taxonomy): domain Eukaryota; kingdom Metazoa; phylum Arthropoda; class Insecta; order Diptera; family Muscidae; genus Stomoxys; species Stomoxys calcitrans. The sequence continues at coordinate 156,419,950 of NC_081556.1, read as the reverse complement.
AAGCAATTTTAATTAATTTTTGTTTTGCATATTAGAAAAATAAATTTTTGTTTTCCTCGCAAACTTCATTTGTTTGGCAAGCAATCGAAAATCTTTGCAAGAAATAGGTATTCAAAGAAATGCCTACAACGTAGAATTTAGCGATCGGTGGACCCATCGAAGGGGTTTTAATAAATCGCAAAACAACAACAGAGACCAGTTAAACGACGTGAGTGAGTGCGTTCGTTCAACTAGTGCCGAAAAAGTGAGCTACATATGTGTATTGGCAGCACCTCTTGGTCTTTGGTTTGGCCGATCCGTGGGTCGGCGACCAAGCAAACACATAAACAAAACAGTTTCATTACATGTGCGTGTTCTCTCAAGTGTTTTGGATGTTTGATGTTGTTCGCCGTATTTTCTTTTTTTTTTGGTGTTTCTTTCACGCATGCATTTTTCCGCCAAACACAAGCATTCACACATTCATTGAGGACGCTTGTTACGCGTTGTGGCGTTACGTTTTCGCCAAGAGACAAGCAGCCAGAAATTTACACCGGCTTTTGGTAGTTATCGTTGCCGTTTTGCCACGCTCGATACGCATACAAGCAGATTGAATTGCTGGTAAACAAGAATCAAACACACGCACGCACGCACACACACACACACCGTCAACAACCAAAACGAGCAAAAAAAAAAAAAACAATCTCCTCAATGCAGAGAAACACCAAAGGCCAGAGCGCACACAAACCGCGATTCAGTCAAAACAGTGGCAACACAAATTCACTTTGTTGAAATGCCGACCCCAATGAACGACCACGGAACATACGAGCGAACGAACGAACGAACGAATGAATGTTGTAGCCAACAAAACAAGTGTATCCGAATGATAAAAGAGCTGGTGAGTCGTTGAGAGTATGTCAGGGTGGCGTTGTAGGTGCGCTGGTAATTGAGTATCTCAATGTTTAACTGATTTTTAGTTTGTTTTGTTTTTATCGTTACATTCTTACTAAGAGTCTCTAAGGCGATGTAACACAAATGCTGCTGCATGCTGGGGCACTATTGTAATGTGTGTGGGTCGAGGTGGGGTGGAAGTTGGTGTTACACACATTTTGACTATGTTTTGATTTACATCATTAGCATCCCGCATCCTTGTTTGTGTTTTGGCATACAATTTTAACGCCCCACTTCTACTTCTACTGAGCAGCAGCATGCCCCAACAAATGTGTATCCACTGGGAGAGTTTTGTAATAATTTAACTGTTCTCTTGCCGCTAACGGTATAAAGCAATAGCAACAACCAAATACACTTTGCCTGTTAGGGATGTGGTTACAACAGAAGTGCCATCAGTCCATTTGCTTTTCTTCTATCTTCTCTCATCATATGGTGTACGTAAGGGTTTTTGTTTTTCCTATTATCTTTACCGCTAACAATTCCGCACTAAGCTTAGATGTATGATTTGTAAAGATACTCTTCCGCCGATGCCATCAATGCGGCAGTCACCAGAAAATTCAACTGACTTGAACAAAACTTTGAGTTTGCCAAAAAAGCCATTTCTCAGCAGCAATCCAATGTTTTTTTTTCTGCAGTTAAACATGAGCGAAAAAGAAGAATTACATTCTCAGCCATTTTTGTAGCTGGTTGATTTCATTTCTTCGACCATCTATCTATCCATCCATCCAAGCGACCGACCATCCATCCATCTATCCAACCCTGCACCCAACATACATACGAACGAGCGACCAGCTAACGTTCGTTGATTCGAATTTTTTTTTGTACTTCGTTCGTTCGTTACTAAATTTTGCTGTGTATCTATTGTGGATTTTGTTGTCTTCCTCTTTGTATCTATCTCTGTATGTTTACTATGTTATTTTTCTGCTTCTTCTGCCTCTTCTTCTTGCTCAACGAATGTAATGACAAAAAAAAAGCTAAACAATAACGCGCGGGATTTTCTTTTCTTATTACGAAAAGTAAAACAACACACACTGTATGAGTACTTAAAGTATATCGCAATGGGAGAGTACATCAAAAGAGAGAGAGAGAGCACCAGAGTGTATGTGAGCGGAGAGCAAAAATGTATGTGCCAAGATTTGTTTTGAAGTGAAACTTCTTCTCTTTAAAAGGTTCGACGCACATTGTACTGAATGTGGAGTAATTGGGGTGACCAGTTGTGCTCACTCATAGTATGAAATGCGTTCAATGGTAGCAGTCGCACCCAAAAGCTTGTAATGTCTAAAGACATAGTTAGAAGTGTATGTGGTAAAGGAATGAGGAAATCATAGTGGTGCATGCTTACCTATGCAATCCAGAGAGAAAATAATCTGCCGCTAAATGAATACTTCAAATAGGTTGGTCAGAGTCACAAAAGTCAAAGTCAATGTGTCGTTTTCTTTGGTTTAAAAATGCTTTACAACTTTCGAATTTTTAGTGAAATTTTAGACTCCAAATACACCCACAGCTGTTAACCTTGTTATATCCTCCACCATAGGATGTTGGTATACTGATTTCCTCATTCCATTTGTAACACCTCGCAATATTTGTCTAAGACCAAATAAAGTATATACAGTCGATACCGCATAACTGTAATACGCTTTTGTGAAAATTCCCGCTTAAGTGAAACTTGATGGAAAGAACCATTCGTTTTTGGTGTTATTCAATGCAGTTGAATTCGTATAAGTGAAAATCGCTTACCTGCAAATACCGCTTAACTGATCAAATAAGTGAACCCCGAATAACGTTTTTATAGGAAAGAGAATTCGCATAAGTGAAAAATGATTCTATGGAAAATAAATATGGAATTTAAAAAATTCGCGTCATTGATAAATTTCACATAAACATATTTTGATATATCGCTTATGATGGTCTTTGACTTTTAAGATTTGTATTGAGCATTGCTCTTCTCCAACTCAAGTTATTTCATACATAGTGCGTTGAGGTGAAAATTCGCTCGCACTTATGCTTATGTAGGTTAACTGGAAACTTATTTCACTTATCCGAATTACGCTTAACTGAAAATTACGGATAAGCGAAACGAAATGCATGTATTTTTAGCGTTTCACTTATCCGGTTTCGACTGTATATTCCTGATCGTCATAACATTTAAAGTCGATCTAGCCATACCCTTGCATCTCTCTGTCGAAAGCACACTAACTTTTGAAACAGAAAGAGGCTCTAGAGGACGCGATTCTTATTCTAGCATATAAAAAACTGATGGGGATTTTTTGTTATGACCCCCATTATCCATTTTTAATTTCTGCCTATAAAGTGAATTCGTCCAAACATCTTCACAAATGCGATCCATGGTGGTGGATATATAGGATTCGGCCCGGCCGGCTAACAACAATTTTATAGTCTGGATACCGAAACTAGAAAATTTAATTTTAGGATTCGCAATAGATAATCAAACGGCGAAGGTTCCGAAGGGAGTTGTAACCCAATTAACATGTATGGGTAAATTTGTTTTGATTGTTTAAAAAATTGGTTGCAGTAAGGAAAAGGAATCCTTTAATTGAAGTCTGTTGAGGAGATAACACGTTGGGGTAAGTAGAGTGTGCGAATGAAGTGTCTGGATACCTTCGAGCAAAGTGAAGTCGCGTCTTGTTGACCGTGATTCCGCTTTTGTGATAGCAATATTCCTTAACGCCAATAAACATTGAATATAAAGAAATCACGGCACCACGCCGGCAGTGAAGTGACTGGAACTTACAGTGCCTAGCTCTCAGTGTTTTGCACGCGTGACATCCCCGCCTTGGTCTGTTTAAGTTCGCAATGAACTTAAAATGGTCTAAGTAAGTCTATAAAAGGACTGTCACTCTTACCTAATCTAACATAATATTAAAATCTGTCTCCCAAACTATTTGAACTCTCTGTCACCACAAAAACCAGTAAGGAAAGGCAAAAGTCATGCGTATATAATACGCTTCACCAGCTAGTCCACGTACTATTCTCAATATATAGAACTTATCACCAATCTAGTCAGACTTATATTTTGCATGCCTGTTGAAATATCGAATATAACCTTGTATGATTTCCAGACGATAGGACAGAAATTGTTGATTTCTACAGCCTTAAAAGGTCATATCGGATAAAGATTTATATGGGAGATATATCTAAATTTGTGCCGATTTTGGTGAAATTTTGCACACATACTAGGACGTCAAATAGAACATCTCACGGCCAATATTGTAGAGATTTGACCAAAATTGTGGCTTTACTGTCTTAAAACTCCATATCGGATGAAAATATATATATGAGCTATATCTATATTAAAACGTCAAATAAAACACCTCATCGAATAAAACACCGGATCGAAGATATATATGGGAGCTATATCTAAATCTGAAACGATTTTGACGAAGTTTTGCAAACATATCAGGACGCCATATAAAGCACCTCATGCTAAATTTTGTAACGATCGGACCAAAATTATGGCTTCTACAGTCTTAAAAGTCCATATCGGATGAAAAATATATATGGGGGCTAAATGTGAACCAGTCTTTGTTCAAAATCAATAGCTTTTGTACTTGGGCCAAGGAAGTGCCATGTGCAAAATTTCTGACAATCGGACAATAAATGCGACAGACAGACGGACATAGCTTAATCGAATCAGGAAGTGATTCTAAGCCGATCGGTATACTAATCAATGGGTCTAGATCTTCTCCTTCTTAGGGTTGCAAAAAAAAAAAAAAAATGCTCAAAATTATAATATCCTGTACCACAGTGGTGTTGTAGTGTATACAAAATAACTGTGACAAACTCTGCCCATGTGTGCGGAATCCGTAGCAACCGGAGAACACTTGTCGTTGCAGTAACTTAACCTCCAAAATCGATTGGAGAACATCGCTTGGTAAACTTGTTTGGTGGTACAACATTTCTCGGCGGAACCAAGTCAATCACACAATTAGACGTTAATATGAAAAAATTACAAATTACTCACAGGAAAATCCTAACTTTTTTGTATTGTAGGTGATCAAGAATTCAAGTTTGTTGAATAGAAGATCATTGTAAATGGGAGCTGTACCAGGGCACAAACCAATTTGGACTGTACTTGGAATGATATTTGTAAACCAAACATAACCCTAAATTTTGCTCTTTAAAGCCTGAGGAAGTCATATCGGAAGATCGGTTTATTTTGAAGCCATATTCGATTAAGCAGCGATTTTGGCCATTAAGAAATCAAAAAAAAAAAAAATTTAGAATTATTCATAATGTTTAAAGGATTGTACAAATTTTGCTTGACTTACATACATTAGTGTCGTATTTACATCAGAAAAGAGTTTTAGCAATGAACTCGATATAAGTACAACCTACCAACGTACGGCCCTTTGACACCTGCGCTTTCGATGACGACCTCCTTAACAAAGTGATCACAATATGTGATACCAAGGTTGGTGTTGTTGTTTCTTCTGGCTTTACTTTTCCATTGCAAAAAATTCCTCGATCACTATGCTCTTCTTGAAAGAGAAATAAATTGAGATTTATAAAATAAAAAGATCTCCCCCTTAACAAGCAGGAACAGTTTGTTGAAATGTCTGTTTTTAGCTAAAATTCGCTTCTGCTCCAAGAATAGAACAAAATGTTTGCAAAAACAACAGTCAGTATGGTCTAATTTCTCTTGTTTTTACCAAACAAAGTTGTTTTAACAGACTTTTCTGTTATTTTGCATAATAAATTTTGTTGAACGCACGTACCCTTGCTTGTATCCTGATCCTTTCAAATCGTCTCGTGATGGGTACCGGCAGTACACTTTTCTCTTGAAAACTATTTTTAGGGGACTTATTTTTTGTTAACTGGTTTTCCAAGTGCTCCAAATTCCATAAAAATCAGTACTGTCTGGTTTAAAACAAATTTCTTAGAAGATTTCTTCCCAGTCGAAAGATATTTCTCAGTGTTTGTCTAAAAGCCGGCTTTTTTCCCTTGCCACAGCATTTATAAACAACTGTGTATGGTCACATCTGGTAACCCCAACGAAAATTTATTAAAGTTTAAATTCCAATACAATACACAGAACTACAAACCCAACAACCAGCCACCGAAAAAATAGTCAAACACACAAGATACATACATGCGGAAAGAGTGGCCCAGAGCCAAAGAAAGAGAGAGAGAGAGAGAGTGAGAGAGCCACAGAATAGGGCGAAGAAAATGAGAATCAAGACTTGGGTACAAAATCGTTGAATGTCACGTGTCCCCATGTAATAATATTTTCTTCTGCCCACATTAAACTCTCTGGCATTCACTTGATTTGCTCTCTCTCTCTCATTCTCTTGTCGCAAACCCAAAAACACAAACGAAGAAAAATATAGGCAACCACCCCAAAAAACCTCCACACCATGGGCACTTGGCGCCATACACACTCGCGCATACCGGGCGAACTATACACATTTAGAGAAATTTCATGGGGCGAAAAACAAAGTTGTACACTGCTCGCTCTCTTTTATTTCTATTTTTTTTGTGGGTTTTTTGTTTGTTTCGGAATAGAAACAAAGTGAAATTTTTACAACGTCTTCTTTGCCACTGGAGCTTCAAACTCTCCCTTCACCGTTTTGATTACAACCAACGTTTGTTGTTGTTGTTGTTGTTGCTGCTGCTGTTGTCATTTTCTTTTTGTTGAACAAAATAAACCACAAACAAAAATAAACGAATACATGAGGAAATAGGAAATGAGGCAAGGAAAAACGGAACATTTTTAATGACAAAATTTAAGTTTCCCCAACTGTCAGCATGAACACCACCAAACCACTTCTATTTTCTTGCATTTTTTTAGTTAGCTATGAAAGATATTCATTTTCTTCTTTGCGTTGCCTTAAATACCGGCATTCGTATTGTTGTGATGTTTTCCCAGATTCTTCGAGAAAATACTAACTTTTTTCTGTTGGGGAAATGATTTATTGATTTTTAACAAAATTCCATTAGAATTCTGCTGCTGCTGCTACTGTGCTGTTGTTGTTGTTGCTGAAGGTGTCATTTATTTGTGCCTTTTTGCTTTGCTGATAATTTTCGTTGATTTCTCCAATGTTGTTTTGTTTTTATTTTATTTTTATTTTTTTCTTACTTCACTCTTTTGGTTATTTGGCATAAACACTCTTTTTTTTCATTTCATTTTGCGATAAAATTGTGTAAGCACGCAAAAAATCGATCTGTGTGCTGTTGTTGTTTTCTTTCTTTTTTTTTGTTTATTCGTTTGTTGTAGAAAAAATCACAATTCGAATTGCACAGCGTTGGAGGGGGGAAACAACAACAATAAGAAACACACACTTGTATGAGATAACTTCTTCTGTCAAGCCAGGCAAGTGGGTATGCGAAACGGAGGAAAACACACGAAATTCCACCGACCGTCTAACCGAACTTTAGCAGCACTATCCACAGACTAACGGGCGCAATTGGGATTTTTCGCCAGCAAGCAAGCAAGCACAGCGAGCGTTGTATGCCTCTTTTCCTATTAGACTGCCGACACGACAACGGCTCTTTGCCTTAGCGAGCCAAGTTGAGTTGCTGCTGAGTACAAGTGTATTAGTGCCTGAATATTTTGTTTGTTTCATTTGCTCTTGCTAGGTTGGCCAGCAAGTAATACTCTCCCACTCGCTCTCATGCAATTACCAACTCGAAGAGAGCAAACACAACGCACACAGCCATACGCACATCGAATTGGTCCGATGAAAAGTGGTGCCTCCCGCCATATCTTAGACGGACAAGGCCTACCCCTTATTTGTGTGCCCTCATTTGATTGGTTACTCTGCATACTATTGTGGCCATTCGGCTTCGCTACGAACTCAAACGAATAGATACGAATGCATTGCACTCTATTATTGTTGCTGCGGTTGGTTGTGTGTAGCGTTCGTATGGGGTGTGAGCCGTCTCATTCGTTTGCCACGCCATAAACACACACACTCACACAGTGCGTGCTGTTGTCAGCGAACATGCGAGAGGTGTGGTGTGTTGTCCATCATTAAAATGAGTTCGCCGCTTCATTCCATTCTTAACAGCCCCTTTTTGTCATGGTCGACATTGAAGAAGACGACAGCAACTGAGAGTCCAATTCCCCCATTCAGAGATTTAGCGAGGCGCGCGCACCTTTTACTCTCACAGCAATCTCTTGCTTTTGCCGCATGAAAACTTACTTATTTTGTGTGTGTATAACAGTCATTTTAAAATTCATCGGACGCCCGTTTTCTTTGCCCATCGACGGACTGAGAATTGCTTTTATTTTATTTTATTTTCTTTTCGAATTTGAATTTGCATTTTGTATAACGCAAATCAGCATGTCTGTCTGTCTGTCTATAGGCATTAACCATTGTGTTCGTTAAAAGAGCACATTAGAGTTAGGGGAATTATTATTTCAATCTTAATCTTGCCAGATGTTTGTTCCCTTCACTATTATTGTTGTAACACCTCGAAATATCAATTGGCCAAGCTATACGTTTTTATTTTCTTTTGCCTTGTCGTTTTAAATCGATATAGCCTTGTCCGTCTACACAGGAGTAAATCTTTCGGGCTGAAATTTTGCACAGAAAGCCATTGAAAAGTTAAGATTTATTTGAGGATCGGAGAGTCGGTGGGATCTGATCATACCATAGTGGCAAATAGCGACGTCGATAAAACCTCCTGGCCGTCATGATATGCTTTTTAATGCGATACCTGAGAATATACTTGAGTTTTAGTACGGGTTAAGGTCCAAACAGAATGTGTTGAGCGTTGAGGCGCGTCGCGTTAAAAAATGCAACTCTGCAAACAAATCTCAAAAAATCAACTAGCAAAAGTTAAACAACTTTTAACTTTGACGACTTAAAACACTTCTACATATGTGGCAGAACAGAATAACGCTCGCTTCCAATGGTCAAATTTGAACATTTTTTAACTTTTCTGCGTTGCTTTTGTGAAATTTGTGTGCAGAGTTGCATTTTTACATCGAAGCCCAACGCGCCCATTTTGTTTCGGTTTTTACTGTTGCCAGCAAGGCTGTGTTTGCATTGAAGGTTTTTAGGGTGTTGACATCTTGTAAGTCTTGACACTACAATTAGCTCCAAATTTATATATCAGACTCGTAATCTATACCTTTCCTTAATACCTTTCATTCAAGTCCCATATTGTACTGCTTGGCTTTTTTGACTATTTGGTTTTGGTCTTCATGACCATGTGGCCTAAAAAGGTGTGCTCCCCTTTTAAAACATATAAAAAGGTCCTAACACAAAAGTTTGGGCTGTGAACTCTATACCCTTTCGGGCGTTTGTTCTACTGACCTAATACCATCGTCCACACCCTAGACCTTGACACTTAACTTTTCCCCTTATACGAGTATATGGGGGCCTTTCGTTATTTTTTAGGACATATTAAAAGACCCAAATACTGACACCATCACTCTGACTTGGAATTTTGCACACCCAAGACTCTGACTCTAAAATTGTTTCACGGTGTTATTAATGATTATGTTCAGACAGCCAGGCAGCCATTAAATTCCTGGAGAACGTATTTCTGAGCACAAAATCCGACCTCGACTGTCGCAGATCTCTCAACGAGATGGCTGAACAATTCAAAATTCTAGGTGCCGGGCCTTAGAGATATTCCAGAAAATTGTAAAGCGGACGAGCCTACGAGACTTGGAACTACCTTTCACATTCCAGAGAAACTGGAATCTATGGGTATGCCTCTACCGACATGTAGGCAAAGTTTTTAGGACCAGGCTCAAAGAACAACGAATGATAAATGGCCTAATCTAAACTAGAAGAGGTCTACCGCTTTGCTGTCACTGCCTCGAACAGACGTCTCAGGCATTGTGTCCGTCATGACAGTTCGCTGTCTAATCGGAAAACATGCTGACAGACTGAAGGTTGCCAGCAACGACTTTTGCAGAAGCTGTGAGGATATCGAAGAAGAAAAGACTATAGAACACCTTCTGTATGTGTGTCACTGTGGTATCACAATGGACGAAAAAGTACCCCAGGGTTCGAATTCTGTCGAAAGCATCAGAAAATATTTTCAGCGGCGGTTATCCCCTCCTAACGCTGGCGGCATTATAGTGAACTGTGCCATTTGAAACAAGTAAAAAAGCATTAAGTTCGGCCGGGCCGAACTTTGGATACCCACCACCTCGGGTGTATATGTCCTTTTCTTATAATCGGACAAAAAAGCCATAAATTATGCCCCATAGCAGGAATATGGTCCAAATTTGAACCAAATTCGGCAAGGACATTGAGAGGTCTGATAAATACAAGTCACTGTTCAAGATTGGTATTTTTGCCAGTTGTATCCAAATATAAACCGATCTGAACCATATAAGACATGGATATAGTGTCAAATTTCAGCAAATTGTGATAATAAATGCTCCTTTTATGGGGCCCTGATTCTAAATCGAAAGATCGGTCTATATGGCTGCTATATCCAAATCTGGCCCGATCTGGGCCAAAATGAAGAACGTCAAAGGGCTTAACGCATCTCACTGTCCCAAATTTCAGCCAAATCGGACAATAAATACTCCATTTATGGACCTTAACTCGGCAGATCGGTATGCATCGCAGCTATATCCAAATCTGTACCGATCTGAACCAACTAAAAAAAAGATGTCGAATGGCTTAACACAATTCGCTATCCCTAATTTCAGTGAAATCGGACAATAAATGCGCCTCTTATGGACCCAAGACCTTAAATCACGAAATCGGTCTATATGACAGCTATATCCAAATCTGCAGCGATCTGGGCCAAATTGAAGAAGGATGTTGAGTGGCCTAACACAACTCACTGTCCCAAATTCTGGCAAAATTGGATAATAAACGTGGCTTTTATGAGCCTAATACTTTAAATCGGCGTATCGGTCTATATGGGGGCTATATCAAGATATAGTCCAATATAGCCCATCTTCGAACTCCACCTGCCTATGGACAAAGAAAGAATATGTGCAAAGTTTCAGCTCAATATCTCTATTTTTAAAAAAATGTAGCGTGATATAAACAGACTGACGGACAGGTGGATGGACGGATGTCTAGATCGTCTTGGATTTTCCGACGATCAAGAAATATATATACTTTATAGGGTCGGAACTGGATAATTCGATGTATTGCAGACGGAATGACTATATGAATATAGCCCTGTCCTTTGGTGGTGGATATAAAAATGATATGGCAACTATGTAAAAACTACTCCCCAAAAGGTGTCGCACTGCTGCATGCCGTTGGGGCTCAACTATAAAAAGTACGCCCCCTTATCGTTGAGCTTAAACTTGAAATGGACAGCACTCATTGGTATGTGAGAAGTTTTTACCCTTTCTCTTAATGGAATGCCATGCAAATGCAAATTTGCCCATGAACATGCCATTAAGGTACTGGGGCAAACTTCTCACATATCAACGAGTGCTGTCCGTTTCAATTTTAATGGAATGTTCATGGGCAAATTTTTATTGTTTGTAACATACCTATTTTTTTTACCTATGCTATATTTTTGCCCATCACTGTTAACATTGCTTTGCGACTGCTCTGGCTGCCTTATCCGTCTGCCAATGTGCGTTTGAATGTTGGTTCGTACGTTCGTTCGTTTGTCGTCGTCGTCGTTCGCCAGTCTGGTATCTGGTATTGGCCTTGGCGTTAATTAAAAATATCAATTTTTTATTGCCGCTGTTTTTAGTTGAGCGTTTTTTTTTTTCAGTTTTTGTTTTTTCGTTTTGCTTCTTCCACTTGTTTGTGTTATAAGCAATGGTGTTATCGTTGTTGTTGTTGTTAGCTGTTGTATGCCTAAATGATTGACGACTGGCCAGTGTTAGATGTTTGTTGTCGCTGCTGTCGGCTGTCTGTTCATCCACACACAGTCTTAGCTAGCTGTGGCTGACGATTTTACTGTTTGCTAAAGGCTTTTCATATTTGGCTCGTGCCAGTCAGCCAACCAGCCAGCCAGCCAGGTCTGTCTAGTCCACCGGCCAAGTACGAGTATTGACCAAAAGCCGGTCAGTTCATTTATTCATGCATCCATCGATCTCCATCCGTCCATGCATTTCTTCGGTCATGCATCCGCACATTATTAGTTAATGTTTTTATTATCACCCCAATAGTGTTGGCTGCTCGCTTTTGATTAATGCCTGCTGCTCTGGGTGGCGGGCAGGACATGGCTTGTTTGGCTGCAAATCGATAGGTGGGTAGTGCAAGTTTGACGCTCAGTGTGTTCATTCGCCGGCCACGAGTTATGCGTGGTCAGCCGGTTGTTGGCTGTCGCCTTATGTCGCTCAGATCAATGTCTTAGAAATCAAACTCGTTTCATTGGAGGCAATACGGAGCAGTGTTGCCAAGGGGGAACAATTTTTAAGATCCACCGATGTTCTTAGAAATCTTAATCCAAAGATAATCCAAAACGTTTTATTTCCTAACCTGACCTAGGTTGAGTTCTCGTTAGTCTTCATCTTATATATCCAATAATAATCGATATAGGCTCCTAGGGAATTCAGGAAATAAAATGGAGTGAGTCTTAGCGGCTTTGAAGTGTCACATATTCTGACCAAGTAATGGCAGTTGCCCAACAACAAAATATTGAGTGCCACCATCTGTCAAAATCAGTGATATGTGCAACTCTGATTTTGTGCATGTAAATATTGGGTTGCCCAAAAAGTAATTGCGGATTTTTCATATAGTCGACGTTGACAAATTTTTTCACAGCTTGTGACTCTGTAACAGATTCTTTCTTCTGACAGTTATCAGCTGCTACTTTAAAAAATCCGCAATTACTTTTTGGGCAACCCAATAGCAACTTAACTATAATACACACACACAACCAAAACTCGTTGACAGATAGTGCACTTCGCGAGAAAAAATTGTACTCAGCTGTTTACGGTACACTACCTGGTAGTTATGCCATGTATTCTGACTATCTTTAGTCTTTTCTTATTCATTCCCGCAATTCTACAGATATTTTATTTCTCATTATCCTATTGACAACCGCTAAAGTTGGATTTCTTATTGCCAATTTTATCCAATATGATACCACAGGAACGGAAGAAGGAAAATGCCTTCTAGTTCCTACCGTTGAACCATCCAGATCGCTTAAAAAAAATCAACAACTTGCGAATGTTCACATCCGGCAAATCAGGCAGTTTCTCAAAGAATTGAGAACCTAAAGGGGAACTCCTTCTAATTGCTAGTGCAGGACACACACACAGAAGGTGTTCTATATTCTCTTCTTCCTCGATGTCCTCACAGCTTCTGCAAAAGTCGTTGCTGGCAATCTTCAGTCTGTCAGCATGTTTTCCGATTAGACAGTGACCTGTCATGACAGACACAATGACTAAGACGTCTGTTCTAAACAATGACAGTAAAGCAGTAGACCTCTTCAAGTCTAGATTAGGCCCCATAGTTTTGGAATGCTCACAGCCCCCTCTTGGTTGCCCTTCAGTACTGATCCTGAAAACTTAGCTTACATGTCGCTAGAGGCATACCCACAGATTTCAGTATTCCCGAATTGTGTAGGGTAGTTTTTAGCCTCTCAAACTTATCCGCTTTACAATTCCCTAGTATATCTCTGTGGCCCGGCACCCAAAACAGGTGAATTTTGAACTTTTCAGCCGACTCGTGGAGATATCTGCGAAATTAAAAACAAAATTTTAAAATATTTTTTGTTAAATTTTTTTATACCAACCACCGAAGGATGGGGAAATATTCATTTTGTCATTCCGTTTGCAACAGATCGAAATATTCATTTCCGACCCTCTAAAGTATATATGTTCTTGATCAGCGTAAAAATCCAAGACCGTCTAGACATGTCCGTCCGTCTGTCCGTCTGTCTGTTGAAAACACGCCACAGTCTTTAAAAATAGAGATATTGAGCTGAGATTTTGCACAGAGTCTTTTTTTGTCCATAAGCAGGTTAAGTTCGAAGATGGGTAATATCGGACTATATCTCGATATAGCCCCCATATAGACCGATCCACTGCTTTAGGGTTTTAGGCCCATAAAAGCCACATTTATTATCCGAGTTTGCTGAAATTTGAGACAGTTCGTTGTGTTAGGCCCTTAAACGTCCTTGGGCAATTTGGCTCAGATCGGTCCAGATTTGCATATAGCCCCCATATAGACCGCTCCTCCGATTTACGGTCTTGGGCCCATAAAAGCCACAATTATTATCCAAGTTTGCTGAAATTTGAGACAGTGAGCTGTGTTAAGCCCTTCGACTTCCTTATTCAATTTGGCTCAGATCGGTTTAGATATGGATATAGCTGCCATATAGACCGATCCAGCGATTTAGGGTCTTGGGCCCATAAAAGCCACATTTATTATCCGATTTTGCTGAAATTCGGGACAGTGGGTTGTGTTAGGCCCTTCAACGTCTTTGGGCAATTTGGCTCAGATCGATCCAGATATGGATATAGCTGCCATATAGACCGATCCATCGATTTAGGGTCTTAGGCCCATAAAAGCCACATTTATTATCCGATATTGCTGAAATTTGAGACAGTGAGTTGTGTTAGGCCCTTCGACGTCCTTTGGCATTTTGGCTCAGATCGGTTCAGATTTGAATATAGCTGCCATATAGACCGATCCACCGATTTAGGATCTTAGGCCCATAAAAGCCACATTTATCATCCGATTTTGCTGAAATTGGGGACAGTGAGTTGTGTTTGTACCTTCGACCTCCTCCGTCAATTTGGCCCAGATTGGTCCAGATTTGGATATAGCCGCCATATGGACCGATCCGCCGATTTAGGGTTTTAGGCCCATAAAAGCCACATTTATTATCCGATTTTTCTGAAATTTGGGACAGTGAGCTGTGTTAGGCCCTTCGACTTACTTCGGCAATTTGGCTCAGATCGGTTCAGATTTGGATATAGCTGCCATATAAACCGATCTCTCGACTTAAGGTTTTTGGGCCATAAAAGGCGCATTAATTGTCCGATTTCGCCTAAATTTGGTAAAGTGAGTTGTGTTATGCTGTTCAACATTTTTCTTAAACTTGTCCCAAATCGGTCCAGATTTGGATATAGCTGCTATATAGGCCAATCTCTCTATTTAACGTCTTTGGCCCATAAAAAGCGCATTTATAATCCGATTTCACTGAAATTTGGCGCAGCGACTTATGTTAGCCTTTTCGACGTCCGTGTCGTATATGGTTCAGATCGGTTTATTTTTAGATATAGCTATTAAAAAGACCAATATTTTGGTATACACAATTAAGTATTTGGTCCAATTCGGAACATATTTCGATATAGCTGCTATGTTGTATGCATTTTTCACCGGATTTTGATGAAAGGTGTTTAACGTATATACCCCAGGTGGTGGGTATCCAAAGTCCGGAACTTAACCCCTTTTTACTTGCTATTATTCAGCCACTCTAGTCTAACAATTTCTTCTCTCACAATTTCTTGCGAAAAGCTCTCCTCATTATGGCAACTCTGACTCTGACAACCGATATTGGTGAGCTATTCATAAAAGCCAAACACAATTCCGTATGCGATTCATAGGTGCGGCGACGGCGGTGGTCGGTTGTTGTTTGCCGTAGATCTCACACCTCTCACACCGCTCGCTTCGTGGCTATGCGGTTTCACTGGCCCGTTGTTTGCTTTGCTATTTGCATTTGAACCTGATGCCACTGTAAATGGCTTTGTGTGCAGCGTGTGGCTTTATATGACAGGGAACTGGAACGTCACGGTTTCCGGGGGTATGGGGGGGAGGGGTGAAAAGAAAAATGACTGCAATTGCGTTTTTGTGGTTTGCATGTTTAATTACAATATGTCTATTTTCAATGTTCCCTTTTTTTTTGTTTTGGTTTACCAAGAACAGCACAGCCACAGCACCAACGACCATTTCTAGGTATTATTAAAGGCTGAGGTATAAAGGCTGCTTCTTTCGTGGTTGTTGTAGTTGTTGGCCACAAAGAGTTTATTACATAACCGCACAACGAAACAACGTTCGTTGTTGCAATGATCATATGAAGACACTGCAATTGCCACGATGTACAGGGTGGCTGATGAATATTGCTACAATGATGAATATTGCTACATTTTTTTTTCGGTGTATGGAATACATTTTTCTTTTATTCATGTTAAATTAAATTATTAAATTAATTATTAAATTATTATTAATTAAATTAATTAATTAATTAATTAAATTAATTATTATTAAATAGAAAAAAAGTTATTACATTTTTTTTTGGTAGCGGCTTTCATCAGCCACCCTGTATGTAAGTCGTGGGAATCCAATCCCAAAAAAATGTTGGTGGCCACCAACTAAAGAGCCCTACAACTATACCAGGTGATCAACTGTAAACATTTGCATTTCGAAACTTAAGTTTAGTTAAATTAGGTTAGGTAAGAGTCCTTTAGAGACCCACTTAGACAATTTTAAGTCCATTGTGATACCACAGTAGCGACAGACCAAGGCTTCTAGCGACAATCAAACCCACGACCCCTGCATTGGTAATCCAAGCACGCTACCAACTCGGCTACCGGGACGCCCTAATTTTCTTACAAATCATTTAAAAATTAACAAGTTTTGGTTCATTTCGGACCATAATTGAACTGAATATTGGAGACCATAGTAGAAGTCATTGTGTAAAATTTCAGGCAAATCTTGTAAGAATTGTGCACTTTAGGGGTTGATGAAGTAAAATAGGGAGATGGGTTTATAAGGGAGCTGTTCTAGGCTATAAACCGATTCATGCCATATTCGACACGTATGTTAAAGGTCATGAGAGAAACAAAATTTCAGCCAAATCGGATGAGAATTACGCCCTCTAGAGGCTCAAGATGTCAAGATCCCAGATCGGTTTATATGGCAGCTATATCAGGTTATGAACCGATTTGCGCCATACTCAGAACAGTTGTTGGAAGTCATACTAAAACATTTCATGCAAAATTTCAGCTAAATCTGATAATAATTGCGCCCTCTAGCGGCTCAAGAAGTCAAGATTCAAGATCGGTTTATATGGCAGCTATATTGGGTTATGGACCGATTTGAACCTAACTTAGCACAGTTATTGGAAGTCATAGCGAAACACGTCCTGCAAAATTTCATGCTAATCGGGTAAAAATTGTGCCCTCTAAAGGCTCAAGAAGTCAAGATCCCAGATCGGTTTATATGGCAGCTATATCAGGTTATGAACCGATTTGAACCTTATTTGACACAGTTGTTGAAAGAAAGAATAGAATACGTCATGTAAAATTTCAGCCACATCGGATAGGAATTGCGCCCTCTAGAGGCTCAAGAAATCAAGACCCAAGATCGGTTTATATGACAGCTATATCAGGTTATGAACCGATTCGAACCATACTTGGCACAGTTGTTGCATATAATAACAAGATACGTCGTGCAAAATTTCATTCCAATCGGGTAAGAATTGCGCCCTCTAGAGGCTCAAGAAGTCAAGACCCAAGATCGGTTTATATGACAGCTATATCAGGTTATGAACCGATTTAAACCATACTTGGCACAGTTGTTGGATATCATAACAAAACACGAGGTGCAATATTTCATTCTAATCGGATAAGAATTGCGTCCTCTAGAGGCTCAAGAAGTCAAGACCCAAGATCGGTTAATATGACAGCTATATCATGTTATAGACCGATGTGAACCGTACTTGGCACAGTTGTTGGAAGGCATAACAGACCATTACGTGCAAAATTTCAGCCAAATCGGGCAAAAATTGCGGCTTGTAAAGGCTCAAAAAGTCAAATCGGGAGATCGGTTTATATGGGAGCTATATCAGGTTATAGGCCAATTTGGACCTTACTTGGCATAGTAGTTGAAAGTCATAACAGAACACCGCATGCAATTCAGTCAAATCGGACAAAAATTCCGACTTTCAGGGGCTCAAGAAGTCAAATCGGGAGATAGGTTTATACGGGAGCTATATCTTGATCTGATCCGATATAGGCCATTTGCAATCCCCAACGAACTACATTGATATTAAGTATCTGTGCAAAATTTCATGCGGCTAGCTTTACGCGTTCGACCGCTATCGTGATTTTGACAGCCGGACGGACGGACGGAGGAACATGGTGAGATCGACTCAGGACGTCGAGACGACTTTAGGGGTCTTACTTTATGGGGTCTTAGACGAATATTTCGAGGTGTTACAAATAAAATGACGAAATTAGTACTCCCCCATTCCATGGTGGTGGGTATAAAAAAAATAATTTTTCGATTTTTATATCAAAGTGCTATTGCTATAGAAACACCGTTTAAATTTGATTTTAAAAATAAATTTCTTTGCAAAATAAGATTTTTAATGTTCATTAATTTTCATATTTACTTGTCACCTTTAACTATTGGGTTGCCCAAAAAGTAATTGCGGATTTTTTATATAGTCGGCGTTGACAAATTTTTCACAGCTTGTGACTCTGTAATTGCATTCTTTCTTCTGTCTGTTATCAGCTGTTACTTTTAGCTTGCTTTAGAAAAAAAGTGTTAAAAAAATATATTTGATTAAAGTTCATTCTAAGTTTTATTTAAAATGCATTTACTTTTGTTTTAAAAAATCCGCAATTACTTTTTGGGCAACCCATAATTCCTCATCACCGCATGCCTGAGAAGATCCTTCAAAAATGTTAAAGCTACAATGCAAAGTACGTATATCAAAAGTTTTCTTTTGTCTGAAGCCAAGACTTTTCCTTCACATCTTTTCTTTTGTCTGAGATAGCTACACTGCCACCCTCTGTCTCCACCACAAACACAAAAAAAAGGGAAATCCATTATTCCACCCCAGCATATGGCCTCCATTGTTTTGTAGAATTTCAAAATCTCAACCGTTTTCACTCACCTAAACACCCATCCATTTCGTTTCGTTGGCCTGTAACAAAGAAAAACTTTTTCGCCAACAACAAAAAAAAAGCACAAAAATTTAAATTTCGCATAAAGCAGCTCAACGACTAGACCAGGCAAAGTCAACTCTAGTGTTGCTTGTATGTGTGTGTGTGTGTGTGTGTGCGTGTGTGTAGGGGGAGCATGGGGACGCTTGAAAGCAAAAATGCTTTTTAATTTACACCAAATGTTTTAAAAGTGAAATAATTTACGCCAAAATAAAAGTCAACAAAAATTGTGTTTTAACATTTTCGGAATGTCTGGTGGCGGAGGTGGTATGGGCCAAAATTTATGGATAAAAATATCCCAGCGACAAATTTGGCTAAAAAAAAAAATTATTATTATTATTAAACCTTCACAAAATTCTAATAATTTTGGGGAGTCTTTAAAAATATTAACACCGCGAGCAGTCCATAACATTGGGAGGGATAGCTAAGGTTAGGCTAGCTATCTTAATTAGTGCTGCAAAACCTTACAGCCCCTGGTGGGTATCAGGTCCGGACAAGTCAAGTCAGTTCAAGGGAATCAATAGCAGTGTTTTTCATTCAAAGTTAAATTTGCCACTTGGAATTTTATTCGCAAATGGTTTGCTGGGTATAGCTCTGAAACTATTTGCTTTTCTTGGTATGAACACATTAAGATTTTGAAGAAAATAGCGTTTACATCATCACCAACCATCACCAACACCTAGCTCAGTCATCCATCATTAAATATGAAAATTAACTAAATGTACACCAGAGTGGTTATATTGGAAAAGTGTAGCCAGTATCGGAGCTAAGGTGACTTGACATACTCGTTAAAGCCTGTTTGAAAGTAGTATTTATCGCATTAAGTCTCATAGCCGCAGTGGGGGCCTCACACTTGATATGTATGTTAGTGGGTGGGATATCTAGAATAGTCTCCTGTGCGCGTGAGCCTCATCGCTTCGCCTATGCCAAGACAACATGTTCTCTGATCCTGTTATATGGTCCTAATGTTGCACTTTTTCTCCATAGCAATCCACCAAACTACTGAGGTGTAAGTAAGTATTGGTCTTATCACGCTCCTGTAGAGCCAGTGGACTATTCTCGAATTCAGGCCCCCATTTCGAGCCTACGGCCCGTCTGCATAGTGACCAACATCTGTGAGCCTTCTCAGTACACTCCTGTAGAGCCAGTGAACTATCTTCGGATTCAGGCCTCCATTTCGAGCCCACGGCCCGTCTGCATAGTGCCCAACATCTGTGAGCCTTCTCAGTACGCTCCTGAATATGACACTTCCAATTCAGTCTACTGTCCAAGATCACACCGAAGTATTTGACCTTGTCAGATATCGAAATCGTTTCGCTAAGGAAACGTGGTGCGTCAAATTGGCCCATTTTCGTCTTCTAGGTGAGCAGGCATATTATAGACTTCTCTGGGTTAACATTGAGACCTCTGGGTCTAGCCCAGTCATATGTCATATGCAAGACCTTTTCGGTCCTTCTGCATAGCACCTTCGGATCCTTACCCATTCGAAGTATTATAACACCCCTTAGAAGTATTATAGCGGGTTCAAATCCTTCCTCAGCCAGCAGCCGTAATAGGCCATTTATGGAGTGGCGATAAAATGCCCCCCTGTGGCGTGCCTTGTGCCACTTTTTCCCTGGTATGTGGAAATGGACCCGGGTCGTTGTCCTTCTAAAAATAGCCTGATCGGCAATCTAACATCGTATAAATCTCCTCCCCTTAATTTCAAAAATATTGGAGGGGATAATTGTGACAAGATTTAGTGAGGGCTACGAAGTGGGTACGTTCCCAGTCGGCTTTCAGGTGGGAAGCTGCTACGGATGCATCGATCCATGCCCTTCAAAGGCTTCTATGATTACCTTTCATGATGTAGTGTACTAAGGATTTTGGGCGAATTAGGTTGTCGAAAACTTTTTCTCTTGCTTCGTTACTCCTTGGATAGAGGCATGCGTATGGTTGGTGCTAGCGAAACGGTTTGGAAGGATATTGAGGGAGACCCTCAACAGGCCCATATATGGAACCCCATGATGGATCCTTTGTTGAGGCGTTTGAATGAGTCCCTTAAGATTATAGCATATGCGAATGATCTGCTCATCCTAGGATTCCAGACTTGCGCTGGAAACGGGCTTAGCACGCCATGAGCATTGTGCGCAAATGGGGCGTTCATGTTGGTGTTGACATCACGGAGGACAATCCCATTACTATGTTGCTGCAGGGCATATTGTAACGGAATCGTTTACCAATGATTCGATCCAATTCAGCTAGCATCAGGAACGTAGCGCTTGTAAAATATCTGGGAGAGAGTGTTTCAGATAGGGTTTCTGTTCCATTTGGTTCGGGTGAAGGAGAGTAAGACTGGAGCAGCCGTTGTGGTTAAGGTTGTTCTGAAGAGTGATTGCAGACTTAGTCGTTGACCTGTTCATTCCAATAATAGCGGTTTTTTGGTGCTTGTGCAACTTATGGATCACCAATGTGTCGTGGAATAGTCACAACCGTACTGGCAAGGAAAAATATTCTCCCTTGTCAGAGGTTGACTATGCCTGGCGTTTTTGACTGTGCGAAGGACTTTTTCTGCAGATGCACTGTAGATTTTTGCTTGGCGTGACCCAGCTTGAGGCACCGTAGCGCAAAGGTTAACATGTCCGCCCATGACTCTGAACGCCTGGGTTCGAATCCTGACGAGACCATCAGAAAAAAATTTTCAGCGGTGGTTTTCCCCTCCTAATGCTGGCAACATTTGTGAGGTATTATGCCATGTAAAACTCCTCTCCAAAGAGGTGTCGCTCTGCGGTACGCCGTTCGAACTCGGCTATAAAAAGGAGGCCCCTTATCAGCATAAAACTTGAATCGGACTGCACTCATTGATATGTGAGAAGTTTGTCCCTGTTTCTTAGTGGAAGGTTCATGGGCAAATTTGCAACCCAGCTTGATTAGCTCCAGATTTACAAAATTTTTCTGCAACGATTGTGAAAGAAAATTCTCCGTTAATGCGTGATGATTGTCTCATTGCTTCTGAGCAGGCAGATGATGATATTGGGTGGGTCAAAGAACTTTTTTTTGTAGCGCCATGATAATAGGTGGAAATTCAGATGGACGAACAGTGACAATGGTCGGGTGAAATTCGAATTTATTCGTGACTCAACGTTTGTATGGGACCGCCTTTGGCTTCGGTCTATGGCTAGGTTTTAAACTGAAGCGACACGGCTCCTTTAATGATTTTTTGCAGCATAGGAATTAGACTGTGACTGATTTGTGTGAATGTAGGAGATCGGAGGGCTGGAGGCATGTACTGACAGAACGCGATTTAGGCGAGATGGGGATAGGCGGTAAGGGATTCCACTAGGATCCTTGAGAACGATTCGACTGTTGAAAGTTTGGGAAACTTTTGGCAGGAAGCATTTGGTTGGAGAAAATCGAGTCTTATTGGAGGCTTGAATACTTTCCGGTTATTCATTATGACCAGTTACTATGTCACTACCGAGTGACTTTGGGCTGCTCATGACAAGGCCTGGCACCTGCCTTGCCCATGTTGATGTTGCGCTGTTATGTCCTTCGTTATTTTCATTTGCCTTGGGATTTTGTTCGGTAATTCGTTAGGGTGGTCACCTTTATTGTATTGGTTTGCCCAAAAAGTAATTGCGGATTTTATAAAAGAAAGTAAATGCATTTTTAATAAAACTTAGAATGAACTTTAATCAAATATACTTTTTTTACACTTTTTTTCCAAAGCAAGCTAAAAGTAACAGCTGATAACTGACAGAAGAAAGAATGCAATTACAGAGTCACAAGCTGTGAAAAATTTGTCAACGCCGACTATATGAAAAATCCGCAATTACTTTTTGGGCAACCCAATAGAGTCCCTGTTGGAGCTGATTTGTGTTGCGAAGCTCATGAGAGCTACCCTACACTCTTTGTGTTTTGTATGTCCTCCTTTTGTATGCTATTTTGTGCATACTCTGCATGCTGGTGGTAGGCCAGTTAGGGCAATTTTTCACTTTGGAGTCCAACTGGTATTTGATGAATCTTTAGCAAAGAAATGTGGATTTAAGTGATTTCCAAAAATTCAAATCCCAACAATTTTCAACAAAAACAAAAAATATTTTTGAGATATATAAAAGTGCTGGCTAATAAAAAGCCAATTTTCCCCCAAAAATATGGCCTTATATGAAGAGGAAAAACTTGTTTAACTAGATTCCATCGTTCACCTTCTGCCAATCTGTCATTGAAATACCTTTTTCTCGGCTCGGGAGCCCACCGTAGGTCATAGGTTAGCATGCCCGCCTATGACGCTTAACGCTTGGGTTCTCCAAGCTTTTCTTTGTTCGGTTTGGCTTTGCTATTCAAATAATTGATAGCCCCCCAATAGATGGCGCTGAATTTGTTGTTAGTGATGCTCGCTGTTGACTCCCATCTCATTGTTATACTTTTGTCTACTACATCCCCCACCAAAGGATGGGGTATACTAGTCCAGTTATATTCTCATCTCCGAGATCGGATGGATCTAACATCCAAGCTTTTCTTTGTTCGGGTTGGCTTTGCTATTCAAATAATTGATAGCCCCCCAATAGATGGCGCTTAATTTGTTGTTAGTGATGCTCGCTGTTGACTCCCATCTCATTGTCATCCTTTTGTCTATTATATCCCCCACCAAAGAGAGGGGGTGTACTAGTCCAGTTATATTCTCTTCTCCGAGATCGTGTGGATCTAACATCCAAGCTTTTCTTTGTTCGGGTTGGCTTTGCTATTCAAATAATTGATAGCCCCCCAATAGATGGCGCTGAATTTGTTGTATGTGATGCTCGCTGTTGACTCCCATCTCATTGCCATCCTTTTATCGATTACATCCCCCATCAAAGGACGGGGTATACTAGTCCAGTCATTTCGTTTGTAACACCTCGAAATATTCGTCTAAGACCCCATAAAGTTCATATATTCTTGATCGTCTCGACGTTCTCAGTCGAGCTAGCCATGTCCGTCTGTCGAAATGGCGATAGCGGTCGAACGCGTAAAGCCAGCCGCTTAATATTTTGCACAGATACTTTGTACTAATGTAGGTAGTTGAGGATTGCCAATGGGCCACATTGGTTCAGATTTAGATATAGCTCTCATATAAACTGATCTCCCGATTTGACTTCTTGAGCCCTTACAAGCCTCAACTTTTGTCCGATTTGGCTGAAATTTTGCACGTAGTGTTCTGTTATGACTTCCAACAACTATGCCAAGTACGGTCCGAATGGGCCTATTATCTTATATAGCTCCCACATAAACCGATCTGTGTTTCACCTAAATAATCCGGTCAAAAATTGAATATTTTGATTATAGCTTGAACATTTTGTTGCAAAGCAAGTCTGGACCTTTCGAAAAGCAAGTCCGGACCTTTTCAAGGTGTCCCATATGGACACCTCGCCTTTTTTCCTATACATTTGGGACAAATCAGGCATTCGGATGACTTAAAAGAAGTGAAGATCAGTAAAATTTGATATGTATAGAGCAGAAGTGTTTGCAAAATTTCAGGGCCTTACAGTGTCTGGGCTTTATACGTGGGCCCTCTGATTAAGTCATCGCCTACCACCTATAAGAATTTTTACAATATGTTAATCAGACAGCTTTATCCGTTCACATGTAGAGGGATAGGTTATAGGCCGTGTTTTTTGACAGACGTACGAGCGGATCAGAACAAAAATTTATTATGGGGTATTTCAATGTTTCCAAGCCTATGGTTTATGTTATAAAAATCATTAATTTTTCAGAGTTCGCCAAGATAGGCATTCAAATGAAAATCATAACCAATTTTGTTCGTAATATGAACGAAGATGCTTCTACAAACTACGACCCATATTATTGTGCAACATTAGCTCCATGGAAACCCCCCAATAGAGGAAAACCGCAAAAACAATATTGCACAGCTAGAAAAGCTGTTAAAGAAAATCTAATTAGTTTTGAAAAAGGCGAAAAACTCTCGACACAAATACGAAATAAATCTTTTCGCAACAACAACAGCCGCAACTGCAACAAAAGCCTCTGCGATGTGATGCCAAGATGCCTTTGAACATGCAATTTGCAACTTGTAATGAGACAGACAGAGAGACGAAGTACAGCAAATAAGCCAGAGTCAGTCATAGTCGGGGACACCCAACCATAGAGACTCACAACAACTCCCAATTCGCATAAATTTTAATCAAAATTTTAAGTGTTGAAGTGCTGTGGCTGTTGTCTCATTAACGACACCTCACCCACCCCCCCTCCCCCAAAACACACACTCATCATCTTCACCTACACTGACTAATGACAGCAAGTGTGAGAGCAATGAAGCATTGGCTGCATTTTTTTTTTTTTTTGTAAAACAATTCACCACGGCATAGTGAGTGCAAGCATGAACACCACGAATTCTACAAATTAAGGGATAATTGAATGATGAAGAGGAAGTTCAAGTTGCCGCGGTTTGGTTTTGTTCGACGCCATTCTCAGGGCAAGTAAAACAAAACAAAACAAAAAAAAAACTAAATACAAATAAGGATGACGGATGCAACAGCGGCCAACGAAAACAGAAATGAAGGAAGCCAAAAAAAAAGTAAACGATAAACGCATAGGTCCCAGACACAGCAAACCACACCACACACTACACAACTCACCACACACTGCAGCTCACTTCTCACCCTCATTAACAAATGAGCTGTGGGCTAATGAATGCAAGCAACGTAGCGACATGGACGAATGAACGACATAAGTTTCCCTGTTGTTGTCGCTGTCATTGTTGCCTTTGGTTGTTCTTTTTGTTGTATGTGCGCTTCGGAACGTTGAAGGGGAGGGTCTGTCTGCCTGGGCTAGATGCCGCGATATGTGTGTTGAACTGACTGGCTTGGCTCTTGGTGCTGTGTGGCGCGACAATAAATTGTGAACAACTTTTGTGTCTCCTGTACAAGTGACATGGCCTAATTGGCGATGCCAAAAAATGTTTTTGGCGTAAATTAGATTCTTTTACAAAACATTTTCAACAATTTAAGCAACAAATGATTGTTGGATTATTCATTTTGTTGCACGGAGGGTAATTATACAGTTTTTTTAAAATATCTCTTGTCCCAAAACTGGATATCAGATTCACATTCCACTTCCAAAGATCTCTTATTCAAGTTCCCGGCAGGTCTATATGACCATTTGGAGTTACTTTCATTAAAGGGGACCCAAATAATATCAAATTTGGACTCTACCGTCAAAGATCCTTTATTTAAGTCTCTTATTGTAGAGATGTTGAAATTCGGGACATGTCCCTCATATTATTATCAGGTTCGTACTCTACTATTGAAGGCATTTCATTTAAATCCCACATTGTTCCCACCGACCTAAATACAGGGTGGCTGATGAATATTGCTACAATGATGAATATTGCTACATTTTTTTTTCGGTGTATGGAATACATTTTTCTTTTATTCATGTTAAATTAAATTATTAAATTAATTATTAAATTATTATTAATTAAATTAATTAATTAATTAATTAAATTAATTATTAAATTATTATTATTAAATAGAAAAAAAGTTATTACATTTTTTTTTGGTAGCGGCTTTCATCAGCCACCCTGTATGACGTTGGGGGCGGCCCCCATTTCCCATGTTTATATACCGGATTCGTAATCTACTTCTTCATATCAGAGAGCGAAACGGTCGGCAGGGAGGCGAAAATCCAATGGGGGTATCCAGATCGTGAGAAGACGAGACTATTACTGAAAGGAAGTAAGAACGAGGTCAGTCATCAGCTACTGGTATCATGACGGGACATATAGGACTTCGAGCTCACATATGTAAAATCGTTGCGGCAAGTGATAGCATGGGTAGGGCATGCGGGGAAGATGATGAGACATTGGAGCATTTCCTTTGATATTGTGCGGCTTTCACATCTAACCGATACCGGCACTTAGGTGGGGATACAATTCCAGAAATGAAAAAATTTAAGGGAGTGGAATGGAAAACAATTAAGGATTTTGTAAGTAGCAGGGAATTTCTAACTTGATTTTCCTTTTCGAGGTAACTTTTTTTTTGTATTTAGAGCGTACAACAAGCCAGTTACTGGCTTAGGTAACTGTCCATTGTGGCATGGGGCGGATTAATATCTGCACCCTCTTTTCAGCCTAACCTAACCTTATATCAGAGTCATACTTCACTTCCAAACACTCTTAATTTGATACCCATGTAGTTCCAATTGGTCCATACGTTTTGTTGGGGGATTTTGGGTGTTGGGCCCCTCGCACAACTTTACCAAAAGTTGTATATCCCACTCGTACTTTACTTCCAAACACCTTTCATTTTAGAACCATAGCACCCCTATCGATTAATGTATCCCGTTAGGGGGGTTTTGGGGTGTGGACCTTTTGGGCCATAATTTTGTACCCTCCACCATAGGATGGGGGTATACTGATTTCATCATTCTGTTTGTAACTCCTCGAAATATGCGTCTAAGACCCCATAAAGTATATATATTCTAGATCGTCGTGACATTTTAAGTCGAACTAGCCATGACCGTCCGTCCGTCTGCCTGTCGAGAGCACGCTAACTTTCGAAAGAGTAAAGCTAGCCACTTGAAATTTTGCACAAATACTTCTTATTAGTGTTGGTCGGTTGGGATTGTAAATGGGCCAAATCGGCCCATGTTTTGATATAGCTGCCATATAAACCGATCTTGGGTCTTGATTTCTTAAAGACTCTAGAGGGCGCAATTCTCATCCGATTTGATTGAAATTTGGCACGTAATGTTTTGATATCACTTCCAACAACTGTGATGAGTATGGCGCAAATCGGTCAATAACCTGATATAGCTGTCATATAAACCGATCTGGGGTTTTGATTTCTTCAGCTTTTAGAAGGCGCAATTCTTATCTGAATTGGCTGTAATTTTGCACGTGGTATTTTGGTACCACTTCCAAAATTTGTGCGAAGTATGGTTCTAATCGGTTCATAGTCCATATAAACCGATCTGGGGACTTGATTTCATGAGACGCTAAAAGGCGCAATTCTCATCCGATTTAGCTAAAATTTTGCATTAGGTGTTTTGATATGACTTCCAAAAACTGTGATGAGCATCGCGTAAATCGGTACAAAACCTGATATAGCTGCCATATAAACCGATCTGGAATCTTGACTTCTTGAGCCTCTAGAGAAAGCAATTCTCATCCGATTTAGCACAAATTTTGTACAACGGTTTCTCCCATGGCCTTCAACAATATGGTCTGAATCGATCTATAGCTAGATGCAGTTTCCATTTAAACCGATCTAACGATTCGTCTTCTCGAGCCCGTACAATTCGCAATTCTTTTCCGAAAGGACTGAAATATTACACAATGACTTCTACAATATTCAGCATTCAATTCATTTAAGGTCTGAATCAGACTATAACTTGATATAGCTCCAATAGCATAACAGTCCTTATTCATTATTCTTTGTTTGCCTAAGAAGAGATGCCGGGAAAAAAACTCGACAATTGCGATCCATGGTGGAGAGTATATAGATTTGGCCCGGCCGAACTTAGCACGCTTTTACTTGTTTTATATTAAATTCGTTCTCTACTCCTAAATGTCTCTCCTTTTACACCGTGTTACATATCAATTATGGGGGTTTTTTGGGGGGCCTTCCCCCAGAATATTCGACTCCAAAGGTTTATACCATACTTTCACTTTAATTGGCTATGACAGAATATTTGTTCCACTAGCCGAACGTAGAATAGCGTTCCAAGCGCCTCGATCTTCAGCGCTCATTCTAAAATCTCTGACACCAAGTTTCAAGGTGTCTCCGACAACTTGATCTTTCCATCGCGCTTTTGGTCTTCCCAGATTGCGTGTACCAACGTGGTTGTCTTCGAAAGACTTCTTTGCTGTAGCTTCTTCATCCATTCTGACAGCATGACCTAGCCAACGCAGCCGTTGTATTTTGATGCCGGTAACTAAGCTATCGTTGTCATACAGCTCATACAGCTCGTGGTTCATACGTCGTCTATATTCTCCATTAACACAAACTGGTCCATATATTTTACGAAGAATCTCTCTCGCTCAAATACTCCAAGCTCTGCTTCATCTGCTTTTACAAGTACCCATGGCTCAGAACCTTAACAACACGGTTATTATCAGTGTCTTGTAAAGTGTAGTCTTCGTCTGTCGAGAGGTGGCCTTGTTTCTAAACTGCTTACTTAGTCCAAAGTAGCATCTGTTTGCCAGTATTATTCTTCGCTTTATCTCAAAACTGGTGCCATTCGTTTCGGTTACGGCGGTGAAGTTACTGACTGTCTCAATGTTGTGGTTCCCAACTTTCTCCATTTTCTTTATCTGCTCGGTTATGCAAGGCGTTTTGGGAGTTGAAACCATCCATTTCGTCTTATCTCCATTTACTGCCACACCCATTTTCACTGACTCTCTTTCGATTCTTTCAAAGGTTTATACCTGTTTCATGTTTTTTGAGTCAATCAAGTCCTCAGTTAACCTCACCTTTTAAATCGATTTTAATGTATGGGGACTTCACTGACCATGCCTATCTGAAGTTAGTTGAAGAGTCAATTATAACAGTTGTTAAAATATTGGGTTGCCCAAAAAGTAATTGCGGTTTTTTCATATAGTCGGCGTTGACAAATTTTTTCACAGCTTGTGACTCTGTAATTGCATTCTTTCTTCTGTCAGTTATCAGCTGCTGCTTTTGGCTTGCTTTAGAAAAAAAGTGTAAAAAAAGTATATTTGATTAAAGTTCATTCTAAGTTTTATTCAAAATGCATTTACTTTCTTTTAAAAAATCCGCAATTACTTTTTGGGCAACCCAATATAATCTGTAGTGCAGAGAGGTTAGCAAATCCGGCTATGACTGGGTTTGAATCCTAGCGAGACCATCCCCTCCTTAAGCAGACAACATTTGTTAGGTACTATGTCATGCAAAAATTTCCCTCCAAAAAGGTGTTGCCCTGTGACACGCCGTTCGGACTCGGCTACCAAAAGGAGGTCCCTTATCATTGACCTCAAACTTGAATCGGACTGCACTCTTTGATATGTGAGAAGATTGCCCCTGTTCCTTAGTGGAACGTTCATGGGCAAAATTTGTGTTAGCATCTTTTGAGTGTATTTTCTGCTGACTTTTTTACAAACATCAGATTCTTTACCACTCGTGACTTAGTTTTAGAAGAAAATTAAATGTTGAAATAGAAGATATAGACCAACAACGCCTTTTCCTGAAAGCATATGTCCTCCTCTACAAATGTTTAGAACATGTTTTTCCGCTCAGATCCACAGGTACAAAGTTGTGGACTTATTTTCAATTTTTTCGCCGAAACCCACAATGGGATTGAAATGATTAGAGCTGAAAGAGATATCTTCAAAATTCCTCTTGAATTTTGTCTTTAGAAATCTAAAAATAAATTATGCCCGATTTTTTTCTAATTTCCAAAATACCCTTATGATTTCAAAATCGGCATTTTTTAGTCAATTTGCTGTGGAGACTTTTTTGCTTATTTTGAAATTGCATCCGTTTAAGATGACATATCTGGTTCAAATTGCACTTAAAACGCATCTTCAATATGCACAAAAGAAGAAGAAAAAGACTAATCAATAAAAAGACTTTTTTGACCAATTAGTGCAAAAAAATCACTCATTTCAGATTTTTTTGTTCAAAATTGTTTAACTTTTAAGTGAAATGTCAGATGTTGATGCATACTGCAGCAAAGTCCAACAACAAATGCTTTTGTTAAGTGAAAAATAAAAAATAGTCGAATATACACCCGGACCACCCAGGCTCTTGAAATTATGCACATGACCTCGATACCACTTCAGTTTCAACCATTCAAAGATTAATCTCAATCCGTTTTCAAATGGCACAATTTTTACTATTTTTTTTTTTTTTGGTTCTATCCCACTGTGCGCCGCCATGATTAATCCAAAATCGGTCTTTTTACCAGAGAACATTGACGAAGTGCGTGAAAAAGTGGCATCTTTGGGCATTTCTCCCACCAGCATTGGTCTTCGAAGACGTGTCAAATCCATTTGGTGGACTTCGAAGCAAATTGTCGCCTGATTTCTTCGGCAAATTGGTTATGTGGCAACTGTTCCATTAGAGCAACGTAGGAGGTCAACTTTGAGTGGTACACCACAATTGGTTTGCCTAAAATCTTTGGACATCTCCAAAAACGAACAAAAGAAAACGAATCATAGGTCACCATAACAATGCGAGATCTCACACATCGGCCCAAACCTTCGCCTTTTTGATCGACCATAACGTCCAATTGATATTTGTTACATCTTTGACAACAGTGATTATTTGGTTATTCAAGACGATGCGATGATCAATTAGGGACTGGTCGAGTTTTGATTTGCTTATTATAAGACATTCTGTCTTTGAAGGGTTTAGGATTAATCCATTGTTGTTCGCCCAAACTTGAACATTAAGCAAGTACTCGTTCAGCAAGGCAATACTAGATTGTATACCAGATTTGGGGCTACTTAGGTATAGCTAGACGTCTTTAGTGTAAACATGGAAATTTGAGTGTGTTATATGATTCTGGGGATCCTGTATGTACATAGAGAAAAATAGGGGTCCAAGAATCCAGCCTTGAGGAACACCTCTTTTGAGAATTAGTGCAGTGGAGACAATTTGATTGCAGTTGACCGATTGGGTTCTGAGATTCAGGTATGAATGGATCAGTCGAACGGAAGTCTCAGAAAAGTGAAACAGTGTCCTAAGTTTGAACAGAGTATAGCATGATTTACACAATTAAAAACCTTCGAGTGATCCAACAAAACTAGAAATTTAATGTCTCCGGAGTCGATGTTATACCTGATATTTTCTGATACATCCATTAGTGCTGTGATACAGCTGCGGTTAACTCGGACTCCTGACTGACGGTCAAACAATAAGTGTTGGTCATGACTATGATAGGTTATCTGTTTGTGGATAATTTTCTCAAACACTTTAGAAAAGAAAGGTAATATGGCTATTGGCCTATATTTTTTATTAGCTTTCACAATGGGAATAGTCTTAGCGTGTTTCCATATACAATATTAGGGAACGTACTTGTTGTTATTATTGTATTGAAGATGTACAATATGTAACATGTGAAAGAATGAATGGTAGGAGATTCTAAAGAATGTTGGGTGTAATATGTCAGATCCCACAGCATTGGATTTGACGGCAAGGCAGGAGGATAGGACTTCAGATGGTGAAGCACAGTTATATTCGAACATGTTGGTAGGCTCAACGTATGTGCTACGGCTGGTTGGTAGTGTTAAACGTGCGGCAGATGTTGTAGGACTAGAGAAACTAGATAAGCCTGATGGAATCAAATTGAGGTCCACAAATTGTTGATTCAGTGCGTCAACATCAATTCCATTATCGAGTGTTTAATTTTTTGAATTTTCCTATACCGATTTACCGAATAATTTGCCATTTCGTTTGTGAATTAGCTGCCGAGCTAAATCTGTTTTCGTAGAAAAATAATGGCTGACTCCCGGATATTTTTTCGAACACATGGGGTCAAAGGGAGCTGCAGATCTCGACGTCAACAAAATCCCCATGCCCGGATGTGCCATTTCGTCACTTGTTCTATGCAAGTGTTCTTCGACGCTCGCTCGTCTTTTAAGCAATCTTTTCAACCTTGCGGGTGTTTTCCCTGCGCATTGGAAGATTACGAACCTGCAGCCTATACCCAAGAAGGGCAAGGCTACCAACCCTCCGAATAGCGTAATGCTCCGTGCTTTTCAAGGTTATGGAGAGCATGGTTAATCACCATCTTGTGAGATACTTAGAGTCCAATGGTCCGACAGTATATGTTGTGCAGGAATCACTCTACTGGTGACCTGGAGTCGCTCTATTCATCAGTTTGGTGAGAGTAAGGTCATGACTCTAGATATCTCCAAGGCATTTAACGGGGTCTGGCACGGTGCACTCCTTACAAAGCTTGTCGCTTTTGGTGTCGGTAATAACTTCTGTTGATTTATATCGCGTTTTTTTCGAGATCGCACTATAAGAGTTGTTGTAGTTGGGTTATCATCTAGCGAATATAGATTGACCGCAGGAGTACCACGAGGCTCTGTCCTTTCTCCCTGTCATTTTCTTATTTTCATTGACGTTGTATTGGGTCAGACTTCGAATCCGATCAGCCGACAGCAACCTCTGTCATTAATTTTCATTCGACCATATGCAGAGACTTCGAGAAATTGAAGACAGGAAGCGGATTATGGACGTAATCTGGCTGGTCACTTTTGATGTGGGGGATCGAATAAACAGAGTGGATTTTAATGCATGAAAGAGGAAGTGCTGTTTGTTGTCTCACAAACGATTCACTGGCACTTTACAATCGTCAAAATCTACCGACGTTGTAGATATCCAGTAGTCAGACGCTCTTGATGTTATGTCAATGAAGATACAATGTGATGTCCGTAGGTTAAATCATGTATTCGAAGTATCGAAGGGAGTACTCGAGTGCTTGAGCTTTCTTAGGCAGTGTTAGAAATATTTCACTCATCTGATCTTCTTAATATCAATACTAGGTACATCGGGCCCAAGATGGATTACAATATGCGTATATGGGCCAGAGCTTCATAATCATCCCTGGGGTTGCTTAGACGTGACCACCGGCGGGCGTTGGTGTTGATTGGATATGGTAGGGTATCCAACTCTATTGTTTCCCTTGAGCATTGTCGAAATGTGGATTGTGTGGCGCTGTTCTATCGATTCTTCTTTGGTGCGGGTTCCTCGGAAATAAGTCTTCTGATTCCCGACATGAGGCTGTTTGTCAGAAATACGACACTTTCTACAAGCTCACATCAGTTTATAATCGTTTGGCCAGTAGATCAGACCATGCATTAATGAGACAATATGTTTTCGCTCGAACGGTTCATATGTATGTGGAATCGTCTTCCGGCAAATGTCTTTGCCACTACCTTGGACATCCAGAAATTCAAGACAAATGTCAATATAAACAACTGACTCTTACCCCCTCCCTTCTCCGACCCTTAACTATGCTCTCCAACGCAATGCACTGCAGTGCCGGATTTTGTGTTATGAAGAACGTGAAATTTTTGCATTTTTTGTTAAAAAAAGTACTCAAAATGCAAAGTCGAGATTCCCCATACGGGCTTACGATTTTTTCACTTCATACGTCCCTTAAGCATTTGCAAATTTCTTTTGCACCAAACAGTATTTGTATCCTATACAGAAAATGTACTAAAATATGCCGATTTTCACCTTTGCCCTAAATGGGTACTTTGAGGATTTTTGTTTTGGGTACACCACTACTGTGGTATAGAGTATTTTAACTTAGTGCATTTGTTTGTAACACCCAGAAGGAAGAGAGATAGACCCATTTATAAGGATACCGATCGACTCAGAATCAATTTCTGATTCGATTTAGATATGTCCGTCCGCCTGTCCAAGATAAATTATGCACAAAGTACAGGTCGCAGTATCCATTCAATCGACTTCAAATTTGATACAGGCGTGTTTTTCAGATCAGAGACGAAGCCAATTGAAATTGGAAAGAATCGTGTCAGATTTGGATATAGCTCCCATATATATATTCGTCCGATTTGCAGTAATAATGCAATAAAATGGTAATTTGTTGACCGATTCTCTCGATATTTTGCAGAAAGGATTTTCTTATGGCTCTCGATATTATTGGTGAATTTCATTAAAATCGGTCTAGATTTAGATATAGCTGCCATACATGTATATCGCCCGATTTTAACTTCTAGAGCCACTGCAAGCGCATTTATTGAACAATCTCGCCGAAACTTTGAACAACGGTTTCCTCGACATCGATTCATATTTAGATGTAGCTCCCATATATATTCTTCCTATTTTGAAAAATATTGCAATAAAGTGCTCATTTGTTAACCGATTCCCTCGAAATTTGGCAGGAAGAATTTTCTTATGACTTTTGACATTTCGGCTGAATTTCATAGAAATTGGCTCAGTTTTAGATATAGCTCCAAGAGCCACTGAAAACGCATTTTTGACCAATCTTGCCAAAATGTTACACAACACTTTCCCCGACTACCACACTATCTGAGAAGTTTGTTCGAAATCGGTTCAGACTTAGATGTAGCTCCTATATATATGTTTGTCAGATTTAGGGTGATTTCCAATAATGTTGTAATTTGTGAACCGTAGTTATTACAGTTTGAATATATAACCCATCTGAAAACATCCACCGAGATCCATCAAAATTGGTTCAGAATTGAATACAGCTCCCACATTGTACTTGTAGGGTAGGTGTAGGGTATTATACAGTCGGCAATGCGCGACTTTTGCCTCTTCCTTACTGGTTTTAATGTTTGAATTTGCCATTAATAACAAGCAGAGGCAGCGTTGCTCAGAGTTTAGCATATCCACCTTTGACGCTGAAGGCACGGATTAAAATCCCGGTAAGAACACAAGAAAATGTTTTAAGCCGCACTTGTGAGCTATTGACTTTAGGAAATCGTCCGTATAAACTTCTCTACTAAAGCCGTTCGAACTCGGCAAATAAAGGCAATATCGTAACATTGACTATTGTATCGAGCGGCACTATATTTTTTTGTCTAAATATCGATTGATATTTTTTCTATCGGCAAAGTTAAATTTTTTGCAAAATTTAACAAAAATTAGCAATCCAACCCCTAATGTATCCTATAAGGTACATTACGCCTATAGAGGGCGCAGTTTGCATCCGGTTTGGCAAAAATTTTGTATAACGATTTCTCTCATGACTTCCAATTGACTTTATTAAATTTGGCATCTGAATGAGCAAAAACTTTGCGCAAAGATTTCTCCCATGACTTCCAACTGACTTTATTAAATTTGGTTTTATTCGGTCTGTGCATTGATATTGCTTTTACATAAATCGATTTCCCGATTTTTACTTCTCATTTTCGTTTGAAATATGGGTGATTTTAAATCAACGATAGTATTGATACTATCGATATTCATTTTTAGAAATATCGAATGTTGAGATTATCAATAGTTTACCAGCCTTTAATTAGCACTCATTGATATGAGAGAAGTTTCCCCGCTCTTCCTGAATGGAATGTTGCTATAAGCGAAAACTGATTTCGTATCAAAGATTTAACTCGTTTGTGCTTTGCGATTCAAGTTTTAAATTAAAATACATAAATTTCTTTTATTACCGAGTCCGATGCTCTCGTAGGGATTCAAATCCAGACGCTCAGCGTCATATGCTGAACACACCGCTACGGTTGCCTTCCAGTTGACTTCATCAGTCCAAAATTTCTCATGTAGGTATAATAAAAACAAGCCAAAACAAATAAATATAACAAAAAAACCCAAACATATATTTTTTTTAATGAAATTAAAATCTAAAGTAGTCATTTTTATTCGTTTTTATTGTATTATTCTGTTTAGCCATTCTTGATAAATTTAAAACAAATGTGTTTCTGTTGTATTATTAAGCATTTAACATTTTTAAGCATTTGCTGATTAAATGCAAATTCTGTTTTAGGAATTTTTATTATTCAGTAAATGTTTTGGGGGGTTTTTGTTTGTGTGTTTTTGATATTCATTGCTCCATTTATTTGAGGCATTCTGAATTATTTTAGTGAAATTGCTCAAATTTCACAACAATTCAGTGGAAAAGCAAACAAGCTGATAAACCCTAAACTTTGTGCAAAATCATAATACAAGCAGCATGCATTAATACTCAGAGCAAGGCAGTACGTACATACAGACATGGTCGTTTATACATGCATAGTTAAGTATGTTTCATACATTGCATATGCTCGCAGCACAGCAAGAAACACAAAGCATTCGTGCTTTAACTACAACGGACCATTAAAAAGTCAGACTCAGCAAAAACAAAACAAAGCAAAGCAAAACGAGAACAAGAACGAGTACGAGTACGAACAACAAAGCAACATTATGTTGATGGTGTGCTTTTGTTGTTGGGTTTTTGCACAAAACAAAGCTCCAATCCATAGGCCATGAGTGCAAAAACAAAAAAAAAACACAAAAACAGGCCCCAGCATACGAGCACTCGGTCATGCCGACACAGTTTCGCATATCTACACACAGATATACATACTCACCACACTCTAGGCATAGGCCAAACACATCTTGCTGCACAAATGGTTTGCAGCCAGCCTATGTTGCTCTGTGTACGTACGACAGCCATAGACGGCGACGACGACTGAGGAATACTCAAATCTACTCAACGTGTCTATGAATTGCAGACTCAGACTGACTGTGACATACAAAAAAAAAGTTGAAGGCGATGACGGAAGGTAGGTTGTTTAGACGGGGGCACTCGATGTCTCGTCTTTGCTTGGCTCTGCTGCAGCCCAAACCATTATAGTCTCCACACTTTTTTCTTTGTTGAGTTTCTCTGCTTTTTGCCAAATGAGAACAACGAATGGTTATGTTTGCGATGTGTGTGTGTGTATGCATCTATGTATGCCATTGCTATACACACAAACAGACCTGTGTGGGCCAATGAATAGAATTGAGTATGTCGCTGAGTGAGTGTTTGTTTGTATTTTGTCGTTATGAACATTTTTTTGTGAAATCTAACCACTGGTAAAACAACTATTCGCAGTTCGCTTACAGCAAACAAGCCATCGCAGACAAAAGGCACACACATACCGACATACAATCGACAATCGTACAAAAACAACTACAACAGAAAAAGAAATTAAAGAGCATAGACATTGGCTACGAGAGGAAGTATGATAAGTTTGGAAAAAAATTGCTTACAAAAAAGTCTGTCTATGATAATTGTGATTTCCTTCAATAATATTACGTATGATTAATAATAAACATAGAGAGGCTGACATCACTCATACGCCCATTGTTAGTTTTCTTGCATACAGTAGCTGTGATACATTTGTTACATATTTATTCAATGGCTGAAGTGTAGGTTTCGGAATAACATGGGAACGAAAAGTCTTGGACGACCATAGTTTGTTTGTCTGCCGCACAGTGGGATAGAAATAAAAAAAGTCGGAACAAGTGAGCCATTTAGAACGAAAGGAGATAACTTTACGAACTTTTAAGGCTTTTTGGACTGCTCTTCAGAAACAACAAAAAAAATATTACTTTAAAACCAGCCTTCAACTGTTCCAGGTCTCTCAAGGATAAATCAGAACAACCAAAATTCCTCTTTAAAGTAATACTAACATCGTACTTCCGTTTGTAACTCATCGAAGTTATGATCTGAGACCCTAGAAAGTGTACGAGGTATGATAAAAAAAATAATTGCTATTTAAATTTTTTAACGTATTTATTTATTTATCAATAACAAACTTGTCCCCTTCAAAGTATTCCCCTCAGATATGTTTTTCCAATTTTTTCACATCCTTGAAACTCTTTTGAAGCGCGCTGTTTGGTTACACAAAAATTTATACAGTCTTTGATCCATTTTTTTCGAATATAAAAAATATCGAAGAGCACACCAACAATCTTACAATCCATAATAACTTATATTACCAACAAATATAACCGACATGTGTACCCCCACCTCGGGTGTATATGTAAACCCCCCCTTCGTCACAATCCGGTGAAAATTGCATGACTTATGCACCCAAATTCGGTACGGACATTGAGTGGTATAATAAATATAAGTAACTGTTGAATTTTGTTTTTCAAATTTCAGCGGAATCGGATAAAAAATAAAGCTTTTATGGGCTTCAGACCCTTTATCGGCAGATCGCTCTGTATGGAAGTTATATCTAAATATTGTCCGATACAAATCATATTTGGGACGGACGTCGGGAGACCTAAAACTACCTACTGTTTCAAATTTCAACGAAATCGGGTAATAAATAGAGCTTTTATGGGTTTCAGACCCTTTATCGGCAGATCGGTCATCATCACAGCTATATCTGAATATAGTCCGATCTGAACCATATTTGTGTCCTATGTTGGGAGACATAAAACTACCCACTGTTTCAAATTTCAGCGAAATCGGTTAAAAAATAAAGCTTTTATGGGCTTCAGACCCTTTATCTGGAGATCAATCTACATGGTAGCTATATCTAAATATTTACCGATCTAATCTATATTAATGTCAGATCTCGGGAGGCTTAAAATTATTCACTTTTGCAAATTTTAGCGAAATCGGGTAATAAATAAAGCTTTTATGGCCTTCAGACCCTTTATCGGGAGATCGATCTATATGACAGCTATATCTAAATATAGTCCGATCTGTACCATCCTTGGGTCGGATGTTGGGAGGCTTAAACTAACCCACTGTTTCAAATTTCAGCGAAATCGGGTAATAAATAAAACTTTTTTAGACTTCAAACCCCTTACCGGCAGATCGGTCTATATGGCTGTTATATCTAAATATTAACCGATCTAATCCGTATTTAGGTCAGACACTGGGAGGCTTAAAATAACTCATTGTTGCAAGTTTCAGCGAAATCGTGTAATAAATAAAGCTTTAGTGGTCTTCAGACCCTTCATCTGGAGATCGGTCTATATGGCAGCTATATCTAGATATAGTCCGATCTGAAGCATATTTGGGTCAGATGTCGGGAGGCCTAAAACTACTCACTGTTTCATGTTTAGGGCAGATATCAGGAGGCTTAATTTAACCTACTGTTTCTAATTTCAGCGAAATCGGGCAAAAAAATAAAGCTTTTAAGGGCTTCAGACTCTTTATCGGCAGATCAGTCTATATGACAGCTATATCTAGATATAGTCCAATCTGGACCATATTTGGGTCAGATGCCGGGAGGCCTAAAACTACTCACTGTTTAAAATTTCAGCAAAATCGGATAAAAAAAAAGCATTTATGGGCTTTAGACCCTTTATCGGAAAATCGGTCTATATAGCAACTATATCCAAATATGGTCCGATTTGGCCCGTCCAAGAACTTAATCAGCGTGCATCAAAAAGACGTATCTGTGCCAAATTTCATCTCAATATCTCAATTTTTGAAGGCTCCAGAGTGATTACAACAGACGGACGGACAGACAGACGAACAGACACACGGACATCGTTAAATCGTCTTGGAATTTTACGACCATCCGAAATATATATACTTTGTAGGGTCGGAAATTGATATTTCGATGTGTTGCAAACGTAATGACTGACTGAATACCTCTATCCTACGGTGGTGGGTATACAAATGTGAAACTCGTACATACGTAAATGACGAAATTTGAAAATAACTATTAATTTTTTTATCAAACCAGAGTAGCATACAAACAATGATATCGTCTAATAAGGTAAGGTGTATGGTATTATATTGTTGACATCCCCGACTATTGCCTTATCTAACTTTTTTATTTTGTTTTTTTCATGCTCCGCACAATTTGTAGTATTTTTAATTTCCAACCCCATTATTATTCCCACCTCGTTAAAATCTCCCAACACAAACAAAAACTGAATGGGGCAAATGGTGCACACAGAGCCAGCTCAAATTGTCCCAGTTGGCAAAATTTAAAACAAAATCGTCTAATTTTCATCACAGAAGCTAGATGGGGGGGGGGGGGGGGGGGGGGGGGGTGAATTTTATAAATCTCCTAAAGTGTTAAATTTCCAATTGGGCAGCGCCTTTGGCTTTCATACTCTTTGATAGTTTTCACTGCCTGGCTGTAGATGTGAGTGTGTGTGTGTTCATTTAAGATAAGCGCCACATTGCCAGTACGGGGTTTTTTTTTCAAATTAGAAACTTATAAATGAACTTTGAGCTACGAAAAACTGTTTCGTTTGTAGCCGAATGGTAGCATATATAACCCCTTCGGCCACTATGCAAGGCAAGGCGAATCATCTATACCATCATGGCATTCATTATCCACTGCAACAAGTACTCGAGCACTACACTGAATTGAGTTCATGAACTAAAAATTTGGCTCATTTCCTCTAAAAAAGGAGATGCAAGGGAGGTAATACAAAGAAGGTGGGTGGTGTTGGTATTTGGAAAAATTTTAGTTTGTCTTCCGAAAATACTGCAGTGTTATTAGAAAAAAACAAAATACATTTCGTTTGAGCGTAATTTCAGTTTCACTATTTCCCTGTTGCATGCTGGCCAACTAAGACTTCAGCAAAATATTTATCCGGACACAGATAGAGGAGAAGAGTAATTTAGATTTGCTTTTATTTTCGCATTAAAAATGCTACTTTTCTTTTGCTACTGCAAAGGACATTTGATCCACCTTAGCTCCAACAATCGAACAGCCACTATTTGGCAACAGTCATCTGCCGAATTTACATTATGTTGGGAAATGGGAGCGAATCTGTCTCAAAATAAGAAATAAGAAATAATAAGAGCGTGCTAAGTTCGGCCCGGCCGAATCTTATATACCCTCCACTGCATGGATGGCATTTGTCGAGTTCTATGCGCGGTATCTCTTTTTAGGCAAACATAGAATATTGAATAGGAACTGTTATGCTATTGGAGCTATATCAAGTTATAGTCCGTTTCCGACCATAAACGAATGCTGAACATTGTAGAAGTCATTGTGTAATATTTCTGTTCATTCGGATAAGAATTGCGTCTTGTAGGGGCTAAAGAAGCAAAATCGGGCGATAGGATTATATGGCTGTATCAAGCTATCGATCGATCGATTCAGACATATTAGAAGCCGTTGTACAAAATTTCTGCCAAATCGGATGAGAATTGCGCCCTCTAGAGGCTCAAGAAGTCAAGACACAAGATCGGTGTTTATGGCAGCTATATCAATCTATGCACCGATTTGCGCCATACTTATCACAGTTATTGGAAGTCATAACAGAACACCTCATGCATAATTTTTGCCAAATCGGATGAGAATTGCGCTCTCTAGAGGCTCAAGAAGTCAAGACCCAAGATCGGTTTATATGGCAGCTATATCAAAACATAGACCAATTTGAACCATACTCAGCACAGTTGTTGGAAATCATAACAGAACACCTAATGCAAAATATCTGCCAAATCGGATGAGAATTGCACCCTCTAGAGGTTAAAGAAGTCAAGACCCAAGATCGGTGATATGGCAGCTATATCAAAACATGAACCGATTTGAACCATACTTAGCGCAGTTGTTGGAAGTAATACCAAAATACCACGTGCAAAATTTCAGTCAAATTGGACGAGAATTGCGTCCTCTAGAGGCTCAAGAAGTCAAGACCCAAGATCGGTTCATATGGCAGCTATATCAAATCATGGACCAATTTGAACCGTACTTAGCACAGTTGTTGGAAGTGATACCAAAATACCACGTGCAAAATTTCAGTCACATCGGATGAGAATTGCGCCCTCTAGAGGCTCA
Source organism: Stomoxys calcitrans (assembly GCF_963082655.1). Taxonomy (NCBI): domain Eukaryota; kingdom Metazoa; phylum Arthropoda; class Insecta; order Diptera; family Muscidae; genus Stomoxys; species Stomoxys calcitrans. Next base: position 156,378,026 of record NC_081556.1, on the reverse strand, counting down.
AGAAATCAAGACCCAAGATCGGTTTATATGGCAGCTATATCAAAACATAGACCGATTTGAACCATACTAAGCGTTGTTTGTGGAAGTGATACCAAAAATACCACGTGCAAAATTTCAGTCACATCGGATGAGAATTGCGCCCTTTAGAGGCTCAAGAAGTCAAGACCCAAGATCGGTTTATATGGCAGCTATATCAAAACATAGACCGATTTGAACCATACTTAGCGTAGTTGTTGGAAGTGATACCAAAAATATCACGTGCAAAATTTCACTCACATCGGATGAAAATTGCGCCCTCTAAAGGCTTAAGAAGTCAAGACCCAAGATCGGTTTATATGGCATCTATATCAAAACATGAACCGATTTGACCCAACGCAGCCGTTGGCTCGGTCATGTTGTCGTCGTCATACAGCTCATGTAGCTCGTGGTGCATACATCTCCTATATTCCCCATTAACGCAAACTGGTCCATATATTTTTACGAAGAATCTTTCTCTCAAATACTCCAAGCACTGCCTCATCTGCTTTCACAAGTACCCATGCTTCAGAACCATAACAACACGGGTATTATCAGTGTCTAGTATAGTGTAATCTTCGTCTGTCGAGGAGTGGCCTTGTTTCTAAACTGCTTACTTAGTCCAAAGTAGCATCTGTTTGCCAGTATTATTCTTCGCTTTATCTCAAAACTGGTGTCATTCGTTTCGGTAACGGTAGCGCCCCATCTCAAAGTTGTGGTTCCCAATCTTCTCCATTTTCTTTATCTGCTCGGTTGTGTAAGGCTTTTTGGGAGTTGAAACCATCCATTTCGTCTTATCTCCATTTACTGCCAGACCCATTTTCACTGACTCTCTTTCGATTCTCTCAAAGGCAGCAGTTACTACTTCCGATGACCAACCTATTATGTCGCTGTCGTCGGCATAGGCGAGTAGCATGTGTTCTCTTGTGATAGTGGGCCATATCTATTCACATCTGCATCTCGTATAATCTTCTCCAGCAGGATATTAAAGAGATCACACGATAGGCTGTCTCCTTGTCTGGAACCTCGTTTGGTATTAAATGGTTCGGAGAGATTCTTTCCTATTCTTACTGAGGAACGCGTATCAGAAAGTGTCATCCTGCAGAGTCTTATTAATTTTCCAGGGATACCAAACACAGACGTGGCTTGAATACCTTTGAACGCAAAGGAGCATCGAAGGCGGCTTTGTAGTCAACAAAGAGATGGTAGGTATTGATTTGTCCTTCTCGGGTCTTTTCCAGGATTTGGCGCAGTGTTAATATCTGGTCCAGGGTGGATTTACCAGGTCTAAAGCCGCATTGATAGGGCCCGATTATCATATTGACTTTTGGTTTTTATCTTTCGCACTGGACGCTCGAGAGTATCTTGTATGCTATGGGGAGGAGACTTATTCCTCTGTAGTTGGCACATTCCGTCTTGTCTCCTTTCTTGTGTACGGGACATAGTATGCTGAGGTTCCAATCATCGGGTATGCGTCCTTCTAGCCAGATTGCGCAGATAAGCTGATGCATACGCATTATCAGCGTGTCGTGACGCTGATAAGGAGCGTGTCGCCTCCGGTCTTAAATAGTTCTGCGGGTAACCCGTCGGCTTCTGCTGCCTTGTTGTTCTTTAGTCGGGTCACTGCGACTTGGATCTCATTCTGACTAGGAGGTAAACATTCAATATCATCGCCAATAATTGGTTCTGCGGTATCCTCTTCGCCGCCAACATCGGACACTAGCAGTTAGGTAAAATGTACTTTCCATATCCTCAGCATGTTGTCTGTGTCAGTTACCAGATTTCCTTCTTTGTCTCTGCAGGAGGATGTGCCTGCACCAAAGCCATCTGTTTGATGTTTAATTCTTTGGTAGAATTTCCGGACATCAATCTGACTCCTGTACATCTTAATTCGCTCGCACTCATGTCTTTCCATATCCTTTTTCTTTCTGCGGAGTAGATGTTTCTCCTTTCTCCTTTTCTCCCGATATCTCTCCTTCATCTGGCGCGTTGCTACTGATTACAGGGTTGCTCTATATGCTGCATTATTGGCCTTAATTGCATCTCGACACTCTTGGTCGTACCATGGGTTTCTTGGGGGAGGCTTCCGGTACCCAAGTATGGATTTTGCGGCATTTTCCATGAAGTGGGCAATATTTTGCCACTGCGCCATTATATTATCGGAACAAGGAGTGCTTTCATCAAGCAGTTGTCGAGTGGACTCTAGTGGAGTATGCCGCTGTTATCGCTTGTGTTTGCAGCTTTTCAATGCCCAGCTTCCGTGCAGTGTCAGATCGTACTTTTTTCACCATGTTTGCGAAACTTTGCTGCAACAAGGTACTGATTCGAATCTATATTCGCTCCATGGATCGATCGTACATCTAACACGCTGAATGAATGCCTTTCATCTATCACAACGTGATTAATTTGGTTTCTCGTGTTGTGATCGGGTGACAGCCATGTGGCTTTGTGAATATTTTTATGTTGAAATCTGGTGCTAATAACTACCATGTTTTTTGCCGCGGCGAAATCTATCAGCCTCAACCCATTACTGGGCGTTATCTCGTGGAGGCTAAACTTTTCGACTGTCTTCCTTCCCTATCTTCGCATTAAAATCTCCCAGAACGATTTTAATATCATGGGCGGGGCAGCGGTCATATTCTCTCTCTAGGCACTCGTGGAAAATATCCTTGGTCTGCTCGTCTGCTTGTCTTCCGTCTGGGCATGGGCACAAATAAGGCTGATGTTGAAGAATTTGGCTTTTATGCGGATTGTGGCTAGCCTCTCATCCACCGGAGTAAAGCTGGAGGCAAGGTGTTTCAGTCTCCGACTAACCACAAATCCACAGCCAAATTCATGCCTCGTGTTATGGCATCTGTAGTTCGTCACCGTTTGGTGTTGTAGTGGCGAATGGCGTCCCAGTCCATCGCACTTCCTGTAAGGCGGTAATATCTGCCTTGTACTTCTCTAATACATCCGCCAGGGCGTATACTGCACCTTCTCTATAAAGAGTGCGGATATTCCAGGTGCAGATTCGCAAATCATGGTCCTTTTTTCGTTTGCGTGGGTCGTCGGTTGGGGGTGTCGGTTTTTTCTATTCCTTTGTTTCTCATAGTAGTTCTCATGGTTTTCGGGGGTCGGGTTACTGGCCCAGCGCCCAACCGCATGGGTTTTGTGGGATTGCACACGTATTCCTCGTTGTTTAGAGCCGCTTGCTCCCAGATCCGACGCTCGCCGCCAGCCGACCCTAACCTGGCAACAGACGTTGATGTTGGCCACTGGTTATTTAAAGGCGCCAATAACTCGCCTTGTCATCTCGAGTATCATTGGCACTCAGTATTTAATTAAGAGCCAGTGCCACCTGACTCCTCACTGAGACTTTTCTCTCGAAAATCGCTGACTGCCCGCGGCAGCATTTGCAGCTACTACTCCGCATAAAAACAGAGCTTTCCACCATCCGCAACCTGTGGACGAGCCCGGTAGCTTTCAGCTAGGCTTCATCTGTATATGTGGAGAAGATACATTTAAAAAATTCAAAAAAATCTATATCGAACTTCTCAAAATTGCGTATATGCATAATTTGAAAAAGATTTATAACACAAGGACAAGCCTTGAGTTCCTTACATGCCAGAAATGTGTGGTATGTCTCCGATTATATTTCAGTGAAAAAAGAGATACCCATTATTTGGCTATTTAATTTTCAAATAATTGTTTGTCGAGTATTTTTATATGGAATTTGATATGCTGGGTGGCGTATGAGATATGACATATGAGAGCATAATTAAATGTCCAATAAATTAAATGGGTTGTGTAACGCAGAGGTAAAGGCAACCGTGGCGCAGAGGTTAGCATGTCCTAGTATGACGCCCAACACCTGGGTTCATATCCCGGCGTGAATATCAGAAAATGTTTCAGCAGTGGTTTTCCCTTTACTAATGCTGGGGTATCCTGCCATGTAGAACTTCTCTCCAAAGAGGTATCGCACTGCGGCACGCCTTTGGGACTCGGCTATAAAAAGGAGACCCCTTATCATTGAGCTTAAACTTGAATCGGACTGCACTCATTGATATGTGAGAAGTTTGCCCCTGTTCCTTAGTGGAATTTTCATGGGCAAATTTTTCAATTAGCTTTAATATCAATCGGGAGAAAATTGTGCAGACAACTTTAACTTTTTGCTTAAGCAAGTCAATGTTTTATTAATTTCAATTACCACTCATTTGATAACGCCCAAGGATACGTTTTATGACCTGCAGTGAATTTACTCCTAAAATAAAATAACCACCTACCGCCACCAAACTCCCTACCTATTTTCCAAGCCAATTGAATCCAATTAACTTTGTCATCGATATGAAAACAAACAGAATTCTGCAATTGATATTAATTTACTCACACACACACACAGAAACACCCACATAAACACATGCTTACTTACAAATGCATCAATGTGTGTTTTATAACGCCAGACCTCATTCATGTTTCTTTCTTTTTTTTTGTTGCTTCATTGCCCCTCACAAAATGATAGCAAAATGAAATTGCTTTTCAGGGTGTTTCCACCTCACACACACACCAACACAAGCACACATACAAACACGTAGGCACTGTAACGCAAAGCATGCCCATGTGTCCAATAAAAATGACATTTAAATGGTTAAAGCTGCAATCGAATGCCAAACAGAATTTAAGACCAAACCGACAATAAGGACAGATATTCAGAAACATTGTGGTTGTGTTGGCAGCAAAGGCTATGGGGGAGGTGAGTTAAGCTAATAAAACCCCCCACAAAACATACCAGAAACAGAAAAAAGAACAAAAAAAGGTATTCTTGGGTCACACTGCCGTTAGGAGCTGCAAGCATTGGAAAAAACACATACAAACTATAAAAGTTCACTGAAATTCTGGCGACTTGTAAGCGCTTTGGCTGCGTTGTACCGTCCATTCGTTCATTCATTTACTCGCTTCTGTGTGATTAAGGGATTTACGGGCATTACGGCTTGGAAAAAAGAACTTTTTCCGAACTGCTAGCCACGTCCGAGTTTCGTCATCACTTTATGTAATGCTCGTATTGTCCTCATTTTTATCGCCCGTCATCAGCAACAGCAGTTACAGTAGCGACTGCTCTGCAGTTGAAGTCGTCGTTATCGGCAGATAAAAATCGTTAAAGTTCACAGTGGGTGGCCATGATTATGAAATGTTTTATTGTGTGGAAAATATGTCTGTGAGCCAGCAACCATCCATTCAACCCCCGCTCACTCGCTCGCTGCATGATGGCGGATTACTCTATGCTTCAAAGTTGTTTAATTAATAAATTATTATTGTTTCTCTCTAGGCCGGATGGGTTTTGTTTTCTATTTAAAAAAGGTTTGGATCACAAAAGCAAATAAAAAAAACAAAATTTATTTACGTAAATTCTTTGAATATGTCATTATAATAATGTAAAAAAAAAATAAAATAAATTAAATGGAATAATGATATAAGATAAAAACGGTACAATAAATTGAATAATTGAATAAAATAAAATAAAATAAAAAAAAAAATAAAAAAAATAAAATAAAATAAAATAAAATAAAATAAACTAAAATAAAATTAAATAAAATAAACTAAAATAAAATTAAATAAAATTAAATAATTTAAAAAAAAAATAAAATAAAATAAAGTAAAATAAAATAAAATTAAGTAAAATAAAATAAAATAATACAAATTAAAATAAAATAAAATAAAAAAAATAAAAAAAAATAAAATAAAATAAAAAAAAAATAAAATAAAATAAAATAAAATAAAATAAAATAAAATAAAATAAAATAAAATAAAATAAAATAAAATAAAATAAAATAAAATAAAATAAAATAAAATAAAATAAAATAAAATAAAATAAAATAAAATAAAATAAAATAAAATAAAATAAAATAAAATAAAATAAAATAAAATAAAATAAAATAAAATAAAATAAAATAAAATAAAATAAAATAAAATAAAATAAAATAAAATAAAGTAAAATAAAATAAAATAAAATAAAATAAAATGAAATGAAATAAATTAAAATAAAATAAAACAAAATAAAAAATAAAATAAAATAAAATAAAATAAAATAAAATAAAATAAAATAAAATAAAATAAAATAAAATGAAATGAAATAAATTAAAATAAAATAAAATAAAATAAAATAAAATAAAATAAAATAAAATAAAATAAAATAAAATAAAATAAAATAAAATAAAATAAAATAAAATAAAATAAAGTAAAATAAAATAAAATAAAACAAGTAACAGCGTGCTAAGTTTGGCTGGGCCGAATCTTATATGCCCTCCAACATGGATCGCATTTGTCGAGCTCTTGCCACGGTATCTCTTTTTAGGCAAACAAAGGATAAAAAAAGAATTGCTATGTTATTGGAACAATATCAAGTTATAGTTCATTTCGGACCATAATTGAACTGAATATTTGAGACCATAGTAGAAGTCATTGTGTAAAATTTCCGCCAAATCTGGAAAGAATTGCGCACTTTAGGAGCTGATGAAGTTAACTAGGGAGATCAGTTTATAGGGGAGCTGAATTAGGCTATGAACCGATTCATACCATTTTCGACACGTATGTTAAAGGTCATAAGAGAAGCCGTTGTACAAAATTTCAGCTAAATCGGATAATAAGTGCGCCCTCTAGTGGTTTATATGGTAGCTATGTCAGGTTACGGACCGATTTGAACCATTCTTAACACAGTTGTGGGAAGTCAAATCAAAACACTTCATGCAAAATTTCAGGCAAATCGGATAGGAATTGCTCCCTGTAGAGGCTCAAGAATCAAGACCCCCAGATCGGTTTATATGGCAGCTATATCAGGTTATGGACCGATTTGAACTATTCTTAGCACAGTTGTTGAAACTCATAACAAAATACTTCGTGCAAAATTTCATTCAAATCGGATAAGAATTGCGCCATCTAGTGGCTCAAGAAGTCAAGACCCCAGATCGGTTTATATGGCAGCTATATCAGGTTATAGATCGATTTAAACCATACTCAGCACAGTTGTTGGTAGTCATTATAAAACACCTTATGCAATATTTCAGCCTAATCGGATACGAATTGTGCTCTCTAGCGGCTCAAGAAGTCAAGATCCCAGATCGGTTTATATGGCAGCTATATCAAAACGTGGACCGATATAACCCATTAACAATCCCAACCGAACTACACTAATAAGAAGTATTTGCGCAAAAGTTCAAGCTGCTGGCTTTACTCCTTCGAAAAACAGACAGACGGACGGACGGACAAACGGTCGGACATGGCTAGTTCGACTTAAAATGTCATGACGATCATGAATATATATATATATATATTATGGGGTCTTAGAAGAATATTTCGAGTAGTTACAAACAGAATGACGAATAATAGTTGACAAATGTGCTTAAGAAGTATACTCAAGAAGAATGGTACATAGGGCGGCAATTTAAGTTAAGAAGTCTTATAATGCACAGAACAAAATTTTAAAAAAAATGTTATGGGAAATAGGGCGACCCCAAGGCACATGTCCCGAAATGGAGGGTGCCTCGGAAAAACTTAATTATTTGAAAGGTCAATAAACACAAAAGTACTTCAGTCTTAGTTTTGATTCTTTTTTTATTTGAGAATACATTAAATCAATTTTTTTATTGCTGTCTTGAAAATGACATCGGGTAAATGGCGACCACCATTGCTAATGAAGTCGATTTTTGAAATTCATATCTACTCTTTGCAGCACAACAATTGGTATGTTGGCAATGGCGTCGCAAATGAAATCGCACGGATTCAAATCTGTAGAGCGTGCAGGCCATTGAAGATGCCTCTAAAAGAGATTTTGCCGGTCGAGGAAATGTTTTCGCAACTAATTCATTGAGCCTCGGGCTGAGTGTGCTGTGGCTCCATCATGTTGAAACCACACGTTTCTAACGAAATAAGTTAACCCACGACTGAATCGAATTACGGCCAGCATCGAGTCTGTGAGGAAGAATTTCAAAGTGAGCACGGAAGGCACATTGCTTAGCAACAAGTAAGCGACCGTTAGAAAAGAAACTCTCGACGGCGAAGGCTCGCTACTCCCTAGATCTGACTGAAAAGAGAAACAAACTTGGTGACTTCCTCATTCCCTCCCCTCTTGATCCCCTTCCCACGCAACTCACCGCTCGGTAGTATTTCCAAAGAAGTAAGTTTCTGTGGAGAACCCTGTACTAATATCACATCAGTACTCCAAGTCGATTTAGCCATGACCTTTCGCCTGTCTGTCGAAAGTACGTTGCCATTCGAAAGTGTCAAGTTAGGCAATTGAAATTTTGCACGAATACTTCCTAAATGGGCCAAATCAGACTATGCTTTGACATAGCTGCCGTATAAACTGATCTCCTGATATAACATGATATGAGAATGGCACAAATCTGTCAATAATCTGCGCCAAGTATTGAAATCGGTTGATATGCGGTATACATACTAGTACAGGCCCCATATATACCGATCTTGCGATTGGACTATTAATGTCCGATTTGATTGGAATGGGATATGGGATAAGGGATAAGAGAATAAAAACAAATATTAATCATCGAAAATCGCTTTATTGTTGATCACAATATTCTCCATTAAGATCTATACAATTTTGTATGCGTTTGAACCAATTGTCGAAGCACTTTTGCCGCTCTGATTGAGGTATCTCCAAAACATGCATTCATAACGAATAAACCCCTTCTTTAGGTGTCGAAAAAAGGTTGACCTCTCATTTTATGTTTTACCTACGGGAATGAAAAGAAGTCAGGACTTTACGGCAGATGACTCATCAAATCGATGTTTTTTGAGTGCTCAAAAATGCAGTTCTTTGAGCCGATGTGTGAGAGCTCGCATTGTCGTGGTGAAGAGTGATCCATTTTCGGCGGTTGATTTTCCTGATTTCTTGGAGGACAACTGGCAAAAAAATGGCTGCGTATTACTCAGAATTGACTGTTCTGGTTTGTTGTAGTGCTGAATAAATTCACGCCGAAAGTGGTAAAAAATAATCGTACGAGAATGTTCACGACTTAATTCCATTCTTTGGGCGAATAAGTTACTGTAAACAACACAAATAGCGCTCAAAACGTTCTGAGTATAACCTCAAAAATGACAAGCTTTACGATAGAGCTGTCAGCTGGCAGATTGCAGCACAAGGGTTTTCCAATCCTGAAATATAAAAGGCAACCCTCGTAGTCCTTCTGTTTCCTCTTCTAAGATTCTTCCACATTTGACAGCAGATACGATTTCATGTCGAAGTCATTAAAACCCATTTTTCTTCTGTAAATGGTCATAAAATTATACGAATATATTTTTCTTGTTTGTTTCTCTTTCGTGACGAGCTCTATTATCGCAGAGTTTCTTTGCAAGTAAAAAAGACAAGCCAAAAGACAGCCCTTTTGGGCTGTTATCGCAGAAATCATCCAAATCATCATCTTGTGGATAGATACCCACCGCCCAGAAGCCTTAAGGTAGATCTACATGATCTAGAGCGTGAGGTCCAGCGCTACAAGAGAGAACCTCTAGATCAAGCGGCATATCAAGCGGGTCTGAACAACATTCATGCAGACACGGTACAGACGCGTTAACTGGCTACCGGGTGAATGTAGTCCTTGGAGAACGACCGCCACCCATTGCACCCGAAGAAATCGACCTCCCCCGGCAAACCAGAGTGATTCTGGCTCAATTACGTTCCGGCAGATGCAGCCGCCTCAATTCCCACAGAGCTAGGATTGATGCCGACGTGCAAGATGTATGTCCCGACTGTAACCAGGGACCGCACGATACACGTCACCTGTTTAACTGCCCGGCCAGACCCACTCGACTCAGACCCAGATCCCTGTGGACGCACCCCATCTTAGTCGCGGAGTTCCTGGGTCTTGACACTCAACAGAATCAAGCAGACGAAAGATAGTACACAATAAACTGCTACAACAACAACAACAACAAGCCAGAGATTGCAACACCCCAACCACTAGGGGATGCGTTTCGTCTTTGGTTAGAAGACTTTTCGACAATATTAGGTTGATGACTTCAAGGGCCGTGCATTGGTATGTTCTATCTGAATCGTATTAATAGCGAAAACGCCTCCAAGATACAAATAGTACATAACAACGCTCGACAACCGTGTCTTTTAGCTGTGCTTTTCCCAATGCATGTGTTCTCTCAAAGACTCTTTATTTGTGTTGGCTATTGTCTCGCTCGGACTATCTTAGCATTTTAAAGTGAGGCGACCCTCAGATACTTGGTCCAGTGTGGTTAGAAATTTTAACCTAAAGTTAAGAATTACCATTTATAAGATAACAAAAGAGAAGAAACAGTTTTCCATTTCAATGAGATGAGGTGATGTGATGTACTAATCCCAAACAATTGAAGAGGAAAATCCTTTAAATGGGATTAAATGTCACTTTCATAGAAAAATCTATGATTTCGACATGCCATGTTATGGATGTGGAGCACCATGTGTTGTTTGTTTTTGCATTTCGATGCCATATTCCCAAAGAAGAGTATTTTCCAATAACCAGAGGCGTCCGTTGTGTTTGTCCATGGCCACTCTGTTCATTCATTCACTGCTGTCTTCAGGTATTTGTCATACAGCTGTCAATGACATCAAAGACAGACCGTTTTGTTCATTCACAGACATTTAACTGAATATGGATAATGGGCAAATGGAACAATAAATGCTCTCATTTATATTTTACGAAACACAAAACCATCATTGAATGACATGACAGCATTTAACAATTTGTCCTGGCGAGCAACTAATTAAAAAGCTACACGAACGGCAGACAGAACAATTTGTCCCACAAATATCCCCAGAGGAGTGCAGTCAAGCAGACACCTCCAACTAGAAGACAGAAAGGCAGTGAAAACTTTTTGTTTTCTTTACCATTTGCAACAACTTGGACGAATAGTTTTTGATGAATACTCGTAGCAGCAAAGGCTTCACCAAACTTTCTCCAACTATGGCAAAAGTTGTAAGCCATTCAATGCCAGGCTGTAGAAGCTGTATGTGACCCGTATAGAGTTGGTAAGGATTTCATTTAGTTTATTCTGTATAGAAATCAGAAAGAGAATAAAAGAGAGGGAGAGAGAAGATTGCTTTAATTAATGAAATAAAAGCGAGATACATAAACTATTTAAAGTATGACGAGAATTGCAGAATATATTCACAGCCTAAGGAGACTTTAAGTTCTGTAAGTAAAGTTTTTAAAATCTTCCACAAACCTTCGTGTTAGATATTTTTGTAGTCACACCAAACGGGAAGAGTTGGATTATGAAAATTGGCAAACACAATTATTGTACATTCTCAATCCAATCCTACTTTTCAATAAACGTTATCTTAAGTTATTCCAAAAATTAAAGGTTTCTTAAAGAAAGGTTAAGGAAAAGTAGCCTGAGCGAACGCCCCACCCAAATCACGAGAAGCTTAGCTGAAAGCTACCGGGCGCGTCCACAGGTTGCGGATGGTGGAAAGCTCCGTTTTTATGCGGAGTAGCTGCAAATGGGGCCGCGGGCAGTCAGCGATTTTCGAGAGGAGAGTCTCAGTGAGGAGTCAGGTGGCACTGGCTCTTAACTAAATACTGAGTGCCAATGATACTCGAGATGACAAGGCAAGTTATTGGCGCCTTCAAATAACCAATGACCAACATCAGCGTCTGTGCCCAGGTTAGGGGCGGCAGGCGGCGACCGTCGGATCTTGGAGCAAGCGGCTCGCCACAACGAGGGATACATGTGCAATCCCACAAAACCCATGCGATTGGGGCGCTGGGCCAGTAACCCGCCCCCCGAAAACTGTGAGAACTACTATGAGAAACAAAGGAATAGTAAAAACGGACCCCCCTCAACGTTGACGACCCACGCAAACGAAAAAAGGACCATGATTTGCGGATCTGCACGAGCGCCTAGAGAGAGAATATGACCGCTGCCCCAGCCCATGATAATAAAATCGTTCTGGGGAATTTTAATGCGAAGATAGGGATGGAAGACAGTCGAAAAGTTTAGCCTCCACGAGATAACGCCCAGTAATGGGTTGAGGCTGATAGATTTCGCCGCGACAAAAAACATGGTAGTTAGTAGCACCAGATTTCAACATAAAAATATCCACAAAGCCACATGGCTGTCAACCATCAAAACACGAAGCGATCACATTGTGATAGATGGAAGGCATTCATCGTACATACATCTACGATCGATCCGTGGAGCGAATATAGATTCGAATCATTACTTTGTGGCAGTAAAAGTTCGCACTCGTTTGAACATGGCGAGGAAAGTACGATCTGACACTGCACGGAAGCTGGACATTGAAAAGTTGCAAACACAACAAATGGCAGCGGCATACTCCACTCGACAACTGCTTGATGAAAGCACTCCTTGTAACGATGATATAATGGCGTAGTGGCAAACCATTGCCCTTACTTTACTTTAATTGGCTATGACAGAATATTTCTTCCACTAGCCGAACGTAGAATAGCGTTCCAAGCACCTCGATCTTCTACGCTCATTCTAAGATCTCTGACACCAAGTTTCAAAAGGTGTCTCCCAACGCTTGATCTTTCCATCGGGCTTTTGGTCTTCCCGGTTTGCGTGTACCACCGTGTTTGCCTTCAAAAGACTTCTTGGCTGGAGCTTCTTCATCCATTCTGACAACATGACCTAGTCAACGCAGCCCTTGTGTTTTGATGCATGCAACTATGCTATTGTCGTCATTAAGCTCATACAGCTCGTGGCTCATACGTCGTCTATATTCTCCGTTAACGCAAACTGGTCCATATATTTTACGAAGAATCTTTCTCTCAAATACTCCAAACACTGCCTCATCTCCTTTCACAAGTACCCATACTTCAGAGCCATATAACAGCACGGGTAGTAGCAGTGTCTTGTATAATGTAATCTTCGTCTGTCGAGAGGTGGCCTTGTTTCTAAACTGCTTACTTAGTCCAAAGTAGCATCTGTTTGCCAGTATTATTTTTCGCTTAATCTGAAAACTGGTGTCATTCGTTTCGGTTACGGCGGTGTCGAGATAGATGAAGTTACTGACTGTCTCAAAGTTGTGGTTCTCAATTAGTTTATCTGCTCGGTTGTGCTAGGCTTTTTGGGAGTTGAAACCATCCATTTCGTCTTATCTCCATTTACTGTCAGACCCATTTTTATTGACTCTCTTTTCAGCTACAACTTCCGGTGACCGACCTATGATGTCGATATCGTTGGCATAGGAGAGTAACATGTGCTCTCCTGTGATTATTCACATCTGCATCTCATATAATCTTCTCCAACAGGATATTAAAGAGATCAGATCACACGATAGGCTGTCTCCTTGTCTTGAACCTCGTTTGGTATTAAATGGTTCGGAGAGATTCTTTCCTATTCTTACTGAGAAAAGCGTATCAGCAAGAGTCATCCTGCAGAGTCTTATTAATTTTGCAGGGATATCAAACTCAGACATGGCTTGATATACCTGTGAACGTAAAGCAGTATCGAAGGCGGCTTTGTAGTCAACAAAGAGGTGGTTGGTGTTGATTTGTCCTTCTTGGGTCTTTTCCAGGATTTAGCGCAGTGTGAATATCTGGTCTAGGGTGGATTTACCAGGTCTAAAGTCGCATTGATAGGGCCCAATTATCTCATTGACTTTAGGTTTTAATCTTTCACACAGTACGCTCGAGAGTATCTTGTATGCGATGGGGAGGAGACTTATTACTCTGTAGTTGGCACATTCCGTCTTGTCTCCTTTCTTGTGTGCGGGACATAGTATGCTGAGATTCCAATCAACGGGTATGCGCTCTCCTAGCCAGATTGCGCAGTTAAGCTGATGCATACGCCTTATCAGCGTGTAGCCCCCGGTCTTAAATAGTTCTGCGGGTAACCCGTCGGCTTCTGCTGCCTTGTTGTTATTTAGTCGAACCTCATTTTGACTAGGAGGTAAACATTCTATGCCATCATCATTGATTGGTTCTGCGGTATCCTCTTCACCGACAACGTCGGACACTAGCAGTTGGGTAATATGTTCTTTCCATATCCTCATCATGTTGTCGGTGTCAGTTACCAGATTTCCTTCTTTGTCTCTGCAGGAGGATGTGCCTGCACCAAAGCCATCGGTTTGATGTTTAATTCTTTGGTAGAATTTCTGGACTTCATTCTGACTCCTGTACATCTCGATTCGCTCACACTCATGTTTTTCCATTTCCTTTTTCTTTCTGCGGAATATGCGTTTTTCCTCTCTCTTCTGCTTCTCCTTTATCTGGCGCGTTGCTACTGATTGCAGGGTTGCTCTATATGCCGCATTATTGGCTTCAGTAGCATCTCGACACTCTTGGTCGTACCATGGGTTTCTTGGAGGAGGTTTACGGTACCCAAGTACGGATTTCGCGGCATTTTCCATGGAGTGGGCAATGGTTTGTCACTGCGCCAACGGAACAAGGAGTGCTTTCATCAAGCAGTACTGTCATTCGAGTAGTTTATGCCGCTGCCATCTGTTGTGTTTGCAGATTTTCAAGGTCGAGCTTCCGTGCAGTGTCAAATCGTACTTTCCTCGCCATGTGCGAGGGTGCGAAACTTAACACCACTTCAAAATTTCAGGTAACTCGAGTAATAATTGCGCCCTCCAGTGGCTTAAAAAGTCAAACTGGGAGATCGGTCTATATGGCAGCTATATCAGGTTTTATACCGATTTAGACCATACATGGAATCGTTGTTGGAAGTCATACCAGAACAACATATGCAAAATTTCAACCATACTGGATAAGTATTGCGGCCTCTAGAAGCCCAAGAAGTCTAATCGGGAGATCGGTTCATATGGCGGCTATATCATGATATGGACTAATTTAGACCGTACTCAACACAGTTGTTAAAAGTGAAAATAGAACATTTCATGCAATATTTCGGCCAACTCGGATAGGAAGTGCGCCCTCTAGAGGCTTAAGTCTAATCGGGATATCGGTTTATATGGCGGCTATATCAGGTTATGAACTGATTTAGGCTATACTTGGCACAGTTGTTGGGAGTCATACCGGAAGATTTGATGCAAACTTTTAGCAAAATCGGATAAGAATTGCGCCCTCTAGAAGCTGTAGAAGTCAGGACCCAAGGTCGGTTTATATGTCAGCTATATCAGGTTATGAACCCATTTACACCGCCCCAGGCATAGTTATCAGAAGCGATACGAAAATACCACATGCAAAATTTCAGCCAAATCGAATGAGAATTGGTTATCAACCGATTTCGACCATACCTGTCAAAGTTGTCGGAAGCGATCTCAAAAATATATTTAGCCAAAATTTGGGACAGTGAGTTGCGTAATGCCTCTCAACATCTTTCTGCAATATGGCATAGATCGGTTCAGATATGGATATAGCTGCCATATAGACCGATCTCTCGATTTAAGGTTTTGAGCCCATAAAAGGCACATTTACTGTCCAATGTTGCCGATATTTGGGACAATGAGTTAACTTAATCCCCTTGACATTTTTCTGCAATTTGGCCAAGATTGGTCCAGTTTTGGATATAGCTGTCATATAGACCGATCTCTCGATTAAAGGTTTTGGGCCCATAAAATGCACATTTATTGTCCGATGTCGCCGAAATTTGTGACAGTGAGTTGTATTAGGCAGCTCGACATTTTTCTGCAATTTGGCCCATATCGGTTCAGATTTCGATATTGCTGGCGTATACACCGATCTCTCCATATAAAGTCTTGGTCCCATTAAAGGCACATTTATTATCCGATTTCGTTGAAATTTGACACAGTGACTTATGTTAGGCTTTTCGAAGTCCGTATCGTATATACCAAAAAGCCAATGTTTGTTCTACTAAATTGAACAATGACTTGTACTCATTAGACCACTCAATGTTCGTGTCGAATTTGGTTCAAATCGGTAAATATTTCGATATAGCTGCTATGGAGCATAAGGTATGCATTTTCACCGGATTTTGACGAAAGGTGGTTTACGTATATACCCGAGTTGGTGGGTATCCAAAGTTCGGCCCGGCCGAACTTAACGCTTTTCTACTTGTTTTAAATCATTTTGTAAGTTAGTCTGCTGTAATAAAAAAATTATCAGACTGTAGAAAATTGGTATTATTTACATTAACAGCCTGTTTGCCGATGTCGAAGTTTGCTTTTCGATCGTCCGGGCTTCTTTTTCCGATCTATACTCGTCTTTATAGACGGTTTTTAGTATATATTTTTGATGAGTTTTTAAGTCTTTTAACTTTAATGAATTTGTCTATACATTGAAATTCTTCCCTTTGTGCTCAAATTGCAGTTTAAACAAAAACTTGAGTGACTCGAAAAATTCGTTTCGAGTTAGACTAACAGTCTATAATTTAAAAATTTAATATAACATTTTTTGCAAAATTTATGACAGCAAAAAATGTTTGCTGTTTTAACATGAAAATTCAGCTGTTCCATTACCGCAAATTTTCTCTTGCCACAAATAACATCTCAAAGGCTTTTAATATTAGTCCCATATTGTCCCGGTCGGACTACATACCTTTAGGAGGGTTTTATTCCCAAATAGGGAGACCGAAATTGAGGCCTCTTGCTACATGTAGCAGTATCCTCAGTTACTTAATGGAATATTCATCGGAAATTTAGTGGTAATATCCTCAATGATATTGAAGTATGTATTTATGTATACTCAATTCAGATATGCTAAATATTTCATTCTAAAGACCAGCAAATACTATCAATGGGAAGTCTTTGTGATAACGTCACTGATTCCTCCTTCATTCTTTTTTCATCGACTATCCTCTCAGTGGTTTAACTTATGGACCAGATTTAACTGCAAATTGGTTACCATCATTCATTCTTTCTCCAACAGAGACTGACTGACTGACAGCTCCCTCTAGCATCTAGAAATGGCAAATGGCAAACAATAAAAGACAGCATGTTCACGCTCAACTGCCACAAAAGAAAAGTTCGCTGGCATTTTCAAGCTTCCAACATTAATCTTTGTGCCATTAGAAAAATTGCTTTCCATTCGCACAAAGAAGATAACAAGCGACTATTTCCTGCCTGGCTGGCTGGATGGTTGTTGGGATGGCATGAATGGCAAAAGTTCTGAGGCAGTTTGCAAAGTGGATTCTGAGTAGCAGCAGACATCTTTTGTTCGAATGCACTCGAATGTAACCTTTGATATGCGACTAAAGACAAAGGAGATCCCGGTACATGGAGGTTTATGTAGTTTATATACATAGATATAACATAAAATATAATAAATAGATGCTTTTTCCTATGTGTGTGTGTGTGTGTGTGTGTGTGTGGTATATAAAACCCAACAATGTGATAGAATCGAAAAAAGAAAAACGCAAAAACATGAAATATCCCACATGCCGAGTTCAGTCACTGCTGTTTTAAGGCACTCAATAACGAGTGCACTCATATTACCAGACCAATGGTGAGTACATAAGCCGGGTAGAGCAAACAGCTCAATTTACTGCTCAGCCACACGAACTGAGTGCCAAAAGCAGAAGGCTGTGTATGCTCTCTGCCATATTTCGATCTCCTCCGATTTCCATTAACCGTGCGGCAGTTTGCCAAAGATAATCTGCACAAGGCAGATGGGTGAGTGCAAGCATGTGTTGGTGACTGTTTTGTCCTTCTGCCGGCTTCAATGGCCCTGTGTGTCTGTTTTTGTTATCATCATGTCCTCGATTTGTACGTTTTCCTTTTTTGGTTTCCTTCGCATGCTTCCTGGCTGCCTAGCCTGTTGTTGTAGTTTTTGTTGCTGTGCAATTAAATTTCGTCCTCCCCAGTGTGGTGTTTTTTTTTCTATTTAAACAATTCCTTGCCACAGTGCTGGGGTGTAAGTAAATGAGGGTCGTTTGTTTGTTGTTTGCTTTCAGGCTTCAGTTGGCCCGTCTTAGGATAAACGTGAGAGTACGCTTGAGTGCATGTGTGTGTGTGTGTGTGTGCTGGGTATTGGGTGCCCAATGTCATTTAATGCGTAAACGTGTTTCATACGTAGCAACTCACACCACACCACAGCACAGCACAGCACAGCACAGCCTTCAATGAATTAAATGCCGCTTTTGGTGTGTAGAGGGCCCAACAAATAACGAAAAGAGAATGAAGAAAGAATAACAGAACACAACAGAAACCAGATGAGTCTGGCAATTCCAGGAATTGTCAATATTATCCTGAAGTGTTATCAACTGTATGTTTTATGTTTGCTCGCACACACACACACACACACTCATGTACTTATTTATGCCTTCTCATACAGCTATGCTTTAGCCGCTACCCATGAATATGCGGCAGCTCTTCTGTCTGTCGTTCCTTCACATTCATGCCACAGAGAAGTTTTGAATTTTTTACGTATTTTCTGCTGACTCTATGGTTGTTGTTGTTGCTGTTGTTATCGATGTTCTACTGGCTGCCATTCGTTTATGCTGCCTTTACTGGCATTTGTTGTTGGGGGGTTTTTTTTTCCTTTTGGACTCTTGGGAAGAATGAAGGAAAACACGACAATCAGAAATTGGTTAAAAGTGTGGGATTTGTTGTTCATTAAATTTTGCCGTGAGACGAGGCACAGTGTTGAAAAAACACAGTTTAGGGTTTAAAAAATTCTTCGAGGTTAGAGGAAGATACTACAGTAATTTTGACCGATCAATATCCACCACCAGGAGGCTACCTTATGTAGCCTCGCCTCGAACGCCTGGGCTCAAATCCTTGCGATTACTTAAAAAAATGTCATCTTACATACACATCAATAAGGGCTAACCGATAAAAGTTTTCAAGTTCAGTGATAAAATATCTCTTCTTTTCCCAAGAGCGAACAGAGTGCCGCAGAGCGACATCATTTCGTAGAGAAGTTTTACACGGTGATTATCTTACAAATGTCGCCAGAACAAGGAGTGCGATTATCCCTTCCTTGTGCTGGCGACAGTTGTGAGATAATCACCGAGTAAAACTTCTCTACGAAATCATGTCGCTCTGCGGCACTCTGTTCGCTCTTGGCAAAAGAAGAGGTCTTTTATCACTGAACTTGAAAACTTTTATCGGTTAGCCCTCATTGATATGAGAGTTATACCCGCAATTTCTAAAAGTGATAGTAGGGAGATACATACATGGGAGCAATTTCGAAACATGAACCGATCGATAGGAAAATCTCCATTGAACTTAAGAGTCCCAAGAGAAAACTTCGTGCCAAATTCCTTATGAAATTGGTTAAGAAATAAAAAAACAAATAAAAAGGCGTTAAGTTCTGCCGTGCCGAATTTTGGATACTCATCACCTCGGGTATATATAAAAGCCACCTTTCGTCAAAATCCGGTGAAAAATGCAAATCTTATGCCCAATAGCAACTATGTCGAAATATGTTCCGATTTAGACCAAATACTAGTAAGTGCAAGTCATTGTTCAATTGTGTATAACAAAATATTAGCCTTTTCAGTAGCTATATAAAAAAACCGATCAAGCTGAACATAAGTCACGGTGTCAAATTTCAGTGAAATCGGATTATAAAAGCGTCTTTTATGGGGCTAAGATTTTAAATCCAGATATCGGTCTCTATGACAGCTATATCCAAATCTGGACCGATTTGGACCAAGTTACACAAAAATGTTGAAAGAGCCTAACACAACTCACTGTCCCAAATTTCGTTGAAATCGGACAATAAATGCGCCTTTTAAAGACCCAAAACCTTAAATCGAGAGATCGGTCTATATGACAGCTATATTCAAATCTGGACCGATATAGATCAAATTAAAGAAGGACGTCGAAGAGCCCAACACAACTCACTGTCCCAAATTTCGGGCACATCGGACAATAAATGCGCCTTTTATGGCCCCAAAACCTAAAACCATGAGATCGGTCTATATGGCAGCTATATCCAAATCTGAACCGATCAAGGTCAAATTGAAAAATGATGTCGAAGGGCCTAACACAACTCTCTGTCCCAAATTTCAGCAAAATCGGATAACAAATGTGGCTCTAATGTGCCTTAGACCCTAAATCTGAGGATCGGTCTATATGGCAGCTATATCCAAATCTAAACAGATCAAGGCCAAATTGAAAGAAGATGTCGAAGAGCCTAACCTAACTCACTGTCCCAAATTTCAGCACAATCGGACAACAAATGTGGCTCTAATGGGCCTAAGACCCTAAATCATCCGATCGGTCCACATGACAGCTATATCCAAATCTGGACCGATCAAGGCAAAATTTAAGAAAGATGTTGAAGGGCCTAACATAACTCTCTGTCCCAAATTTCAGCAAAGTCGGATAATAAATGT
Source organism: Stomoxys calcitrans (assembly GCF_963082655.1). Classification (NCBI taxonomy): domain Eukaryota; kingdom Metazoa; phylum Arthropoda; class Insecta; order Diptera; family Muscidae; genus Stomoxys; species Stomoxys calcitrans. Next base: position 156,357,800 of record NC_081556.1, on the reverse strand, counting down.
GGCTTTTAAGGGCCTAAGACCCTAAATCTGAGGATCGCTATATATGGCAGCTATATCAAAATCTCGATCGATCTGAGCCAAATTGACGAAGAATGTCGAAGGGCCTAACACAACTCACTGCCCCAAATTTCAGCGAAATCGCATAGTAAATGTGGCTTTTATGGGCCTAAGATCCTAAATCGGCGGATCGGTCTATATGGGGGCTATATCAAGATATAGTCCGATGTAGCCCATCTTCGAACATAACCTGCTTATAGACAAAAAAATAATCTATGCAAAATTTCAGCTCAATATCTCTATTTTTAAGGACTGTAGCGTGATTTCAACAGACAGATGGACAGACGGACGGACATGGCTAGATCGTCTTAGATTTTTACGCTGCCGAGCAGAAAATCGAGAGGCCCGAGAGGCTTTGGATCACCAAGTTTACTCATGTCAGTCCTCTGGCCTACACGGCAAAACCTCTGCCCTTTCCTTTTTCCTAACTCCATTATTGTTTAGCACCTAAAGCAAGGCGGAAGGTACTATCTTTAGATAAGGCTTTGATCTCATTCTTACACTCCTAGATTACTCGTCACCTTAATGTCCTGGCTGTTATAGCCCTAATGACCAGTTTATAGTTTGTCGGATGTTCAAACTCGAAGTCTCGCGTTAACACCATACCACCTCTCGTGTTTATCCGGCTCTCCGCCTTAGGACCGTATCATCGTCTGGCAGTCAGAAATAGACCGCATTCCCTGGGTCCTTAAAGTAAACCTCCAGGCCCACTCTGACCTCTAGTTTTGATCTATCCGTGTAGCATGAACTTCCAGATAGCAATACGGAGTTCTGTCAATCCAAGACTGTGCCGCTGGCAACAGTGCCTCTCACTCAAGCTCAAGTGTCGTCTCTGGTATCCGATCCGAAGCATCTTCCATACCTATTGTTGCGATGATTATACTACGATGGTATAACCTGATCCCATCCCCTATACTGCTGTTGAAAGTCACTATAAATTATTCCATACAACATTTCAGCCAAATCATACAGAAATTTCTACTTCCAGGGGCTCAAGAAGTCAAATCAAGAGATCGTTTTGGTCTACCTCAAAAAAAGTCTCTGTGCTAAATTTGAACCGGAAAGCTTTATTCGTTCTACCTCCACCGGGATTTCAGCAGACGGAAGGACGGACTTTGCTAGATGACTTAAAATATCAAGACGATCCAGAATATATACTTTATGGGGTCGCAGATCAATATTTCGAGGTGTTACAAACGAAATGACTAGGTTAGAATACCCCCATCCTATGATGGTGGGTATAAATTTCAGCGGTGGTTATCCCCTCCTAATGCTGGCAATGTTTGTAAGGTACTTTGCCATGTAAAAACTTGATTCCAAAGAGGTGTCACACTGTGGCAAACCCTTCGATTTCGGGTAGGTAAAATGGAGGTACCTGATCATTGAGGTTAAACTTGAATCGGACAGCATTCATTAATATTCGAGATGTCTACCCTGCTCCTTAATGGAGGTCTTTCGTAACCCTAAGTCTTATAGCAGCCACTGCGGCTGTGAGACTTAAGGCGATGGGAGAATGGATTGAGGATGGGAGCAGCTCATACCATCGCGGTATAATCGAGGCGACGATAGGAAACCTGGAGGGAAGGGAAGAGGTTTGCGATTGGATACCAGAGATAAAACCTTGAAGTTGAGTTCGAGGCACTGCTACCACCGGCACAGTATTGCATTGACGGAACCCTAGTATTGCCATCTGGAAGATCATGTTGCACGGAAGGATCAACACTACAGGACAGAGTGGGCCTGGTGGTTCACATTGAGAACCCAGAGACTGTGATCTGTTTTAGACAACCTGACCATAATACGGTCCTGCAGGCGGAGATCCGGGCGATCACGGAATGCTTGAAGTGAGGTGGTGCTAACACGAGTACGTCGAGTGTGAACATCTTTACCGACAGTAAAATGGCCATAAGGGCAATAACAACCAGGACGGTAAGGTCACGAACAGTCTTGCAGTGTAAGAAGGACATTAACGCCTTCTCTGAGTATGGGAAAATCCGCATCGTTTGGGTGCCGAGCCATAACGAAGTAAGGGGAAATGAAAGGGCAGACGATTTGGCGCTGAAGGCCAGAAGACTGCCGTCAATAAACTTGGTTAACCCGAGGACTTTCGGGTCGACCCAGTCCAAGTTAAGGAAGTGGGCGACGAATGCGTATGGAACAGCGTAACGGTCGGTAGGACGGCGAAAATCCTTTGTGGGGATCCAGATCGTGAGCAGACGAGGCTATTACAGAAAGGAAGTAAGAAGGAGGTCAGTATAGCTATTGGTATCATAACGGTACACATGGGACTACGAGCTGGCTTATGTAGAATCGCTGCGGCAAGTGATTTGAGCATATGTAAGGCATGCGGAGAAGATGATGAGACGTTGGAGCATTTCCTTTGTCATTGCCAGGCTTTCAGGTCCAAGAGATACCGGCACTTAGGGGGAGACACAATACCAGATATGATCCAACTTAGGAGAGTGGTATGGAAAACAATTAAGAATTTTGTAAATAGCACGGAATTCATAACTGAAAATTTTCTTTTTAGAGGTTACTTTATAATTTATAGACGGATTATATCTACACCCTCTTTTCAGCCTAACCTAACCTAAGGACTATTGGAAACTATTGGTATCCGATATTAGTGGTCACGAGCGTACCTCCAAGTCAATCCCAATCAATGCAGTGAAAAAAAAACCCTATAAGGCTACAGCAGCCGATGGGTTGCCTACTGGTTCATTTAATACCGAAGAGTGCTTTGATAAGGCACATATTCCGAAAATATTGAAGGGTTAATATAGGGGGCCACCGTAGCGCAGAGGCTAGCATGTCCACCTACGACGCTGAACTTCTGGGTTCGAATCCTGGCGAGACCATCAGAAAAAAATTTCAGTGTGGGTTTTCCCCTCCTAAAGCTGGCAACAATTGTGAGGTGCTATGCCATGTAAAACTTCTCTCCAAAGAGGTGTCGCAGTGCGGCACCTCGTGCGGACTCGGCTATAAAAAGGAGGCCCCTTATCATTGAGCTTAAAACTTGAATCGGACTGCACTCATTGATAGGTGAGTAGTTTGCCCCTGTTCCTTAGTGGAATGTTCATGGGCAAAATTTGCATTTGCAATATAGGAACACTTTTTTGCTACTGTTGCTATGGTGCTGAATGACGGGGTTCAAATCCTGGCGGAAATGACGAAAAACTATTTTTTATTTTAGTGTTCGTTTTTGCTCATTAAATCTGGTGGCACTTGTGAGGACCTCAGTCACCTTGTTATCGTTTTTTTTTAGCCTATTGAATCGGCTAAAAACAAGAGGTCTCTTGTTATCGAGCTGAAAAATGTTATCGAAAATCCCTAAAAAAAATTGTCGTGTACAAATTGGTAAACCCCCTGAAATGATTTTGCAGCACTGTGCTGATTAGCGTTATATTCGTTTCAGAAGAAACATGGATGCTTAGTTATGTGCTCATTAAAATCGAAGTTTATCATATGGAACTTAAACTCAAACCCTAAATTCAAGTACAAATGCAAATATGCTGCATAAAAATTAACCTTAACGAGGTAATGACGCTGTTTTCCTTGCTATAGGGCCAATAAAGGAAGTGCATGCATGTATACGTTGAACTGAAGGATACAACACCCTATAGGGCCAAAGAGCATATAGTCGAGTTCAAAGAGCCAACTGTAACAGCAACAAACAGCTACAAACTTCTCTCTTTATATACATCTTTGTCTATATAGGTGTAGTTATACAAAAATTGCACTCAAGCTGAATGGTATGTAGAAGTTCATCCAACATTTACATATATTGTGACTCAATGTGCTTTCCCTTCCCCCCTTAACAGTTAGGTACGAGAGCATAGGCCCTCAAGTTCCCATATAAGCTTGAAAAAACTTAAAAATTATGGTTTTAAATGGAAAAAAAACAAGACACTCCACAGGTTGAGTTATGGCTAACCCTCTTGCCTTATTCAGCTCAGTGTGTAGCCCCATCCATGTGGGAGACATCATACAGCCCATCTCTCGACAATGAGTGGACGACAAGCAGGCAACATGAGTCTCAACAACGGCATCCTACAAAACATACTCCAAACAGCAAAGTAAAACTTGCAACTCCAGACCTGAGTGATACATAAAAAACGAGAGAGATATTGAGTCAATCGACTCGTTTCATATACCAGCCACAACTCTACATTTCAAATCCCCTCTCCATGTCTATCGCACCTTTTGGTATATACCAATATAGGCAAGTACATAAGAACGACGGACAGACGGAAGGTTGTATTTATTTCCCATATATCTTCTATACAAATCCCAATACATAAGCCGCGGTACGGTTGCTACCGCACTACGTACAAAAATTTCTTTCCCTCTAAATGCTACGCACATAGCGTCGTCATCATCGTCATCGACGCCGTCGTTGTCAAGCATTTACAATTAGTGCTGGTAGTGTTTGCTGGCTTAGTACCAGTCGTTGGCGTCGTTTATACGTGCTCTTATGTTACGTTGTATTGTGTATCTACACACACATACACTCACTCAAATACTTGCTTGCATACATGAACACACATTTGTTTGGTGTGCCCTAACGACTTTAATGCTTGTTCGTTCTTCTCACAATTTTGTTTTTCGTTTTGGATTTAAATGTGTTTTTCGTTGATGATGAGCGCCGATGGATGGCAGGAAAGCAAAATATGTTGGAAGGCCTTATTGCCCCCGTTGTTGTTATTGTTGTTTTTGTTGCTGCTGTGTCAGTGCCGTTTATGTGTCTCTACCATCAGTGGTGAGGGTTTTCAACCCAACTATTGCCGCATATGGCTTCACTTTACTTGGCTTTCATACATATTTGGTTGGATTGTGCTGTTTGAATTTCAACCAGTTCTCTTAGTACAGAGTCGAGGGTATGCTGACAATAAACGGCGTTGTCGATGCTTACTCATAGCTAAGTACAATTTAATGCTAATGGCCTAGGACGGGTTTCTGGTAGAAAAAATAATGCTTGTGTTAATTAACCGGAACATTAATCTATCGTGGATATAAACCACACGATAACATAATATAACATATTATCTCACAAATGTTGCCAGAATTACGAGGGGAAAACCACCGCTGAAAATTTTTTCTGATGGTCTCGCCAGGATTCGAACCCAGGCGTTCAGCGTCATAGGCAGACATGCTAACCTCTGCGCTAGGGTGGCCTCCAGATTTGGATATAGCTCCCATATAAACCTATCTCCCGATTTGACTTCTTGGGTTCATGGAAGCCACAATTTCTGTCCGATTTGGTTAAAAATTTGCACTTAGTGTTCTGTTGTGACTTTCAACAACTATGCCAAGTACGGTCCAAATCGATCTATAACCTGATATAGCTCCCATATAAACCGATCTACCGATTTGACTTCTTGAGCCCATGGAACCCACAATTTTTATCCGATTTGGATGAAATTTTGCATATATAGAACCCCGGCCGGGTTCGAATCCCGGCGAGAACATCAGAAGAATGTTTTCAGCGGCGGTTTTTCCCTCATGACATAACGCTAACCTCGGTTCCTTCATACAATGACATTCTAGGAAACAGTAAGGCGGATGAATATGACTCGTCTTCGCCGACCAAAACGATTTTTCAATTTCTCATGTGCTATTTGTCGAGTTACTGAACTCATCAGTAGGAATGATCGGTGCAGAGACTAGGGTAAGGTGGGAATATTAATATGGCTGCATGATTTCCGTGAATCTCTGGCCTGGAATCTCCATGGTACGGAAGAACGATCTGTATGCTTTGACAAAAGGGTTGCTGAGTACTCCTAAAGCCTCAACCGTACACTGGGTGAAAGGACCAAAAAAAACCTTAAAACTCAGAAAAATTGCATGAAAACTTTTTTTGAATCGATAGTACGGCCCATACAATTTAATGTTTGAAGATTATTTCATGCAAGTGTTGACCGTGACTGAACCTCAAAAGGTCCATCTGCTTAGTCCAATTTAGGAATTCTCTTTCCAACGTTTCGGCCGGTGTTTCACGCATAAATTCTTCAATGTTGCCTTCCAATGCGTCAATTGAAGCGGGCTTGTCTGTATTGACATTAGCTTTAACATAGCCCTACAAAAAAATTGTCCCAAGGCGTTAAATCGCACGATCTAGGCGGCCATTGATCGGTCCCGAACTTGAAATGAGATGTTCACCGGACTCGCCTCTCAATAAGTCCATTGTTACTCATGCTAGGTGGCATGTGGCACCGTCTTGTTGAAATCACATGTCATGCAAGTCAAGATTTTTCATTTTTGGCGCACACCAATCACAGTTACGTTACGATTCGCATCATCTTTGAAGAAGTACGGTCCAATGATGCCACCAGCCCATAAACCGCACCAAACTGTGACTTTTTCTGGATGCTTTGGTGGCTCTTGCAACGCTTCTGGCTGATATTCACTCCAAAATCGTTAATTCTCCTTATTTACGTACCAATTGAGCCAAAAATGAGCTTCATTGTAAAAGGGAAGAAGCGCGCGATGAACTTTCTTAAAAGAGCACGCATTTTGATAATAAAATTCAATAATTTGCAAGCGTTGTTCATTTGTAAGACGAAACTTATAGATCAAACTGAAGATGTTTGACAGTGAAACAAAACACGAAACGTGCGTGAGCTGTCTAAGCCAGTGCCGAAAGATGATAACTAAAAAATCACCTTTAAGAAGCAGTCCCTCAATTTTGTGTGGTGGTTGTATTCTGACAAGGAAAGTTGCAAAGTTTCACCGCCCTCGAGAAGTCATCCCTAATATATCGGTACGTTGTTACGAGGGACATGATGATGCCGTTAAAATCCTTCAGTGCACAACTTCGTAGTCTGCGTTGCTTAAGCATTGGTAAGGTATGCCTATATGCGTAGTTTTGCTTGATTTGGGGAGGGTGAAAAAAGAAGTGCCTTTTATGATATCGGATGTTTACAATTTTGGTAAATGAAATTTGGAGCTTGAATTTCTAGCACTCAGAACCACGACTACTGGGTTAGTTAGTACCAAAACAAAAGTTAAAATAAATTGTTGCTACATTAGAGGAATTAACATCCCTCTAAACTAGCATAAAATCCTTACTACGCCTCTGTTAGGCAACAACAAACTCGGTGAATGAGCGTAGGCACGGATGGGTGGTTGTGTGTCCACATACAAACAAATACACAGTCATACATAAATTGTAATTTCAATAAGTGCCCAAACCTACAAAAAGAAAAACTGCTGTGTTTTTTTTGTTTTTATATGCCAACAACAGCAAACGCAAACGATGACGAACCAACTCGGAAATAACGAATGAACGAACTAAGCCCTTTCAGCACACACACACCCATACATACCCAATAAGGATGAGAGTACTCCCGCATTCACACACACACACACCATCGCAACCATGAAAACACAAAAGCAGCAAAATAAACGAAAATCATTACGATTTGTAACACAAAGCTCAGCAAGGCTTAGTAGCACTGCTCCACAGATAGTTAAAGAAGAAAACAACATAAAAGAGAAGCCAACACACAATACAACCCACGGCTTTGCCAACCAAGGGTGGCCGAAGGCGGAGGTGGTGCTGGTGGATATGACAGCGTTGGGGCTCATGCTTTTAGAGTAGATGCTCTCTGCTCTGTGTAAGGTATTAAAGTTGTTGATTTCCTCTTTTTCGTATTTCCCCTTTGCCTATCCATTAAGCGACTTTGTACTTCAATGTATGGCAAAAGAAACCACATTCACTAAAATAGAGCAGAGTTGCCAATGTATTTTAAGGTAGGAATGAGAAGAGGTCTATGCTGATAATGGAGAACGAACAACGAATGTAGCTAAATGAGTATGGCTGAGGATTTGTAGCATGGTGTTTAACAATTTTTCCAGTATCAATCGCACAAAAGGTGCTGAATACCTTTTTGTGTGCGTCCACATCATGAACAAGCATAACCAATATTTATATACAAAGGGCGATTTTTTATGAGTAAAGTTTTTCGGTGCGGCAGCACTGGTTGTTATTTGAGGTAAAGTGAGTGAAGGTTTATCATTCCATTTCATCCTGAAGAAACTCAAAACCAGCAACAAATGCATATCGTTGAAAATTATCGCAGTAATTTTGAGAGATCGGCATATATACATGACAGCTATATTCAAATTTATAGCGATCTGAACGATATTGAACACGAATGTCGAGGAGCTTAACACAGCCCACTGTGTCAAATTTCAGCGAAATCGAGTAATAAACGTTCTTTAATTGTCCCAATAATTTAAATGGGGAAATTGGCACATATGGCAGCTATATCTAAAAATAGTCCGATCTTGCCCATACTCGGTACGAGTGTCGAAGGGTCTAATGTAACTCATTGTGCCTACTTTCGGCAAAATCGGTCAACAAATTCACCTTTTAAGCGTCTGAAACCTTAAGTAGGGAAATGGTTATATACGGCTGCTATAACCAAATCTAGACCGATCTGAGCTGTATTGAACAGAGATGTCGTGGACCCTTACACAATTCGCTATATCAAATTTCTGTGAAATTGGACATGAGTCCAAGATCTTAAATCGATAGATCGGTCTATTCGACAGCTATATTCAAATATGGACCGACGTGCTCTAAATTAAACAAGGATGTCGAGAGGTCTAACTTAACTTACTGACCCAAATTTCAGCGAAATCAGACAATAAGGCGCCATGGGTCCAAGCCCCTAATCGAGATATAGTTATATATGGCAGCTGTACCCAAATCTGCTCCAAACTGGTTCAATTGTACAAGGATATGAATCACACAATTAACTGTCTCAAATTTCAGCGAAATAGGACAATAAATTCGTCTTTTGTGGACCCAAGACGTTAAATCGAGAGATCGGTTTATATGGCAGCTATAACCAAATCTGAATCGATCCAAGCCGTATTGAACGAGGATGTCGAGAGGCCTAACACAACTCAATGTCCCAAATTTCAGCGAAATCTGATAATAAATGTGGCTTTAATAGGCCTAAAACCTTAAATCGGCAAATCGGGTGATCGGTTTATATGGGAGCTCTATCAAGCTATTGATCGATTCAGACCATATTAGACACGTATGTTGAAGGTCTTAGGAGAAGCCGTTGTAGAAAATTTCTGCCAAATCTGGTGAGAATTGTGCCCACTGGAGGCTCAAGAAGTCAAGATCCCAGATCGGTTTATATGGCAGCTATATCAGGTAATGTACAGATTTGCACAGTTACTGGAAGTCATAACAAAACACCTCATGCCAAATTTCAGCCAAATCGGATGAGAATTGCGCGCTCTATTGGCTCAAGAAATCAAAATACAAAATCAGTTTATATGACAGCTATACCAGATTATGAATCGATTTGAATCATACTTAACAAAGTTTTGGAAGTGATACACTACGTTGAAAATTTCAGTCAAATCGGACGAGAATTGCGCCCTCTAGAGGCTCAAGAAGTCAAGACCCAAGATCGGTTTACATGGCAGCTCTATCAAAACATGGACCGATTTGAACCATACTTAGCGCAGTTGTTGGAAGTGATGCCAAAACACGACGTGCAGAATTTCAGTCAATCCCAACCGACCCATGCTAATAAAAAGTATTTTCGACAGACAGACGGACGGACATGAATAGATCTACTTAAAATCAAGAATCAGATCATCCTATGATGGAGGATATAAAAAGTTTCAAAGAAGTAAATTTTTTGGGCAATAGGAGCTACTTTGGACTAAGAAGTGTACTCTCGAAAGACAAAATCATGTTCTGCAAGTCACTGATACTATCAGTGTTCCTGAATGGAGCAGAAGCGTGGGTACTAGCAAAAACTGGTAAGGCTTAGAGTGTTTAAGAGGAAAATCCTTCCAAGTATTTATGGATCAGTCTGCCTTTACAAAAAATATTGGTATCATATGAACTGGAGGCCAGCGTAGTGCAGGTGTTAGCTTATGACGCTGAGCGGCCAAGTTCAAATACTGGTGAGAACATCTGAAAAAATTTTCAGTGATGGTTATCACCTCCTAATGCTGGCAACATTTGTAAGGTACTGTATGCCGGTTATGTAAAAACTTCCCCACAAAGAGGTGTCGCATTGCGGCACGCCGCTCGGACTCGGCTTTAAAAAGTAGGCCCCTTATCATTGTGCTTAAACTTGAACCGGAGATCACTAATTAATATGTGAGAAGTTTGCCTCTGTTCCTCAATGGAATGTTCATGAGATAGAAGGAAAGACAAAAACATCACGTACAGTTTAAACAAAGATAGCTCCAAGATTCATGTAATATAATAGCAATAAAGCGCATAATACAGAACCGCTTGAAGAGAAACTTTCCGTTCGACCATGCAAAAAGTTAGCAAAGTTAAGAAATTACTCGTACCATGCTTGGGAAAGGTAAGATTGAATTAGTGGCCCACTTAGGTTTTTGTCCGATGGGGCTGAAATTTTGTTCGTAGTGTTCTGTTACGACTTCCAACAATCGTGTCACGTATGGTCCAAATACTTTGTGTAAACTTTTTCCAGAATCCATGGTGATCGGTTTCCATGATTCGGCCTGGCCGCTTTTATTTGTTAAGCATTCTTCACTCTCTCAATATGTACAACATAATTTTCCAGATTGAATGATTGTGTTTTGCAAAAGTAAACATAAAATCAACAAAAATCATTGAGAAAATCAGAGAAAGCAGAGGAGAAAATTGTAAAAATTAATGAAGATATGAGGCAGTGAAAGAAAAGATGAGGATAGGATAGTGGATTACAAACTCTATAGAACTCCCACATGTTCACACACTGTGTGCAAACCAGCAACCACACCCAAATCCGCATGGAAGATCACATCTTACATCCTATCAAAACCAACCCATTGGAGGAAAAACTCCACTTTATAGGGCGCACCCCCGATTTTTTTAATTTCTTGCATTTCATTCAGTTGTTTCTCTAATATTTTGTGTTTTATGGTTCATATCGTACACTTTATATCTTAAGTTAGATATGGGTTTTGTATATACTTGTTTTTTATTTCACCCCACAGACCTCAGATTGATCGAAAGTTTATCTGTTAAAATCGGGAGACTACAAGAAGGAAAGAAGAAGAATTTTGACGATTGTAGTTACCCTGCAGCAATATACGATTTAAATTAATTAAACACTATCGAGTACCATCCTCGTACATGGTGGCAACTCTGCAGCCCTGCTTATGGATGGTCCCAAAACAGCATATACCTTTCCAATGGGTTTGAAGAATTGTGTGAGATAGCGCGTGTTTGAGTTTATGCCTATAGGTGGGTCTATGTGTGTGTGTGTGTGTGTGTGAGTACACACCGTTTGTAGGAAATAAAAACATCTGCCGCGTTAACTTCATCAGTTGGAACAACAATTTGAGCATTGAATAGCGTTGAGTTGTAGCGGCAGCGGCAGCAGCAGAGGCGGCATATAAAACCTTTAATGCGATCTGCTTATGGCACATTGTACAACAACGAACGGTACGTTTCATTGTGATGATGGCAGTTGTTGTTGTTCCCATTTTTGGGCTATACTTAATGTTTGGCAATGCCCTTAGTTAGTAGTACCTAGTGTTGTTGTTGTTGTTGTTGTTGTTATTTTTTGAGTGTGTGACGTCACAAACACATTTCATAGCAGCCTGCTATCCATCCATCCATCCATCCACCATCAACCCGAAATATGTAGAAGCTGTTGCTTCTGAGCGAGCAGCATTGATGACGATGGCCGATAAATGCCGAATGTGGAAAAACAAAACAACAAAGCAAAACAGAAAAGCATAGCATACGGAACAACAACAAAGATGAATAAAAACGAAAAACAAAACACAAAAAAAAACAGCAACACAATTCGTGAGGCATTAATAAACACACAGCCAAAAGTGGATGCCAGTGAGTGACTGTGTACTTATTATGTGCCATTCACCGCACTGTTGTATCACGGGCACAGTGATTCGAAAGTATGAAATGCTTATGGAAGTGGCAACTAATAAGACAGTTTGCCTTTAATCTCAAACACTGCCTGGTTAACTGTGGACATTTTGCCATGTATTTTCCATTAGAGACCGGCAGTCTGTGAGTGTTGTCCGATATAAGTTTTAGCTCAATATCAGCAGAGTCCTTTTGGCCGAGGCAGGTCTTGTTTTTTATAGATAGCTAGAGTGTCGTCCTCAGTGCGGCTGTGATGCACAAACAAACCATCCTTTGGATCAGTTTAAATATTGAGCAGTAGGTGTACTTTTGAAGCGCCGTCCACTAGACCACAACACCATATAGCATTATAGGTCTGACAACTGCATTATATACCCAAAGCATGACATGCGGTTTAAATCCCCAACTTTTGCCAATGGTTCCCTTGCAGGTGTATAGGGCAAGAGTTGCCTTTTTTGCGCTTTCCAAAATGTTTGATTTGAAGTTCAGTTTCCTGTCCAGCAAAACACACAGGTATTTTTCGCTTTCTGTAAATGGAACATTCTCTCCACCCAATGAGACAGTTTCCACTGTAGACAACTTGTATTTCCTGCTGAAAAGAACTACTTCTGTCTTGCACAAATTTATACTTAGACCACTTTCAGTAGCCCACTTTGCTGTTGCACGTAGAGCTTCCTGAAGTATATCTCTTAGAGTGCTGGGAAACTTTCCACTAACCGAAATTGCCACGTCATCAGCATACGCGACCACTTTTACGCCGTTTTCTTCCAGAGACAATAATATATTGTTAATGGCTATATTCCAAATCCTCCTGGATTTGTTCCTCTGCTGACCCATCTTTTTAGACCCACAGATCCCAAGCCTGCCGTAATGCCTCTTTTAGTAAGTAAATTATTAGAAAATTTCTTTCGGTAGAGTTGATGCCTAGAAACTCCAACTCCTTCATGATTGACGTTATTTTAACATTATTGAAAGCTCTTTCAATGTCAAGAAATGCTATCATTATAAAATCCCTTGACAGCGATAGAACCCTCTATGTAGCCGGCTAGGTCGTGTAGGGCTGTTTCAGTGGATTTGCCTTTACTTAATGCATGCTGCTGCCGCGACAGGCCATCTCCAGGTATCTTTACCCTTACATATGTCTCTATCAACCTCTCAAGAGTCTTCAGTATAAGGGAGGACAGGACTAATAGGACGAAAATCTTTCGCCTTCGTGTGGTAGGATTTTCCTTCTTTCGGAATGAAAATGACCTTCGTGTCCCTCCATCCCACAGATATATGACATTCTGATACAAGCAGAGTATATCTCTCTAAGCCAGAGAACCAGTCTATCAGACACAGCTTGTAATTCAACCGATGATACATCACCAGGGCCTGGCGATTTAAAGAAGTCGAAACTTCTTATCGCTCAAATGTGTTCCTCCAACCCAAGGTAAATCGATACAGTTAAGGACAAAAAATCGAGTGTACCATTTGCCAAAAAAATAATCGCACTAAAATTTTCACTTTTTCAATCCATTTTTTGGGCTAGATGAATCCTTTAAGTTACTGTAAACAACACAAATTGCGCTCGTATGTCAAAATGTTCTGAGTACGTATAACCTGAAAAATGTCTAACTTTACGACAAAGCTGCCAATTGGCAGATTGCAATGCAAGAGTTATTCAATCCCGAAATACAAAAGGCAACCCTCGTATCTTGTGTGCGATGGAGATGTAGACTTATTGCTCTGTAGTTGGCCGATACTGTCTTGTCTCCTTTTTTTGTGTACGAAACATAGTATGCTAAGATTTTGCAAACGAGCTGATGCATATGCCTTATCATCGCGTCGCTTCCGGTCTTAAACAGTTCAGCAGGCAATCCATCGGCTTCTGCTGCCTTAATGTTTTTCATCCGTGTTACTTCTAGTTTTGACTGGGTGGCTCTATATAGCCTACAGCCAATATTCGTACTACCATAGCCAATATTTGTACAATTTTCATTCCACCATTGCAAATGCAAATTTTGCCCATGAACATACTGCTAAGGAACAGGGACAAACTTCTCACATATCAATGAGTGTAGTCCGATTTAAGTTTCAAGCTCAATTATAAGGGAACTCCTCTTTATAGCCGAGTCCAAACGGCGTGCCGCAGTGCGACACCTCTTTGGAGAGAAGTTTTACATGGCATAGTACCTCACAAATGTTGCCAGCATTAGGAGGGGAAAACCACCACTGAAATTTTTTTTTCAGATGGTCTCGCCAGGATTCGAACCCAGGCGTTCAGGGTCATAGGCGGACATGCTAACCTCTGCGCTACGGTGGCCTTCTGACTAGATGACTCCATAGAAACTACAGCCAATAATCGTATATTTTTCATTCCACCATTGTGCCACGTGTAATTTTTCCCGACTACAATGACACCCAGCGATGGCACAGCAAACCACTGTGCCATTCAAGATGGGTACTTTGATGTGTGCATTTGATGGCATTAGATGGGAAGAGGTATGAAAATACATATAGGAATTACCACCAAATAGAAATGTTCCATCCAACCATACACACATCCGCACATGCTTGAGTGTGTGGACAGACGGAAGGCCAACAGAGTAAAGTACTTCATACTGATGAACACAGAGAGGAGTCATAGGGCCAACCAGTCAGTCACATTCCCACATTCGTTTTCTTCTTTTGCTGCTGCTTCTCCTATGGCAGTTGAATCTATCAAATGATGATGATGATGATTGCCTATAAAACCCACCGTGAAGCGACTCGAAAAGCCGCCCAACATTCGTAATGCTACGGGTATGGCCCAATGTGAGTGTGTGTATGGCCCTATTGTAGACTAAAAGCAAGAAACAATGAACCGACAGACGGACGGACGGACGGACAAAAGCGGAAAACAGAAAAAAATAGTAGGAAATTATAGAAATAGTATCGTGGGCATTGTATGCTGGGATGCCTGCGCCTGGTGGTGCACTGCTACGAGTATGTGTTGGATTGTTTGTTGTGTGTAGCCAGCCAGCCACTCTTGGCAATCGGCATGCGCTATGATCAAGTCTCAAGGAAAAGAAACAATACGAAATAAATCAGCAGCCTCGTTTTTCTTGCTGGGCTCAAGGAGTTGCATACATATGTATGTTGGCTCACAATTCCTCTGGCATAGATGATGTTGGGTAAATGGAACTCATTGTAATCATCAACGCCATCATCATCATCGTCATCTGTGTCATCATCATTAGCAACCATGTACCAATACAAATAAGTCTTGGGTTTTTTTTTCTCACACTCGCATGCCATGGGTCGACCAACAAATAAGGATGGAGTTTGATTTTTTTTTTGTCTCAAAAGAACAAAACAGCACTTGTAACTCTGAATTCCTACGAATCTGATTGTTTTGTTAATTTGGTACGTGTTCTTCCAAAACCCAATGAGTGAACACTTGGATGAACTGTTGGGGCGAAAATCATTAAATTTTAGAATTTTTTTTTTGGTTTATTTTTAGAGATGAGCTCAATGATCACAAATTTTTCTTTGCAAATGAAAGAGGAAAGCCAAAAATCGCAACGCACACCAACCAACCAACGAGTTCGAATCCTGGCGAGAACATCGGATAAAGCGGTGTCGCCATATTAATGTTGGCGACATTTGCGAGGAACAATGCCACGCATGGTCATTTAAAAAATTTTCCCCAAAGAGGTGTCGCTCTGCGAGACGCCATTCGGACTCGTCTTTAAAAAAGGTCCCTACCATTGAATTTAAACTTGAATTGAAAAGCACTCATTGGTGTGTGAGAATTTGACCCTCCTCCGTTCCTGGTGGTTATGTTCTTCCTTAGGATAATGTTCTCTCTCGCCTCCACCCGATATCTAAAAATTATATAACCTATGTTTCCTACCAGACAAACGCACACAATTTATGAAAATTTTAAGAAAATCGGTTCAGCCAAGTATCATATAGTCATAATGGTGACCCCCTATACTTCGATCTGATTTTGTATGCCGGACTCGAAATCTACTCCCCAATACCTGTCATTTGAGCCCCATGTTGAAATGAACGTCCAATATGTCTGATTGGGGGAGTTTTGGGGTTGGGGCGGTCCGATGGGTCTTAGACTTAAATTTTAATGACATATTCGTATTCTACTCTCCAATACCTTTCATTTGATACCTATATTGTCCCGTTCGGTGCACTTTTGATTTTGGGTTGTGTTTTCGGCATAAGGGGGAGGGTCCGTTCCTCCTTCCGATACCGACAAATATAGCCTATGTTTCCTTCCTGACCAACCTACACAATATGCGAAAATTTCTAGAAAAAGGGTTTTGCCGTTTTTCAGCCTATACGAAACAAACAAACCGAGACCCATATATCCGTGATTGGCTAATATGCCCATTTTGGGCGTTTTTGTGGGGGTGGGATGACCTCCTATACTTCGACATGAATTTGTATGCCAGATTCGAAATGTACTCCCGCATACTTTTCATTTGATATCCATATTGTCTTTATAGGACTACTTTTAATTTTGTGTGGTGTTTTTGGTGTAACGGTGAAGGGTCCGCCCCCTTCCGTTATCAATAAATCATAAAGCCTATTCCTACTTCCAGTCCATATTCGTAATCTATTCCCGAATACCTTTCATTTCAGTCCCATATTGTCATGAATGTCAAATAAACCTATTTTAAGGGGTTTTGGTGCTGGGGCGGCCTCCCTGGTGCTTGGACCCATTTTTTATTATGAAATTCGTGCTCTACTCTTGAATAACTTTCATTTGAATCCCATATTGTCCTGATCGGTTCACTTTTATTTTTGAGTTGTACTTTTGGGGTAAGGGGGAAGGTCCGCCCCTCGTGATATCAAAAAATTATATAGCCTATGTTTCCTTCCAGACCAACCCACACAATCTGTGAAAATTTCGAGGTAATCGGTTCAACCGTTTTTGAGTCTATACCGAACAAATTTATTGCAAAAACGCTTCTACGATGTAAATACCTTATAAACCACGCTCGACAATCCTGTCTATTAGCTTTACTTTTCCCGATTCATGTGTTTTTGTGTAATGGCAGATTTTTTGTCTGCACAAATTGCACTACTCTCATGGTATACATATGGCTGCAGCATTTACGTCACCGTTTAGAAAACAAAGTTTCCAATTAAAATGCATGAGAAATTCCTTGAGCTCAGTCCAACGTGATCGCTCGTATACAAAAATTGTCCGCTTTGGGAGGCGACGCCAAGAGCAGAATACGAAAAGGACGCCGACAAATTTGGAATTCCACATACCTAATATGCCATATCGGATAAAAGATTATATGGGAGTTATATTGAAACCTATGCCAATTTTGATGACACATACTAGAGATGTTACCAAAATTGTGGCTTTTACTGCCTTAAAAGTCAATATCGGTAAAAAATATATATATTTGAGCTATTTAAAAAACACCCCATGCCAAT
Source organism: Stomoxys calcitrans (assembly GCF_963082655.1). Lineage (NCBI taxonomy): Eukaryota > Metazoa > Arthropoda > Insecta > Diptera > Muscidae > Stomoxys > Stomoxys calcitrans. The sequence goes on along the minus strand of NC_081556.1, from coordinate 156,340,426 downwards.
TTTTGTAACTATCGGACCAAAATTGCGGCATCTACAGCCTTAAAAGGCCATATTGGATGAAAGATATATATCGGAGACCTATATCTAAATCTGAACCGATTTTGACGAAATTTTGCACACATATGAGGACGTTGAGAAAAACACACCATGCCAAATTTTGTAAAGATCGGACCAAAATTGCGGCATCTACAGCCTTAAAAGGCCATATCGGATGAAAGATATATATGGGAGCTATATCTAAATCTGAACCGATTTTGTTCAAAGTCAATAGCGTTTGTCCTTGGGTCAAAAAAGAGACTTGTGCAAAATTTCATGACAATCGGATTTAAATGCGACCTGTAACTTGATCACAAGAGTACATGAACACTCAGATGGACAGACGGACATAGCGAAATCGAATAAGGATGTGATTCTAAGCCGATCGGTATACTTATCATTGGGTCTAGCTTTTCTCCTGCTAAGCCTTGCAAACAAATGCACAAAGTTATAATACCCTGTAGCACAGAGGTGGTGTAGGGTGCCTCGTGCGCACGAATGTTCAAAGTGGATTTTCTGTTTTTTTCTCGTCCATGAACATTTTCTCTCGTCTATGAACATTGAAAATTCTAAAATTTTCTAGGCGCATGACCTTTTTATTTAAAGTTGGTTATGGTGATATGTGAACATGAGACATTTAAAATAATATCTTTATTAAGTTTATTGGACATGGGAGTGTATGATTATTTCTAGGTAATTATGCCCAGATAGGTCATATATCATACGCCACCGTGGCCATTTATTTTCCACATAAAAATTCTTAGCAAACCTTTTTTATACCCACCACCGAAGGATGGGGGTATATTCATTTTGTCATTCCGTTTGGAGCACATCGAAATATCCATTTCCGAACCTTTAAAGTATATATATTCTTGATCAGCGTAAAAAATCTCCATACAGACATGTCCGTCCGTCTGTCCTTCTGTCTGTTAAAATCACGCTACAGACTTTAAAAATAAAGATATTGAGCTGAAACTTTGCACAGATTGTTTTTTTTTCATAAGCAGGTTAAGTTCGAAGATGGGCTATATCGGACTATATCTTGATATAGGCCCCATATGGAAAGATCCGCCCATTTAGGGTCTTAGGCCAATAAAAGCCACATTTATTATCCGATTATGCTGAAATTTGAGACAGTGAGTTGTGTTAGGCCTTTCGACAGCCTTCGTCAATTTGGCTCAGATCGATCCAGATTAGGATATAGCTGACATATAGACCGATCCGCCGATTTAGGGTCTTAGGCCCATAAAAGCCACATTTACTATGCGATTTTGCTGAAATTTGGGACAGAGAGTTGTGTTAGGCCCTTCAACAATCTTCGTCAATTTGGCTCAGATCGATCCAGATTTGGATATAGCTGCCGTATATAGCGATCCTCAGATTTAGGGTCTTATGATCATAAAAGCTACATTTATTATCAGATTTTGCTGAATTAAGAAACAGTAAGTTGTATTAGGCCCCTCGACATCCTTCGTCAATTTGGCCCGGATCGGTCCAGATTTTGATACAGCTGCCATATAGACCGATTCTCCGCTTTAGGGTCTTAGGCCCATAAAAGCCACATATATTATCCGATTTAACTGAAATTTGGGACGGTGAGTTGTGTTAGGCCCTTCGACATCTTTCTTCAATTTGGCCCTGATCGGATCAGATTTTAATATATTGGGTTGCCCAAAAAGTAATTGCGGATTTTTTAAAAGAAAGTAAATGCATTTTTAATAAAACTTAGAATGAACTTTAATCAAATATACTTTTTTACACTTTTTTTCTAAAGCAAGCTAAAAGTAACAGCTGATGACTGACAGAAAAAAGAATGCAATTACAGAGTCACAAGCTGTGAAAAAATTTGTCAACGCCGACTATATTAAAAATCTGCAATTACTTTTTGGGCATAGTTGCCATAAAGACCGGTCCTTCGATTTAAGGTTTTGGGCTCATAAAAAGCATAATTATTGTCCGATGTCGCCGAAATTTGGGACAGTGAGTTAAGTGAAGCCCCTTGACATACTTTTGCAATATGGCACAGATCGGTCTAGATTTGCATATAGCTGCCATATTAACCGATCTCTCGATCTAAAGTTTTGGGCCCATAAAAGGCGCATTTATTGCCCGATATCGCCGAAACTTTGGACAGTGAGTTGTGTTAGGCCCTTCAACATCCTTCTTCAATTTGGCCCAGATCGGTCTAGATTTGATTATAGCTGCCATATAGACCGATCTCTCGGTTTAAAGTTTTGCGACCATAAAAGGCGCATTTAATGTCCGATGTCGCCTAAATTTGGGACAGTGAGTTGTGTTAGCCTCTTCAACATTTTTCTGTAACTTGGCCCAAATCGGTCCAGATTTGGATATAGTTGTCATATAGGCCGATCTCTCGATTTAAGTTTATGGGCCCATAAAAGGCGCATTTATTGTTCGATATCGCCGAAATTTGGGACAGTGCGCTATGTTGGGCCGTTCAACATCCTCTTTCAATTTGGTCTAGATCGGTTCAGATTTGAATATAGCTGCCATATAGACCGATATCTCGATTTAAAGTTTTGGCCCCAAAAAAGGCGCATTTATAATCCGATTTCACAGAAATATGACACAGTGACTAGTGTTAGACTTTTGGACATCCCTGCCGTATATGGTACAGAAAGGTTTATTTTTGGATATAGCTACTAAAAGATCAATATTTTGTTATACACAATTAAACATTGACTTGTACTTATTTGTATTTGGTCCAAATCGGAACATATTTCGATATAACTGCTATGGGACATATGGTATGCATTTATCACCGGAATTTGACGAACGGTGGTTTACATTATACCCGAGGTGGTGGGTATCCAAAGTTAGGCCCGGTCGAACTAAACGCCTTTTCATTTGTTTTATATAAGATTTGTTTGAGTCTTGCAAAAAAATCTCGTCAACTTTTCGACACGAAAGATTTTGTGGGCTGCCGCCCCTCTAAACACGCACTTGGCAGATGCTGGATACTGGACAGATACTTGCGCAGCCCATCGACACTCGGCCACAAATTTGGTTGTTAGATTCATACAAAATTGCAAATTTTGTTTATGAACATTTCCCTAAGGAACAGGGGCAAACCTTTCAGATATCAATGAGTGCAGTCCGATTCAAGTTTAAGCTCAAAGTTAAGGGGCCTCCTTTTTATAGCCAAGTCCGATCGGAGTGCCACACCTCTTTGGAGAGAAGTTTTAATATGGCATGGTACCTCACAAATGTTGCCATCATTAGGAGGGGAAAACCACAGCTGAAAATTTTTTCTGATGGTCTCGCCAGAATTCGAACCCAAGCATTAAGCGTCATAGGCAGATATGCTAACCTCTTCCCTACGGCGGCCTGAAATTTAGTTTCATACTCTACTCCCAAATACATGTCATTTGATTCTCATATTGTCATGACCGACTATATGTTAGTTTGAGGGGTTTATTGGGTGGGTACCATAAAAAAATTCGTTACAATAAAATCTTTAAGGAAAATTTTGCTAAAATTTTTTATACACAGGAAATGTAAAATTATTGTAAAGGTATACAGTAATCCAGATTGCAATGTAAGTAATAAGTTTGAAAACTTAATTTTATATTCGCTTGTTTGTGCGCTAAACTATCCAGTAATTTATCATCCTCTTCCGTCTAAGCCTAAGTTTGTTAAAAAAAAACAAACTTAGGCTTATACGAGGGATACGCCAAGATAATTATTATCAGTCTAAATCAGAAGCATTTACTGACAAAATTGCCTTGCATAATTTTTCAGCGCATAGAATGAAGTTTAGGACTCTATTTTCATGAGTGAGCATTTTCTTTTATCCAGTCCAAAGTTCCTTTCTCGCACATCTGACTGAAGCACACAAATGCAGATACCGCAACTGGCATTTGTAAACGGAAAGTCCTCAAGTCACAAACATTTACATACTTAAGTAGGTATTTGATTTGCGATTTGCTTATGGTCCCCCCTCCCCTCTCAACCTGCCCCCTGTTCTCTGTTAAACTGTTGCCAATGAATGGTGTTTACTTTGGTGATAATAGGCAAGAAGAAAAAAAACTCAACTCGTGACACTTGAAAAGATGCAGAGAACTGCAATTTCAACAAAACCAGCCACTTCACACATATGTGTGAGTTTCGTATAAGTACGGGTGTGTGTGTGTGTGCACTTGTGAACAATGCGGTGCGCTGCTTTTGTGGTTTTATGTGTCTTTGGTCCGCCAGAGGGCCAACAAACAATGAGATTGGGATTGCTTCATAAGAAATGCTGAGACATCGTCCCCATCATCACCATGAAGTCTCATCATGATGAGGCTGCTGCTGCTAGAGATTATGATGATGGCGTTGATATGTCGTTGCTAATGTGACGATGATTTTGCTAACAACGGCTATAATTATGCGAATGGGCCTTTTTATGGCAGCCAATTCCACTTCGTAAGGTCTTTGTTGGCTTCGGTTTTTTTTTTCTCTTGCAGTTTGTTTGTCTACCAACAAACACTCACACACACATGCACACGCATGCACTAAGTCAATGCTATGCCACACATCTCCTAATGTGAGCTCAACGCTTTTTCCATCTCTTAATTATGCAGGTGAAACTGAATGGTAATGTGAATATGAATGGCATCTCGCCCGAGTGCTTGGCGGCAATTTTGTTTGTTAACCGACTGGCCTAACTGCTGGCTGTCGGCCTTTGTTGCCTGTATGACTGACTGACTGACTTGCTTGTTTAGCTCTAATTAGCGCAGTAAAATCACATTCGGCCGCCTTTATTGTGACTGCAAAGCCTCACAAGAGGGATGATTTTTCCTCAAACGAGCTCAGTGGGGATTTGAAAATTTTTATTGTTCCACAATCGAAGGGCGTTATCATCGAAATCTAAAGAAATCCTTTTTTCTATAGAAAAACAAACACATAAGACGATGCTAGATCGTCGAATTGTAAAGAGGAGAATAAGAGCTCTTAATGATTAAATTGGAAATATGTAGGGGTATCTGTTGTTATTTGTGAAATATAAGTTATGGAGTTAATCCTGTCTTTCAATTTCTTACATAAAAATTAGTGGCACTCAATTTTTTTAGAAATATAAGAACTATTAATGATGTTGGCAACGCATTATGAAGACTAGACCTTTCTTAAGGAAAATTTTGTTAAACGAGTTTTTTTATGAACAATCATTCATCAAACCAAATTTTTTTTTATTAAACAAAATTTTGATAAAAATTACGTCACCAATTGGAGGTAATCCAGCTTCCTTAGATTTCAGATTCGCTATCTAATCCCAAATTTTCTCAGGATCCCTTGTCCTTATGGGCTTAAATGTTCGAACCGGGGGAATTATGGAATGGAATAATTATTGGCCCCATAATCTTGGAATCTGGGCCGATTTGGCCCAAGTTGTCGAAGAGCCTAATACAACTCACTATCCCAAATTTCGGCGAAATCGGACAATAAATGCGCCTTTTATGGCCGCAAAACCTTAAATCGAGAGATTGGTCAATATGGCAGCTATATTCAAATCTGGACCGATCTGGACCAAATTTAAGGAGGATATCGAAGGGCCTAACACAACTCACTGTCCCGAATTTTGGCGACATCGGACAATAAATGCGCCTTTTATGGGCCCAAAACCTTAAATCGAGAGATCGGTCAATATGGCAGCTATATTCAAATCTGGACCGATCTAGACCAAATTGAAGAAGAATGTCGAAGGGCCTTACACAACTCACTGTCCCAAATGTCGGCGAAATCAGGCAATAAATGCGTCTTTTATGGGCCCAAACCTTAAATTGAGAGATCGGTCTATATGGCAGCTATATTCAAATCTGGACCTATCGAGACCAAATTGAAAAAGGATGCCGAATAGCCTAACACAACTCGAACTCTCAAATTTCAGCGACATCGGACAATAAATGCGTCTTTTATTGCCCCAAAACCTAAAACCGAGATATCGGTCTATATGGCAGCTATAATCAAATCTGGACCGATCTGTGCGATATTCCAGAAGTATATCAAGTGGCTTAAATTAACTCACTGTCTAACTAACTAACTGTCCTAAATTTCGGCTACATCGGACAATAAATGTGCCTAAATCGAGAGATCGGTTAATATGACAGCTACATCCAAATCTGGACCGATCCGGGTCGAATTAGCGAATGATTTCGAAGGGCCAAATTGAGGAAGGAAGGGCCAAGCACAACTCACTGTCCCAAATTTCGGCGACATCGGATAAACCAAAACCTTAAATCGAGAGATCCTTTTATATGGCAGCTATATCCAAATCTGAAGTGATCTGGGCCAAATTGACGAAGGATGTCGAAGGGCCCAACACAACTCACTGTCCCAAATTTCAGTAAAATCGGTTAATAAATGTGGCTTTTATGGGCCTAAGACCCTTAATCGGCGGATCGATCTATATGGGGGCTGTATCAAAATAGAGTCAGATATAGCCCATCTTTGAACTTAAGCTGACTATAGAAAAAAAAAAGAATCTCTGCAAGATTTCAACGCGATTTTAAAGACTGTAGCGTGATTTCAACAGACAGACGGACTGACGGACAGACGGACATAGCTAGATCGTTTCGGATTTTTACGTTGATCAAGAACATGTATACCTTATAGGGTCGGAAATGGATATTTCGATGTGTTGCAAACGGAATGACATAAGGAATATACCCCCATTTTGGGTGGTGGGTATAAAAAACGGTATTCGAAGCCATTATTTTGAGACATTGAGTTTTTCCAAAAAGTCTTTAACTGACACTCAATCATTACGATAAATGATTGGAGGGCTATGGGTAGGATGGGTAGGAGTTGGAGTAGATCCAGTGATTGCCTCGCATCGGATTCATGGGATTACTGAGATCGACAACGCTGGATGAAGCAATTTTTCGTTTTTGTTTTTCAAATATGGAAAAATCGATTTTTTTTATTTATGTTTCGGTATGCACCATCTTTGGCAAAGATTTCATGGGATTTAATCCAACTTGCTGTTCCAAATTTAGCAAAATTTGGAAAAATTTTGGGCTTTTAGGAATTTGAGGTAATTGTTTTGTAGTCTCAACGAACAGTGGGAGAAAATCGTAAAAACTAGTAACAAGTGTGCCCTTTGAGAACTGATAGAGATAACTCTCTCGAGATCATGTGCGAAATTTTAAAAAAGGGCGTGCCAAGAGGTGCCGGTCCAGCTAGGGCGCCTCTTGGCAAGCCCCTAATATTGGTCACCTAAGCATTTCGAAAAATTGTTTGCGCTGCCAAAGATTCATTTGTGGTCCGATTTTCAAAATTCTAAGGAAAAAACGAATAGAGATATCTAATATTTTTTTAATTTTGCTGATAAAAGTGTCCTTAAAAAAACTTAAAATTAATTCTGTCCGATTTTTGTTTCCAAAAATCCCCAAAATACCCATTTCGGGCAAAGATGTTTTCAAAATCTGCATTTTTTGTAAAATTGCAGTGAGGGCTACAAATATTGTAAGGTGCAAAAATATTTTGCATGGGTTTAGGGGACTCGGGAGTTTTTAAAAATTTGTAATAAAAATGGCCTATTTTGAAGTACATATTGCACCCGTTTAGTTTGACAAAGAAAAGCAAAAAAATACACTTTTCTCATTTTTTGGCTTCGAAACTGTATAACTTTTAACTGAATAAACATATATACACAATTTTGGTGACAAAGTCGTAAATTTTGTCACAAACCCAATCATGCATAAAAATCGAACCAAAAATGCCTTCGTAAGTTGCAAAATACAAAATGAATATCGGCCAAAATTTCAACAAAAAACTCGTACATGTCCGAAACCAATTGAGATCTTGAAAATCGGACCGCGAATGAAGATTTAGCAGGCCAAAACATTTATTGAAATGTCGTAACTAAGTTTAGGGGCCTGCCTCTTGGCATAATACCTCAGCTTAAAGCATTTCGAATTTCAAAGAGTTCTCTTTCTCGAACGGCATATTGTTACTAGATTTTTTCGATTTTTTCCCACTGTGCTACGCCGGGTTCTTGATAAATGGATTGACATCTTTCATTTATTCATCAGTTTTATGTAACTTTCGCCAGTCCCATACATTGAAAAACGGTATTCGCAGCCATCTTTTTGAGATGTAGAGATTTTCTAGAAAGTCTTTAACTGACACTCAATCATTGCTCTCAACGTTTGCTAGGCTGGAAGGTGTAATAATTGTTCACCGACTTATCGATTATTCGACTTTTTAACCTTTCACAGTCACTTGCACATGCCAAGAAAAAAAATTGATGGTTTGACTTCAAAGTCGACTTTTGGACTTTTCGGTTTTATGGGGAAGACGGAAAATATTTCAACGTATTATCCTATTCCCACTTGCCCTGCTCGTGCTTTCACTTGCCGCACTTAAGTGCGCCGTTAGTCCTACTTTTTTGCAATGATTCCTAAAGCCATCCATACTAACCACCTTCCTTCTTGCTCTCAATAAAACCCTCGACTTCACACGCTCTTCCGACCGTTTCACTGCTCCCCAGTGCTACATGCGTGTTTGTTGTCCATGCCCTTAACTCGGTCAATACAGAACTGAACCGCTGACAACATTGTTTCAGACTGGAACGCATGTCTTGTCTCAGATAACCGATTTAAAACCTCTTCAAAGCCACCCAGGTCTTCTATCGTATCCTCGATTATCACGCTACGGTAAGAGCTGCTTCTATCTTCTACGGCTCGTCTATATAGTGCCAACTGTGAGCCTTCCAAGTATGATTCTTGGTGTGATAGTTCCTGCTCAGTTTCCTATCCAAGATCATCTAACCGGGTCGTATGAAATTTTCTTATTGAGGAAACCTGGTGCCTCGAAACGGCCCAGAATCGTATTCCTCCCAAACAGGCCCCTAGATCTGTCCTAGTCGTATGCCATCATCAAGACCATTTCGACCTTTCTGCATAGTTGATTCTGACTTCCAATATGTGAATGTAATGGTTAAATGGGGCGCCAGATTATCGATCTACTTCTGTAGTTATTCTAAGATGTTACTGAGATTGCCGGACAAGGATTCTGGCTAAGATCTGTGCTATTATGATGGCCGTAATCGATATTTTTGGAAGATATCTTCTTAGGATATCGAAAGTTTGAGTTTATGTGGACAGTATGACTTCGTTCCAGGTCTTGAATTCGAGAGCGGTTAACACAACGTTCATGGTGGAAATTTTTAAGGTAAACGAATATTTTAGGAAGGGCTTATCCCCGAGCAAACCTATTTGTCGCAACAACTAGACGGGTTTTTTCCGACTAGTTAGTGTGTACCAGTGATTCTTCTTGATCTTCTTCCCGCGCATATCTATGCCTGCTTCTTGAGCAGCTTGCGGTCTGATTTATGTACTCAGAACTTGTCTAATTTTTCACCTTTACATATTGAATTTATTTAGTGAATCTTGTGATGGTATACACAGGGGTTAAAAAAATTCTCTTAAATTGAGTCTCATGATGTGAGCCCTTTGGTTTCCTTTTAGAATCTCTTTGCTGTATTTTTTAGTTTAGTTACCAAGGCAACAAACCAATAAAACGCACCACAAAATGTGGCCAAGAAGAAATGCCACTCACCGTCATAAATATCAGAATATTGAGATGTCATGTTTCCTTCCCATACATGCCACTATCTCAACAAAAGATCTCCAATTATGTTCATCTGGGATAAAACAGGATTTCCTTTAAAGAGTCTTTACGTCCAAATTAACTAAGCCCCCTCTCTTCACTGTTTCAAAAGTTCTTTGAAGCCAAATTCCGCCAAAATATTGTTAGGAAATCCCCAAAGTGGTATCACCGGATATTTATGGATTTTTATGTTTTGAGAGTATACCGCAAAGTTTTCAAAGGGTTCCTCTGCTCCGGCTAAAAATTCTTCCACAACCAACCGCGAATTCATGCTTCTTCAACGATGGAGATACAATCATCATTGATTCGCCATTAGTGGTGGCTTGCAAGCATGTCAAGACCATAGCATTCATGTACATACTCCGCTCCCTCAAGGGCTATGAGGGTTAAAGAGGGGGGGTGTGGGGGGGGCGAAAACACACACATGCGGTTGCTTATCATGGGACCAAGGAAATTTTATAACAAAACTAACGAACGCAGCTATACGAGTATGTATGTGGGCAGCTCAATTGGAAGGCTGAATGGTTTATTTAGTGGTTGGCGGGGCACATGCTAAACCACACAGCGGCAGCAGCATTAGCCGAGGCGACAGCGAGCCGTGTTCGTTAAGACTAATTGTGAGAGTGTTTTTCGCCTTGTTGTGAGTGGGTCTTGTTGTTTTTAGCAAGGCCCTCTGCCAACCTGCGCAATGATTGCCCCCCACACACACATGCATACATACGCTAGGGAACGAACAAACGCGAAGGCATTGAGTGAGAGCTCCCTCCATTGACTGAGAACTCGTACAAATACGCGGCTGCATGCCATACATATCGAACCAACAACGAGGCTACCATGTACGTATGCTGCGAGTATGTTACCACCCACACTCACTGTGAGACATGAGAAAACACAGCTGTAAGCTCTGTGGGTTTTGTGGGAGAAGAGTGAGTTTTTTTCAACATGGTTGCGTATGAGTGTACCTAGAGCTTAAAACGCAATAAAATGAAAATACCTTGTAAAAGTTTTTTTTTCCCACTTGCTTTTATACAAAAAACGTGTGCAGCAATAATCATCTCACTTGATGGAGAGGGTAAAGGGTATTTCGCCCCTAAGCCTTTGTTGGGGGAAGTGTGAGCAATTCAAAGTAAGTGTTCCATAAATATTTTCTGGGTAGTGTGGGAGCTCTAGTCAGTGCTCCATATCCTCTAAACAGCCATTGAGAAAAACAGAGTTGCCAAACTCTGTAAACTGTTACAGTAATCGTAAAACTCAATAAACATTTAAATAATCGTAACATATTTCAACATTTTATTGAAGCTGAAACCTGTGCGTAAGGTTCAGAGGCAACCGTAGTGCAGGGGTTTGCATGTCCAGCTAAGTTCGAATCCTTACGAAAACATCACAAAAAAAATGTGAGTGATGAGTATCCCAGGGCGCCCCGGTAGCCGAGTTGGTAGCGTGCTTGGATTACCAGTGCGGGGTTCGTGGGCTCGATTCCCGCCAGAAGCTTTGGTCTGTCGTTACTGTGGTATCACAATGGATTTAAAATTGTCTAAGTGAGTCTGTAAAGGACGTCACTCTTACCTAACTAACCCAACCTATCCCATCCAATTGCTGCCGACATTTGTGAGGCACTTTGCCATGTAAAAACTTCTCCCCAAAGAGGTGTCGCACTGCGGCACGCCGTTCGGATTCGGCAATAAAAAGGAGGTCTCTTATCATTGAGGTTAAAATTTTAATCGAACAGCACTCATTTATATGTGAGAAGTTTACCCCTGTTCCTTAATGGAATGTTCATGGGCAAATTCCCATTTGCAGGGTTCGGCTAGGTCTAATCTTATAGTCCGTGTACCGCAAACAGAGTTCTGCATGAAGTTCTATAAAGACAACTTCGCAAATAGGAATTCGATAAGTCGAATCAATCATTCTAAACTGGGGTATCGTCTAATGAAAATGAGTTATACCCACTACTATGGATCTTGCCAAACATAAATATCAATCAATTCAGTTTGTACCTGGATTTTTTAGAAATCAAAGCATATATTGAATAAAGGTTATATGATGATCCAAGAGTCTAAAGCTCAAGAAGACCATTCTAGAAATCAGTTACTCAGTACTTCTATGAGTAATCAACAAAGTGACCAAATTAGTATTCCCGCTAAAAATTTCAACTTTTATTTGGTTATTTTCAAACATTCCTTTCTTCAGTGAAACTAGTGGCAACCCTGGTCCCTCGTGTACATGCAACGTGATAATAAGGTATGTGCCTGTAACCGTTCTCCACACTATTACAATTTTAAATTTCTAATTAAGTATCCTATGTCACGTGTTAGTTAACACACATAGTCGCTACCCTCATACCCATACACACAGCTCCATGGCACAAAGTGTTGTTGATACCTCAAAACAGGTAACAAATGTATCTTTGCTCCTGCCAAAGGATTAAAGGTACAAAGGATACCTGGTGGAAAAATTGCCTAATTGGAATTACACATTTCATGCCACGGGATATTAATGCCGCCAGATGTAGTGGTTGCAAGTGGCATGTGTTATCTACGCTCACACATTCATAGGCGCATACAACCGTACACAAGCCAGAAGCATTTGTGGTAAACTTTTGTAGCTAACACCAAGTTGAGGTTTCAACAGAGAAATTCTTGCATAAAGAGAAACATCCTTTTTATTGTCCTCTCATACACACACGCACACAGATGATGGGATAATAATGTCTAACGATGATTGCAGGCATAAATGTGATACAATAAAGCCTAAGGATTAGTTAAACGATTCTAAAGCAATTGTCATGAAAAGCCCTTTTCGAAGGCAATATAATCCGTTACACTATTAGATTTGGGCAAAAAATTAGTTTTACACCATCATGAGTTGAAAATATTTCCACCATGACTCAGTGGTAACAAAAGAATATACGAAATTGCAGCACCCTATACGAGTGAATGAATGTTTGTGTATAACATTTGTCTTAATGATGAGACCTGGTGAACGCATCTTTAAGGTCAGCTGTTAAAAAGGGGTGCACGGTTTCTCATGACATCCGTAATAGAACAAAAAATTGCAAAGAAATTTTTAGAAAAAAAATGTTAAAATGTTTGTTAGTTTCTCTTTCGAGACGAGCTCAATGATCGGAGATGCAAATGGAAAAGGAAAGTCAAAGATAGCAACACTCACCAACCACTATGGGAAATGAACGAAATGAAAATTGAAAATTTCAGCAGAGCCCGGCCAGGATTCGAACCTGGTCACACGGAACAACAGCGAGAGCCATTTGATTTGATTTTTTTATGTATGGATTTGATTTTTTTTTGATCATTTTTTTTGATCACATCAGAAATACAATTTGTATATGGTTTCGGTCTATAGGCCGACTTTTCCTCCATAAAAACCAATCATCCGATTGACTTCTATGGTAAATGCAGATCATAGTTCCTACCCTTATTACATGTAATCTTCCACATGTTTCCTTTCTGTTCTAATTTCATTTCATATTTTACATAAATGGAGTTAGAGAAATAAAACAAAATCATTCACACTTCAATGTCTTGCCTTTTCTCCCTATGCCCTACACCTCTAAAACGTCCGTAGCCATATGTGCTCCTTAATAATGACGAAAGGCACACTGATATTATTCTTACTATCCCCCAATATTGGACTCGTTTTGTCACCATCGGGATCTCTCCAAACGATTTTCATCGTCTTTACCCACTATTAACACGGACTGGCTTGAAAGTCTTCACATTTACCAGTTTTATCGACTGTAGTTGAGTTTTCGTCTCAGGCATTTCCTGATCGCCAGGATTTGCGTTCTCGTGATGGTGTTGTGAGAAGACAGTTGAAACCGCTTTCAACTGTCTTCATGGACTATGAACCCTTAATGTAAGCGCCTGGACCACAGATGAAGATTTAAAAGCCCCAACAAGGCCACCGTAGCGCCTGTCACACTGAACGCCTGTTTTCGAATGCTGGTGAGAACATCAGAAAAAAATTTTTCATCCTTGGTTTTCCCCCTCCTAATGCTGGTTGGAGGCCACCGTAGCGCAGAGGTTAGCATATCCACCTATGATGTTGAACGCCTGGATTCAAATCCTGGCGAGGCCATCAGAAAATTTTCAGCGGTGGTTATCCTCATTTAATGCTGGCGACATTTGTGAGGTACTATGCCAAGTAGAACTTCTCTCCAAAGAGGTGTCGCACTGCGGCACGCAGTTCGGACTCGGCTATAAGAAGGAGACCCCTTATCATTGAGCTTAAAACTTGAATCGGACTGCAATCATTGATATGTGAGAAGTTTGCCCCTGTTCCTTAGTGGAATGTTCATGGGCAAATTTTTTTTGTATTTGTAAATCTAAATCATGCATAAAAATGGGAATCGAACTGCAAATGTCTTCCTAAAATCATTTTTATAAAAACAGACAAGATTTTAATATACATCTTTTTTTTTATGATTTGTTTGAGATTTGAGAATTTTTTAAGACAAAATTTCAATAAATTTTTTTCCAAAACAAAATTCCAATTCAAACTTTACATCCAGAGAAAAGTTGATACCAAACATTGATATGGTATTGATAGTAAAGTAACGCCATATGGTACAAAAACAATACCGGATGGCATAGATGAAACATAAAATGATTAGTACCGTTTGGTACCAGTCTTATTACCGAACAGGCATTGGTTTTAATACCAATCTGTTATTGGTTTTAGTACCAAACCGTTATTGATCCAAAAAAAACCATTGACAATAATTTTAATCTTATTTTATTTCAATTATTGATGTTAATAATTACAAAAAGTAATGTTACACCGTGACCAACCTCAATTTTTTGTATTCAGCAAATGATTCCATATCCATTGATTCCCAAAAGAGGTTTTCATATGAATACACCAACACAGCATAGTTTTCCACACAATGGACCATCATGTTTTTGATGTAGAATGTCCTTAAAATTAGTACTTTTTTCCATTTTCATCGCTTTCGAGTATTTGAACGGGGTTTTGCCCACTCAAATTGTATTGAAATATTTTATTTATATGTTTGAAAAATTTTTATAATGACGATAATATTTGAAGTACAAAGCTCAAGAACACTTTTGCCGCGATGTCAAGAATACAAATATAATGCCGTCAATTCCTAATAGCCTCCTTTATCTGGTATTGAATTGATACCAAATGGTATTAAAAATCTTTGCCCATGATGCGAACAAAATAATACCAGGCGTTGTTGGCAAAGTACCGTCATTTTTCTATCATTGTAAGGACAAAATTAAAAAAATTTGTTTGATTCTGAGTTTTAATAGAGTTTTTAAAATGAAAAATAAAACCCAATTTCTGTTCTTTTTTTACCATTTTTACAACTCTTGAGTGCTGAAACATGAGAAACATGCTCATTTCAATACCATACGGGATTGATAGTAAAGTAACACCGTATGGTACAAAAACAATACCGGATGGTATGGATGAAACATAAAATGTTTAGTACCGTTTGGTAATAGCTTTATTACCGAAATGGTATTCATTTTAATATCAATTTGTTATTGGTTTTAGATTATTCCACACCCTAATGAACCAAAAAAAAAACATTGAAAACAGTCGGTTTTGGCAAAGTACTGTAATTTTTTCTATCAGTGTAAAAACAAAATCCAAATTATTTTGTTTGATTCTGAGATTTAATAGAGTTTTTCAAATGAAAAATAAACCCCACTTTCTTTTCTGTTTTTTACAACTCTTGAGTAGTCACAATTTTAATTGTGTTCAATTACAGTTTTTGAGAAACTCTTATGACCTTCCTTGTCTGCACCCAAATGTTTCTCAAGTATTTTTATGTCTACCGAAATATCGACCCATTTAATTGAATAATTTTCTTTTGAAGCAGTTGAAAGAAAACATTCAACTTTCCCATTCTCATTGCCTACCATCCATTTTCAACACAGCTAATGAAATTGAATTGGAGAAGCCACGAATGGTGGTGGTTTCTTTGAATGACGGTTGTGTGGGCCTAGTCGATGATTTCGCTTCAAGAAGACTGTCATCTACTCGTATTTATGAGAAAACTTCACGGCTGTTATAGACGATAAGGCGATGAGAGGCGTATATTTGTTTAAAAACCCAGGCATTGACTAGAATTTTAATTAAATTCGCCAAAAGGGAGTGCACGGGGGATGGTTAGTTTAGTTAGCATTCAAATAAAGTTGAAGTTTTTCACAAAATTTTTTGGTACAGGTTGAAAAGACTGTGATCTTCAAGAGTTGAACATATTGCCATTGGAAGACAGAATGATATTATTAAAATGTCATAAATTGGAGAAGATGTAATAGACAGTTATATAAAGAAAAGGCTTAAAATATCCGCCTATGAAGCTGAAAGCCTGGGTTCGAATTCTGATTAAACATCAGAAAATTTTTCAGTGGTGTTTATACCCTCCTAATGTTGGTGATATTTGTGAGATACTTTGCCTTGTAACTTCTCCCCAAAGAGATGTCGCACAGCGGCACGCCGTTCCGACACAGCTACTGGAAGGGGCACCTTATCATTGATCTTAAACTTGAATCGACCAGCACTCATTGATATGTGAGAACTTTGCCCTTCTTCCTCAAAGGAATGATCATGGGAAAATTTATATTGTAAGCGTTGAACAGTTCAAATTGCCAGTTCGAGGTTACTTAAGTTCAATGCTTTCTATTCTACTGATGACATAGCAAAGAAGTTATTAAAGTTTTGCCAGTAATCGGCTTGTTGTGAGATCTAAGTACTAAAAATTAATCTCGAAAAAGCTAATCTAAGTTAGGAAATCCTTACAAAAACCTTAATTATTTTCCATACAACGGCCCTAAGTTGATTCATGATGTCTGCACCACCTAAGTGCCGGTGTCTGTTAGACGCCAAAGCCGGGCAGTGATGTAGGACATCTTCCAACATCTCGTCATCTTCCCCTCATGCCCTACACATGCTTTTGCTTGTCGCACTGAGTTTGCGACCAAAATGAACAAATAACAACCATTTGTACAGCATTTTTATACCCTCTACTATAGGATGGGGTATACTATTGGGTTGCCCAAAAAGTAATTGCGGATTTTTTAAAAGAAAGTAAATGCATTTTTTAATAAAACTTAGAATGAACTTTAATCAAATATATTGGGTTGCCCAAAAAGTAGTTGCGGATTTTTCATATAGTTGGCGTTGACAAATTTTTTCACAGCTTGTGACTTTGTAATTGCATTCTTTCTTCTGTCAAATATCAGCTGTTACTTTTAGCTTGCTTTAGAAAAAAAGTGTAAAAAAAGTAAAAAAGTTCATTCTAAGTTTTATTAAAAATGCATTTACTTTCTTTTAAAAAATCCGCAATTACTTTTTGGGCAACCCAAAACTTTTTTTACACTTTTTTCTAAAGCAAGCTAAAAGTAACAGCTGATAACTGACAGAAGAAAGATTGCAATTACAGAGTCACAAGCTGTGAAAAAATTTGTCAACGCCGACTATATGAAAAATCCGCAATTACTTTTTAGGCAACCCAATAATTTCGTCATTCTGTTTGTAACTTCTCGAAATATTCGTCTAAGACCCCATTAAGTATATAAATTCTTGATCGGCATGTCATTTTAAGTCGATCTAGCCATGTCCGTCAGCCTGTCCGTCCGTCCGTCCCCCCGTCCGTCTGTCGAAAGCACGATAACTTTCGCAGGAGTAAAGCTAGCCGCTTGAAATTTTGCACAAACACTTTTTATTAGTGTAGGTCGGTTGGTAATGTAAATGGGCCAAATCAGTCCATGTTTGATATAGCTGACATATAAACCGATGTGGGGTCTTGACTTCTTGAGCCTGTAGAGGGCGCAATTCTTATCCGATTTGGCTGAAATTTTGCATGAGGCAATTTGTTAGGACTTCCAACAACTGTGCCATAATCTGATATAGCTGCCGTATAAACCGATTTGGGTTCTTGACTTCTTGAGCCTGTAGAGGGCGCAATTCTTATCCGATTTTGGCTGAGGTATTTTGATATGATTTCTAACAATTAAGCCAATTATGGCTCAAATCGGTTCAATATGGTTTAAATCGGTCTGTATCCTTATATAGTTGCCATATAAACCGATATTGAATCTTGACTTCTTGAGCCTCTAGAGGACGCATTTCTTATCCAATATGTCCAAAATTTTACATGAGGCGATTTGTTAGGACTTCCAACAACTGTGCTAAGTGTGGTTTAAATCGGTCTATAACCTGATATAGCTGCCATATAAACCGATTTTGGTTTTTGACTTGTTGAGCCTGTAAGGGGCGAAATTCTTATCCGATTTGGCTGAAATTTTGTATGAGGTGTTTTATTATGACTTCCAATAACAGTGCCAATTATGGCTCAAATCGGTCTATAACCTAATATAGTTACCACATAAACCGATCTTGAATCTGGACTTCTTTACGCACTAGAGGGCGCAATTCCTATCCAAATTTTGCATCTCGAGTTTTGTTATGAAATTTTGCATCTCGAGTTTTGTTATGACTTCCAATAACTGTGTCAAATGTGGGTCAAATCGATCTTTAACCTTAAATAGCTGCCATATAAACCAATTTGGGATCTTGACTTCTTAAGCCTCAAGAGGGCCTAATTGCAAATTGAAAATTTTGCCCATGAACATTCCACTAAGGAACAGGGGCAAACTTCTCACATATCAATGAGTGCAGTCCGATTCAAGTTTTAAGCTCAATGATAAGGGGCCTCCTTTTTTTATTGTCGAGTCCGAACGGCGTGCCGAGGTGCGACACCTCTTTGGAGAGAAGTTTAACAAGGCATAATACCTCACAAATGTTGCCAGCATTAAGAGGGGAAAACCACCGCTGAAAATTTTTTCTGATGGTCTCGCCTGGATTCGAACCCAGGTGTTTAGCGTCAAAGGCGGACATACTAACCTCTGCGCTATGGTGGTCGCCAAGAAAGCCTAACTATAATCCGATATGACTGAAAATTTTTAAAATTTTTTTGATGGTCTCGCCTGGATTCGAACCCAGGCGTTTAGCGTCATGGGCGGACATGCTAACCTTTGCGCTATGGTGGCCTCCAAGAAGGCCTTATTATTATCCGATTTGGCTGAAATTTTGTACAACGGCTTCTTGCATGACCTCCAACATATGTGGCAAATATGGTCTGAATTGGTCTTTAGCCTAATGCAGCTCCCCTGTAAACCGATCTCCCAATTTTACTTCTTGAGCCCCTAAAAAGCCCCAATTCTTATTCGATTTGGCTGAAATTTTACACATATACTTCTACTGTGGTCTCCAACATTCCATTCAATTAGCAAAGCAATTATTTTCTTTGTGAGGTACTATGCCATGTAAAACATCTCTCCAAAAAGGTGTCGTACTGCGGCACGCCGTTCGGATTCGGCTATAAAAAGGAAGCCCCTTATCATTGAGCTTAAAACTTAATTCGGACTGCTCTCATTGATACCTAAGACGTTTGCCCCCTGTTCCTTAGTGGAATGTTCATTGGCAAAATTTGCAATATTTCCTTTTATTCACTTCCCATTATTTTTATTTTATTTACTTCGAAAACATTTTTTCCACATTTGCATGAATAACCGATACTCCTGTTTCAAATTGTCGCCAAATAAAAATTGGCAATGCAAATATAAAAACACCACAGGCTAGACATTGAAACAGCTTTCAGCTCACACTCAAATGTTTTACATTTATGTCGCCTTTCGTCTTGCAGGCCGTTGGGTTTCTTGGTCATCGTTTAAGCAGGAAGAAATACAAATTAGCATAAGTCTGTCAACTTTAATTGAGAAAAAAATGCTTCAAGAAAGGAGATACTCATGTGCCAAAACAAATGACACAGTGGTACAATGAACGTTTTTAGCAAACAATTTGAATAACATCGCTCAATCTGCTGGGACCAAATGAATGCAAAGTTAACTTGCATGCAATATTTGTATGTTCCGGATCATCTGCATATATGGGTGGTATATTTTAATAATAACTCATAACGCATGTTGAAGGACATGGAAGGAGCCTTTGTACAAAATTTGTGCCAAGTCGGATGAGAATTGCGCCCTCTAGAGGTTCAAGAAGTCAAGACCCAAGATCGGTTTATATGGCAACTATATCAGGTTATAGACCGATTAGGGCCATACTTAACACAGTTGTTGGAAGTGATATCAAAACACTATATGCAAAATTTCAGTCTAATCGGAAGAGAATTGCGCCCTCTAGAGGCTCAAGAAGTCAAGACCCATGATCGGTTTATATGGCAGCTATACCAGGTTATAGACCGATTTCAACCATACTTAGCACAGTTATTGGAAGTGATATTAAAACACTATGTGCGAAATTTCAGTCAAATCGGACGAGAATTGCGCCCTCTACAGGCTCAAGAAGTCAAAACCCAAGATCGGTTTATATGGCAGCTATATCAGGTTATAGACCGATTAGGGCCATACTTAACACAGTTGTTGGAAGTGATATCAAAACACTATGTGCGAAATTTCAGTCAAATCGGACGAGAATTGCGCCCTCTAGAGGCTCAAGAAGTCAAGACCCAAGATCGGTTTATATGGCAGCTACATCAGGTTATGGACCGATTAGGACCATACTTAACACAGTTGTTGGAAGTGATATTAAAACACTATGTGCGAAATTTCAGTAAAATCGGACGAGAATTGCGCCCTCTAAAGGCTCAAGAATTCAAGACCCAAGATCGGTTTATATGGCAGCTATATCAAAACATGGACCGATTTGGTCCATTTACAATTCCAACCGACCTACATACATACCGCCATCCTGTGGTGGAGGGTATAAAAAGTGCTCATATTTTTTTTGTTGCAATAAATGTGTTTTGCTACATGTAAAAACTTAGAGAATAGTCATGATTTTAGATCCATGAACTGCAAAGTTGCCATACTGTCAGGTGGTGGTTATAAAAATGATTGAATTTGCTGGTTTCATCCTGCAGAGAAACTTTGTTGGGACCTTGCTTATTAAAAATATTTTCTTGGAACATTTTTTGGAAAAAATGTGGTCCCCTAGAAAAAATTTTGGTCCCCTAGGAAAATAATATTAAAGTTTTGCCTTAAGATTTTGTTCATATTGTCACCACACAGAAAAAAATTAAGAAAGACTCTCACATAACAATTTCATTGAAAATAAAATCGTATTCAATAAAAAAAAAATTAATTGATTCAATCATTTTTTAATAGACTATGATTTTGTCTTTTCAATCACAATCGTGATTGAAGTTTTTGTCATCTTCAATTAAATAGTTAATTGATTCAATTAATTTTTTAATTGAATTGCGCTTATGAATCAATTCGTCGTAAAGAGCCCTGTTCAAATTCAGACGTGTGTTTTACAATTTACTCTAGTTGGAATGGTTGTAAAGCACCCATGATCCATTTGACATCTCCTGCTGATGATTTATCTTGGTCGAATATGAAATCGCGATACGAGAAACCAGTCAAATACTTCTAGCAACAACACACTCTTTGCTGACTACGACTTTAAGTTTGGATGTAAGGTGTACTCCATTCTTAAAATACTTCATTTCAGCCCGATATTCTCATGATGTCTGATTTAGTGGTGTTTTTGGGGGGAGAGGTGGTCCCCCAGATACTTGGCCCTAAAAAAATGTCAGCATCGTTCTCTTCTTTCAACTACCATTTATTTAAACCCCATATTGCCATTGGTTTAGAGGAGTTTACACGATGAGGCATCCCCCAACACACAGCCCAAAATACATTTCATTTGAGCCATATATTGGCAAGGTCGAAAAATGTTTACCCTTTGAGGGGTGTTTTGGGGAACGGGTGATGCCCTTAATATATGGTTCAACATTTGGATATCAAATTCATATTCAAATTCAAAGGTATTTGGGAATACCTTTATTTGAGTCCCATATTGCGATGTTCATTACAAAATGGCTGTTTGTGTGGGGTATTCTGGGAATTTGGTCCCGAAAGTGGGTATCAATTCTTGCTCCAACACCTTTCATTTAGGCTCCACATTGACATGGTCGGTAAATATGCCCGAATTAAGGATGTTTTGGGGATTGGGGTGATCCCCCAAACACTAAGCCCGGAAAATATATCAGCAAAGTCCTCTATTCTCATATATCGGTATATAATTTATTTGAATCCCATATTGCCATTGGCCTCAAAATTGGATATCAAATTCGTTTTCTAATCTCATTTAAACTCCTTATTGCAAAAGTCAGCAAATATGTCCGGTTTGGGGTTTTGGCCCTTAAAACTATAAATATTTAGTTCCACTCTCTTTTTAAGACTCAAATTGTCTTGGTGAGCAAATACTTCCAATGGGGGGTTGTTATGGTGGTGGGTAGTCCCCTGGACAGTTGGTCCCTAATGTTGATATCAGATACGTGGTCTACTCCCAAATGCCTTTAATTTGAGCCCCATATTTCTATAGTCGGCAAACGTGACCGGCCGGTGAGTTGGCCTTGAAAATATATATCGGATTCGTGTTCCTCTTTAAAAAACCCTCTTATTTGAGCCTCATATTGCAATAGTCAGCAAATACTTACTATTTGGGTGGTGTTGTGGGGGTGGGGTGACCCCATAGACACTTTTCCCGAATATTGATATCAAATTCGTGCTTTACTCCCAAAGACCTTTCATTTGAGCCCCATATGGCTATGGTCGTAAATTTGCCCTTTGGGGTATGTTTTTGGGGAGAGACGGCCCCCCAAACACTTGGTCCCATATTTGAATATCAGGTTCGTATTCTACACTCAAATACCTTTTATTTAAGCCCCATATTCCCATGGTCAGTAAATAAGTCCAGTTTGGGGGGTGTTTTGGGGAAGGAGTGGACCTCCAAAAACGTGGTCCCACATTTGGATATCAGATTCGTATTCTACTCGCAAATACCTTTCATTTGAGTCCCATATTGCCATGATCGGTAAATATGTCTGATTTAGGGGTGTTTCGGGGGTTGGGTGGTGTTGTGGGGGTGGCGTGGCCCCATAAACACTTTTCCCGAATATTGATATCAGATTCGTGCTTTACTCCCAAAGATCTTTCATTTGACCTCCATCTGCTATGGTCGTAAATCTGTCCCCTTTGGGGGAGGTTTTTGGGGAGAGGCGGCCCCCCAAACACTTGGCCCCATATTTGAATATCAGATTCGTATTCTATACTTAAATACCTTTTATTTAAGCCCCATATTCCCATGGTCTGTAAGTAAGTCCAGTTTGGGGGGTGTTTTGGGGAAGGAGTGGACCTCCAAAAACATGGTCCCACATTTGGATATCAGATTCGTATTCTACTCGTAAATACCTTTCATTTGAGTCCCATATTGCAATGGTCGGTAAATATGTCTGATTTAGGGGTGTTTTGGGGCTTGGGGTGGTCCCCCTAGCAATTGTTCCGACAATTGGATATCAGATACGTTTTCTTATCCTAAATGCCTTTAAGGGTGGGGCGGCCCCCCTAGGTACCCCATCCGAAATTTGAATACCAAATTTTTATTTTTTGGGTACTATATGAGAGCACAGAAAATTTCGCTTAAATCGCATCACCCATCTCCGAAATCTGGCGTTTCTGAAAATTAGGGTAAAGGGGAGGGTCAACCCCGCCTTCAGATATCAAAAAATGTAGTACCCTATTTTTACCACGGGGTCATTATGCACCATCTGTGAAAAGTTCAAGAAAATCGGTTCAGCCGTTTCTGAGTCTATAAGGAACACAAAAAATACATACAAACACAAATTGATTTTTATATATAAAATAGGGTCAGAAATGGATATTTTGAAAAAGGCAGGTACCCAGTTTGACAGGTCCTAGTGATGGCCCTGGTTGTGGGTTGTGGGGCCGTCTTTAAAAATAGCGATATTGAGCTGAAACTTTATACAGACTCTTCTTTTGTCCATAAGCAGGTTAAGTTCGAAGCTGGGCTATATCGGACTATATCTTGATATAGCCCCCATATAGACCGATTCGCCGATTTAGGGTCTTAGGCCCATAAAAGGGACATTTATTACCCGATTTTGCCAAAAATTTCGGACAGTGAATTATGTTAGGCCATTCGATATCTCTCTTTAATTTGACCCAGATTGGTCCAGATTTGGATATAGCTGCCATATCGAACTATCTCCCGATTTAAGGTCTTGCGCCCATTAAAGGCGCATTTATTTTCTGATCTTGCCAACATTTGGGACAGTGAGTTAAGTCCCTAGATATATTTCAGCAATTTAGCCTAGATCGATCAAGATGTGCATATAGCTGCCATATAGACCGATCTCTCGATTTAAGGTTTGGACCCATAAACGGCGCATTTAATGTCCGATTTCGCGAAATTTGGGACAGTGAGTTGTGTTAAGCTCTTCGACATTTTTTCTGCAACTTGGCCCAAATCGGTCCAGATTTGGTTATAGCTGCCATATAGACCGATCTCTCGATAGCTGTCATATAGACCGATCTCTCTATTTAAGGTTTTGGGGCCATAAAAGGCGCATTTATTGGCCGATGTCGCCGCAATTTGGAACAGTCACTTGTGTTAGGCTCATTGAGATTTTTTCTGCAACTTGGCCCAAATCGGTCTAGATTTGGTTATAGCTGCCTTACAGACCGATCTTTCGATTTAAGGTTTTGGGCCCATAAAAGACGCATTTACTGTAAATTTGGGACAGTGAGTTGTGTTCGGCCCTTCGCTATTCTTCTTCAATTCGGCTCAGATCGGTCTAGATTTGGATATAGCTGCCATATAGACCGATCTTTCGATTTAAGGTTGTGGGCCATAAAAGACGCATTTATTGTCCGATTTCGCCGAAATTTGGGACATCTTTTTCTGCAACTTGGCCCAAATCAGTCCAGATTTGGTTTTAGCTGACCGATATTTCTGGTTTTATAGACCGATATCTCGATTTAAAGTCTTGGCCACGTTAAAGTTGCATTTTAATCCGATTTCACTGAAATTTGGCACTGTGACTTATATTAGGCTTTTCGGCATCCGTGTCGTATATGGTTCAGATCGGTTTATTGTTAGATATATTGGTTGCCCAAAAAGTAATTGCGGATTTTTTAAAAGAAAGTAAACGCATTTTTAATAAATCTTAGAATGAACTTTAATCAAATATACTTTTTTTACACTTTTTTTCTAAAGCAAGCTGAAAGTAACAGCTGATAACTGACAGAAGAAAGAATGCAATTACAGAGTCACAAGCTGTGAACAAATTTGTCAACGCCGACTATATGAAAAATCCGCAATTACTTTTTGGGCAACCCAATAGCTACTAAAAAGATCAATATTTTGTTCCACACAATTGAACAATGACTTGTACTTATTAGAAGTTGATTCAAATCGGAACATATTTCGATATAGATGTCAGGGGGTATAAGGTATGCATTTTTCACCGGGTTTTGACGAAAGGTGGTTTGCATATATACGCTAGGTTGTGGGTATCCAAAGTTCGGCACGGCCGTTCCTAACGCCTTTTTACTTGTTTTTGTGTCAAATTCATAGGTCGAAGCTACCACTTGGGATACCACATAAAGACCATGTAAAGATCCCATGGTCCCTGTATCCATCCCAATTTGAGGGTAAATATTGTTCTCTACTACCAAATGCCTTTTTTTTGTGTCCTATTCTAACCTGTCCTATATTTATTCCTTTTTTTTTTGGTAGGACATGGGAGGGGGATTACCCTCTGGCACGTCCTTTCATTTGAGTACAATTCTTAAACACCAAGGAATACATTTCCATATCAGCATTGCACTCTACTTTTAAATAACTTTCATTTGATATTCATATTGTCCCAATCGGTAAATATGTCCTGCGGGGGGGTTTTGGGGGGTGGGAGGGCCCTCAGACACTAGAAAAGTGAATTCGGCTCCAACTTAAAAAAAAGTGCTACATTAACTCCATGATGTACTTTCAATATTTATTGAATTATGGCGCTTGGGTTAAGTTTTGGCTTTTGATGCATTCAGAGACCTATAGTGAATTTTCATAACAAACATTTTGATTCGCTACTTGACCATTTTAAAAGAGTTTTGAGCTCTATTTTTAAAAGGGGCCTAAAAGACCACTTAAATAAGTCGCTTGAGGGTTAAAATGTTTGACAAAAATATTACTCGCAGTATCCTCGCTTAGTATTACCGTTTATTTATACACATGATGTCATCATTCAATCGGAATGACAAAACTAAAAGAGGAAAAACTCGACATATTGGGTTGCCCAAAAAGTAATTGCGGATGTTTTAAAAGAAAGTAAATGCATTTTTATTAAAACTTAGAATGAACTTTAATCAAATATACTTTTTTTACACTTTTTTTCTAAAGCAAGCTAAAAGTAACAGCTGATAGCTGACAGAAGAAAGAATGCAATTACAGAGTCACAAGCTGTGAAAAAATTTGTCAACGCCGACTATATGAAAAATCCGCAATTACTTTTTGGGCAACCCAATATTTATTCAATGACCACACGTTCTGGAATGCATTAAAATGATTTATTTTCTTTTTTTTGATATTTTATTATTTTGTCTGTGTGTTGGTGTTGGCAACGTTCGAATACAAATCACTTAGCGGGAAGAGCGTTTTATTTATTCAAAAGCTAGCGAATCCTTTAGATTGGTAAATAAAACAACCCAAACATCTACCCGGATACAACACAGAACCCCATGACACCAATCTCCGTTTTACATGCTTGAAAAGAGTTTCATAAGCCAGATTGGTGGAGCTAGATCTGGAAAGAGAAGCCGGCTCAGAAAAATTTTCAGCGGTGGTTTCCCCACCCCCCTAATGCTGGCAACATTTGTGAGGTACTATAAAACTTCTCTCCAAAGAGGTGTCGCACTGCGGCACGCCGTTCGAACTCGGCTATAAAAAGGAGCTTAAACTTGAATCGCACTGCACTCATGGATATGTGAGAAGTTTGCCCCTTTTCCTTAATGGAATGTTCATGGGCAAAATTTTGCAATTTTTACTTAACACCCCCACGGGGCATCATTTAGGTGAAAAGTATATAAAAGCTCTTCACCGCAGTCTGAAGTGGAATATTAAAGCTACCCAGGTATGGTGTTGTTTTTGTATTTCCTTAGCAATTGATTTCCCGGGTACGACACAACGTTGTATAAAATGCTGTGTAATTGTGGTGTATATGGAGTTTGATGGGGATGGTAGGAAGGAAGTGGATGTGGTGATGATGGGTAAAACGATGGGATGACGGATGTATGAGCAGTTAGTAGGCTGCATCGGAAAAGTCGGTGAGTTGAAGGCGGCTGGACCATGAAGTTTCGGAGCTGGTCGGAAGGAAGTGGACGCGGTGATGGACGGGTTAGGTAATGGGACGACGAATGGATGAGCAGTCAGTAGGCTGCATCGGAAAGGTCAGCGAGCTGAAGATGGCTAAACCATGAAGTCTAGGAGCTGGTAGGATGGAAGTGGATGCGGTCTTGGAGCTGGTTGGAAGGAAGTGGATGCGGTGATGGACGGGTGAAGCAATATGACGATGGATGAATGAGCAGTTAGTAGGCTGCATCGAAAAGGTCAGTGAGATGAAGATGGCTAAACCATGAAGTCTTGGAGCTGATCGGAAGGAAGTGGCTGCGGTGATGGACGGGTGGAGCAATATGACGATGGATGGATGAGCAGTCAGTAGGCTGCATCGGAAAGGTCAGCGAGCTGAAGATGGCCATGAAACCATGAAGTCTTGGAGCTGGTTGGATGGAAGAGGATGCGGTCTTGGAGCTGGTTGAAAGGAAGTGGATGCGGTGATGGACGGGTGAAGCAATATGACGATGGATGGATGAGCATTTAGTAGGCTGCATCGAAAAGTTCGGTGAGCTGAAGGCGGCTGGACCATGAAGTTTCAGAGCTCGCCGGAAGGAAGGGGATGCAGTGATGGACGGGTGAAGCGATATGATTATGGATGGATGAGCAGTTAGTAGGCTGCATCGAAAAAGTCAGTGAGCTGAAAATGGCTAAACCATGAAGTCTTGGAGCTGGTCAGAAGGAAGTGGATGCGGTGATGGACGGGTGAAGCAATATGACGACGAATGGATGAGCAGTTAGTAGGCTGCATCGAAAAGGTCAGTGAGCTGAAGGCGGCTAGACCATGATGTCTTGGAGCTGGTCAGAAGGAAGTGGATGCGGTGATGGACGGGTGAAGCAATATGACGACGAATGGATGAGCAGTTAGTAGGCTGCATCGAAAAGGTCAGTGAGCTGAAGATGGATAAACCATGAAGTTTGAAGCTGGTCGGAAGGAAGGATGCGGTGATGGACGGGTAAAGCGATGGTTCGACGGATGGATGAGCATTTAGTAGGCTGCATCGGAAAGGTCAGCGAGATGAAGATGGCTAAACAATGAAGTCTTGGAGCTGGTTGGATGGAAGAGGATGCGGTCTTGGAGCTGGTTGAAAGGAAGTGGATGCGGTGATGGACGGGTGAAGCAATATGACGATGGATGGATGAGCATTTAGTAGGCTGCATCGAAAAGTTCGGTGAGCTGAAGGCGGCTGGACCATGAAGTTTCAGAGCTCGC
This sequence comes from Stomoxys calcitrans, assembly GCF_963082655.1. NCBI lineage: Eukaryota > Metazoa > Arthropoda > Insecta > Diptera > Muscidae > Stomoxys > Stomoxys calcitrans. The sequence continues at coordinate 156,312,297 of NC_081556.1, read as the reverse complement.
CGGAAGAAAGTGGATGCGGTGATGGACGGGTGAAGCAATATGACGACGAATGGATGAGCAGTTAGTAGGCTGCATCGAAAAGGTCAGTGAGCTGAAGATGGCTAAACCATGAAGTCTTGGAGCTGGTCGGAAGTAAGTGAATGTGGTGATGGACGGGTAAGGTGATGGGACGACGAATGGATGAGCAGTTAGTAGCCTGCATTGAAAAGGTCGGTGAGCAGAAGGCGGCTGGAGCATGAAGTTTCGGAGCTGGTCGGAAGGAAATGGATGTGATGATGGACGGGTAAAGCAATATGACGATGCATGGATGAGCAGTTAGTAGGCTGCATCGAAAAAGTCAGTGAGCTGAAAATGGCTAAACCATGAAGTCTTGGAGCTGGTCAGAAGGAAGTGGATGCGGTGATAGACGGGTGAAGCAATATGACGATGCATATGGCTAAACCATGAAGTTTCAGAGCTCGTCAAAAGGAAGTGGATGTGGTGATGGATGATTGAAGCAATATGACGATGGATGGATGAGCAGTTAGTAGGCTATATCGAAAAGGTCAGTGAGCTGAAAATGGCTAAACCATGAAGTCTTGGAGCTGGTCTAGTGGGTGTGTGTGAAGTACTGATGTTTTGAAAGTTTTAACACGGTGTCGCTGTTATTCCTTGTCACCAACATACTGTATACCGTGTGTGCGAGTGTTTCGGTGGCCCTCTTGTTTTTGCTCAGACTTGAGCTGAGTCATTTTTGATTATGCCACCTAATTTCTGACTGTTTCTGAATGACGTGTTGTTGGATGGTGATTGCATCATCCCATTAGGTGACCAGTCCGGAACTGTCTGGAGTGTAACGGGTGGTAGTTGGACTAGGTGATCAAACCAGAGTCAGGTGCCCCTGGAACTTCCAGCCTGACTTTTGGTTAAACCTCAGCTGGGAGAAACGTGGTGGCTGTGGTTAAAATCTCAGGAAGAGCATTTCGATGCTCGGTGTGGAGTTGCATGTACTCAACCGGGTGCCGTGACCCAAAGAACGAAAAGAGTTTGGATAGTGCTCTGCTCCTCACCAAGGGGGAGGACACGTCCAGATAACGAGACCCCAGTTGGGAGCAACATGGTGGCTGTGGTTAAAATCCCAGGAAGAGCATTTCGATGCTCGGTGTGGAGTTGCATGTACTCAACCGGGTGTCGTGACCCAAAGAACGTAAAGAGTTTGGATAGAGCTCTGCTCCTAACCAAGGAGGAGGACGCGTTCAGATACCCACAACCTTAGGTATATTTCTTATCCTAAGATCGATCTATATAACAGCTTTATTCAACTGAGATCTCATGTGGACCTTTTCGGAAAGAATGTAGAAAGGTCAATACTATCCTATTTTCCACATTTCAAGAAAATCGATTGAAAAATACGTCATTTAGAAAAATACGTCATTGACCTCAATACGTGAGGTCAAGAAGCTCAATTGAGAAATCCATCTATATAGAGGGTATATCTAAATATGATCCCGTCTGAATCATATTCGATGCGAATGTAGAGAGTATCACACCCTGCCTCGGTCTCTCTCTCTCTCTCACTCTCTACAATGCATTGATTAAAATTTCAGTGAAATTGGTTAAAAAATTTGCCTTTTATAAGCTCAAAACATTAAATCGGGAGATAGGTATTTATGACAGCTTTAACACTACATGATCCGATCTGAACCATTTTCAACTAAAGGGGGATCTTATATAAAACATTGTTGCAAATTCGAACATATTTGGGTACAAATATTCGTTTTAAGAACTGAAAATGGTAATTCAGGTGATCGGTTCTACAGAGGCTATATATAGACGTAGTTCGAAAACGGGCCACTTTCATCGAACTAAAACTGACTTTGGATGGGAATGTTGTCTACACCAAGTTTCAGCTAAATTTCTTAATTTTAAAGGCTCGAATTCTTAGTTTTAAATTGTTCGAATCATGGCGTTGAGAATCATAGAAGGACAAACTGGCTGCTGCGTCAAGGAATCCTCCAACGTAGTACAGATTTTTTTTTTGTCCATAGGATATACCGGATAATATTTTGATATATCTTCTTTATAAACCGACCTGCCAATTCAATTTCTGAAGAGCGCAGAAGAACCACTTTCCACCCGGCACTCAGATGCCGGCTACTGGAAAATCCAATTTTTTATGGCCCCTAAGGGCGGCATGCAAATGCAAATTTTGCCCATGAACATTCCACTAAGGAACAGGGGCAAACTTCTCACATATCAATGAGTGCAGTCCGATTCAAGTTTAAGCTCAATGATAAGGGCCTCCTTTTTAAAGCCGAGTCTGAACGGCGTGCCATAGTGCGACACCTATTTGGAGAGAAGTTTTACATGGCATAGTACCTCACATTGCATAGTACCTCACTAAGGGCGGCATCAAATAAAAAAATTTATTTTATTAAATTTTATGGCTACAATGCTCTTTTGATTTTCCTTTACCATTAAAAATAATTTTTTATTAAAAAATTTTTAAATTGGAGACATGGCCGCCCATGACGCTGAACGCCTGGGTTCGAATGGTGGCAGGAACATCGAAAAATTCTCAGCGATGGTTATCCCCTCCTTATGCTGGCGACACTTGTGTGGTACTTTGCCATGTAAATCTTCTAACCAAAAAAGGTATCGCTCTGCGGCATGCCTTTCGTACTCGGCTATAAAAAAGAGGTCCCTTATCAATTGAGCTGAACGCCTGGGTTTAAATCCTGACAGGAACATCAGACAAATTCTCAGCGATGGTTATCCCCTCCTTATGCTGGCGACACTTGTAAAAACTTCTCCCCATAGAGGTGTCGCTCTGCGGTATGCCGTTCGGACTCGGCTATAAAGAAGAAGGTCCCTTATCAATTGAGCTTAAAGACATGTCCGCCTATGACCCTAAACGCCTGGGTTCAAATCCTGACAGGAACATCAGAAAAATTCTCAGCGATGGTTATCCCCTCCTTATGCTTGCGACACTTGTGTGGTACTTTGCTATGTAAAAATTTCTCCCCAAAGAGATGTCGCTCTGCGGCACGCCGTTTGGAGGTCCCTTATCATTGAGCTTAAAATTGAATCGGACAGCAGTCATTGATTTGTGAGAAGTTCGTCTAAGTACCTTAATAAAATGTTCATGGGCAAAATTTGAATTTTTGTTTTTGCAATTTTTAAATTTTTCTACACTTTCTTAACTTAAAAGTTACCCACAAAATGTAATTTTTACTCGCAGCCAAGAAAAAACCGCTAAAAACTTTTTGCAAAACTTTGCCTCAAGCTAAGTAGAAAACTAAAAGCAGAGAAACATCAAACTGGAGACAAAGAATATGCTCAAGTTGATGTGGTTATGGCTGAAAGATTGACTCTTAGAGAGTATATTCATAGAAGTTTTGAACAATGTAAAAATAACTCCTCTCCTCGACAACTTTTTTAGATACATTGTACCTACGCCCTGTCCTAGAAAAAAATTCACCATGAATTCTGTCATTTTAGGGAGTGAAAAAAGCATATGAAAAAGTACTTCCACATATTGTCACCATGTATATGAGTGTTCCACTCATATTCCCCTTTTGTGGAAAAACTTTTGCATGCATGTAACAGACTACAAAGAAAACGGGGAATGAATAAAGTACAAAGATAGCATCAGAAGAACCAAAAACCAGACTGGAATAACTAGTAGCCATAGGTATATAATGTAAATAAGTATTTATGTAAGTGAAACATCATTTCTATGTATGCAGATATCTATTTTAGAGATTTAAAATGCGGTAGATACATAGCTACATTCATATGATTAAACCTCACCCCGAAATAAACCAACAACGGATGTTTCTCACTCTTTCGTCGATTTACAACATCACACGACAGTATCGACGAACAATAGTAGCTGGCATGCTTTTCTTATTATATTCCACATAATTGAAGACTAGACTTTACATGTATATACATATATACCGACAAATAAACAGACAGACCCAAATACTACAGACACACACTCCATCCAAAGATAGAAGCCTGAGTATATTTCCACAACTCAGCTGCTTTATATACCACACAAAAAATTATTCACCATATACTTGCCAGCACATACCTAACTACATAGAGCCACACCAAAAAAAATTTAGAAGAGCCATAAGAAGAGTGGAAAAACGACATAAAAACCAACTTCGCTTAGGTAGTTGGCGCAGGCAGCAAGGAGAGAGAGAGAGGCAAACAAACCACATACAGAGTAGGTACAGAGTTTTATGGCCTAACGTCAGCTACACAACGTAGCGACCTTTAGTATCAATTCAACAACCAACGATTGCAAACGGACGACGAATTGTGCAAAGAAACTGTGAGAGCGCTTCGCCGAAGGATAAACGCAACAATAACAACAAGGCAATATAAATTAACAAAAAATAACACAACTGGCGCCTTGTATAGCAAAATTCAATGGTTGAGTAAATGTGGCCTCACAGATACTTAACACCACCATCGTACAGGCAGAGAGTGAGCAGACTTTGAGTGAATTCCAAAGTTTGAGTGTTAACTACAAACTCATATGTGAGTGTATATAGCACGCAAAAAGAGAGAACCAAATGCCAGAGAGAAAAAGAGACAGCAGATAACGTTTCGTTGGTAAAAGAGTGAAAGTGATAGCTGTAGAGGGGTAGAAAAAAACATTCGGTTCTACTCATTAGGTAGTAGCTAAAGGCAAAGGCAGCAGCATATTTTTGAAGACTGCACTTAGAGTAGGTAGTCCCAGCCAGCCAAATACTCAGCAAGTATATAAGATGGATTATTTATATACATAGGCAGGCATACATATACGGCATATGCAAGCAGCAGTGCGTCGTAAACGACTCAATTTTAATTTTCGAAACATTTCAACGCGGAACGTTGTGTAGTAAAGGCGTGTGCGGATAACGTTAAAGAAAATTTTTAATAAAAGTGATTAATTACAAGGAAAGAATTAACAATTTAAAGAAAAAAAATACAACAATTATTGAATTAACTAAAACATCTATTAAAAAAATTACAATAAAAAGCGCTACACTTCAAGTTTTAAACATTTGAATTAAATTCTTCGTGTGTGAGCACTAGTGGTGGTGGATATAAGCCGCCTTGTACATAGTACGTGAAGTCTGCTGCTGGAAATATTACAAAAAATAAAACAGAGAGCTGAAAGTAATCACCATTGAAAACGGAATGCATGATAAATAAACAAGCAAGAAGTATGCAAGCCAATGCGCTGATGTGAATGTATTAGTGTGGCGAATGAATGTGGATAAGTTAAAAACGAAAAAAATTAAATGTGTACCGAAGTTAGAGCAGCAGCAGCAGCATACCAACAAAAAAGAGTGATAAGAGAAATTAAAAAATAAAGCGTGTATCTTAAAGCAAGCAACGCAAAAGAAGAAAACGAAAATAAAAATAAAAGAAACAAAGATAAAATAAAAACACGCAAAGCTCAGCACAAGATTGCTGTAATTAATGGTAGTGAAGATTAATTCATGTGAAAGTTTTTTAAACAAGAAAAATTAAAAAAAAACAACAATTTGGATTACCCCTTACACTTTTGGATTACCTACACATTACTTTTTTGGATTAGCAGTCTTTTAAAAATGGATTATTTGGATACTTTAAATACACATATGGATACAATTTTCAAATGCTAATGGTAAGTTTAAAAGTTTATAGTTTTAAACCTTTGTTTGCCTTGATCTTCTTTCTTTTCTAATTTTTTCTAAAAAAAAACTCTAAATTAGTTCTCCAATTTTTCTTTAATCTCTATTTCGTTTTCATTTTCCTTTACTTCCAACATACATAACACAACACACACACCCCAAACCCTCATACATACTCAAATACAAATTTATGAGCTGCATTGTTATTTCAGTAACGTACAAAATTGAAGAAAAAAGATTCCAGCTGTAGTTTATCTGTTACAGAAAACAAATTTCAAATAACCCAAAACGTAAAACAAACTCTCATCGTTTCGTTTTGTATGGCATGAAAATAAACATACATACATACATGATGTTGCCTTTGCTGTTCTCTCTGGGTTCTCTGTTATTCTCTTTTGCTCGCTTACAACTACAACCTTTGCCACCACTACCAATGCCACCACTGATGTTGAATTTCTATCCCATTTAAAGTGAAAAAAACACCACACAACCGTTCCATAAACACACAAATGTTGTCGGGGCCACATCGCGCTCTTTTTGAGTATTGTCAATGTGTTCGAAAAGAAAAAAGCGCCAAAATGTTAATACAGCACTTTTATTACTCATAAAGTAGAGATAGAAAGACAAAATAAAATATATAAAAGTTTTATTTCTAAAAACAGAGGAAAAAATACATAATAATAGTTAAGGAAACCTAATAAAGTGGTTGGGTGATTCCTTTGGTGCCCTCTGCAATGGTGTTTTGATTAATAAAATTACACACATTGGCTTTGTTTATGTGTGGATTATTTTGAAAAGTAATTTGAGGCTTAAGAGGCTCAAAAATGAGAGAATTATTTTATATGGGCGGTCATACATTTATGGACCCAAAAGGGGCGTGTAAGTTGTTTTTGTTAGAGGGCTTAAGAGTTTCTACCATACCATACGAAAAGTAGGGCAAGTGTTGAGAGTTCTGGTGTTTGAAATGGGAAATCGAAGGATGGATTTATGGGCCGTTTTAGCTGGGGTTTGAGAGATCATATACGCATTTCCTATATCAAATCGGATAGAAATCGGGTCATCTTATAACATAAGATGTCAAACCGTATTTGGCTAGGCATTAAATGGCTTAAATGTAGCTGTAGGAGGCCACCGAACCTAAAAGGTTTTCAATGCCCCATGATGTTAAACGCTTGGGTTCGAATTCTGGCAAGAGCATTAGAAAATTTTTCAGCTGTGGCTATCCCCTTCGAATACTGGCAACATTTGTGAGGTACTATGTCATGTAAAAACTTCTCTCCAAAGACGTGTCGCACTACGGCACGCCGTTCGGACTCGGCTATGAAAGGGAGGCCCCTTACATCGAGCATAAACTTGAATCGGACTGCACTCATTGATATGTGAGAAATTTGCCTCCGTCCCTTAATGGAATGTTCATGGGCAACTTGTCATTTGCAATGCACCTTACAATTCATTTTCAGCCACATTTGATAAAATTGCGACTGATTTCAAACATTTATGGCACGGAATTTGGAAATCGTAAAAACATGCATTCGTATACAGCAGATAATTAATATGTCTCCAAAAATGGATATCGGAATTTACCTATTACTTATGTTTGCCTGTTACGGACGGCCATTTAATAAATATGAAGGTTACTATACCAGATTATGGAGCGATACTCACATTCCAATGATTAGGAGTGTAACAAGTTTCAGACCTATTTGGGTCTTATTGGATAAAGGCTTATAACTCATCACGTAAAACATCAGTCAAATCTTGAAAAGCCTGTAAAGCCAAATCGGACCATATATAAAATCTATGAAGTTATTGGTAAATTGGGCCCTTTTAAGTTAATAGAAAAGGAACATGCCATCCGCTTGCTTGGGAAGCCAAATCAGTGCTATGCATAAAATATTGAGAATTTTGAGAATTATAGTAAATGAGGATGCAAAATTTAAACCACATTGAATAAAAAATTGTCCTTCAAATCGGCTAATCTATGTATTTGGGAGAAATATCTTAAGAAGGCCTCTCTTGGACAATTTATAATACCAATCTTGCTATGACTTTGAAAAGTATTTGTGCAATGTTAAGGCCGGATAGATTTTAAATAAGCGTGTTTTCAATGGGGCTCTCCGGATCCACTTAGAATGTCATGTCAGAGAAACAGAACACCCTACAGTCTTACCATATGTATATAAACATATTTGAGAAACACCTTTCGAGACATGCAAACAGAATGATGAGCTGAATGTAACTTTCATCATATGGAATGTTTTATCCAACCTATGCAATACCTTATATTCCGCATTATCGAATATCCGAATGTTTTATTTATTTAAAAAACTACCGAACTTTAATTTTTTTCAAATTGCTCAAAATTTTCCACTTCTTTACCATTGGTTGATGCTAAAAAGTGGTTTTTCACTGGATATCATTTTACTGTGAATGTCTTTTGGAGGGGAGAGCCAATGAGAAGCGTTTTAGTGTTCTCGTCAGGTCTTGAATTCAAGATTTATAGCGCAATAGGACAATAAGCTAACCTATGAGTGAACATTCAGTATCTTATTATTCCATTATCTTCGAAATGTGGTTAAGCTGACTTAGCTAAACTACACTTCAAACACTCCAAATTTACTGTACTCTCTTGCATCAGAAGTAGTATTGTAGCAGTACAATATCACTGTGTAGGTATGAGATAGGGGTTTCTTTGTCGTTGGCAGGGTAACTCAATTATTAGAGAGCATGGTTTTTTCCTAAAGAGCGATGTTCTGATATTCCCACTCCAGGATTCGAACCCATTCCATATCTTATTCAGCTCAAACACTCCAAGTACTGTCTTTGTCAGTTTCGAAAAAGCTTTTTTTATTTTCTCGTTCCGCTGGTTAGCTCTGTACTACATTCATATTTTGCTGTTTTATATAAATACTATAGCGTGCAAATCATTGTTAATAGCTTGTTATTATCTGTTATCGCATGATATCGATTGATACTTCTCAGTACAAGTTTGCATTGAAATTTCATGCAGAACATTTGACTTGCACTGAATAGAACTAAAATAAAACACCATGTCCTTCATATATTTTTGTTGACATTTTTACTCTCAACCAGTTATTGTCCGCATTTTTTTTATCTAAGGTCGGAATATTTTTCGTATTATCCTTCGTTAGCACTGTCACCGAGGACATTCGTCTCAAAAGGTTTTATAAAAGATTTTCAAAGCATATTTGAACCCATTAACCATGGTCATTTCCATACAATAATAACTTTGCAGCTTAAAAAAAAACCTCTACATTAGCCACACTTTTTCATACAAACCATAAGAAAAAACTCCCTAATCAGCATTTCACATGAAATACTATCCTAGTCCTTTCTCATTTAAACATTTATAAAGTCATGTGAAATACACTGAGACTACCTAGTGGGTCAGCAAACATTAATCTTTCAATACTTTATACCTACTAGCCTATCTATTTTCATTTTGTGTTTATTCAATATTTTATTTATAAAATTTTATTCCTAAATTTAACCAATTTCTTTAACCACACACTTACACACTCACATACAAAATTGCAGCCTAAAAATATCAAATTACTGGGCGAAAATTGATACCAGGACAAAAGAAGAACCGTGACACAAAATTATGTCCCCGGTACCGCTACCTGTGGCCAATTCAACAGCAACAACAACAGCAGCTAAATTAAATATGGCAAATTCTAACACATCCTACAGACAAATGGCACAAACGAATAACAACAACAACACCGGCAGCAGCAGCAGCGGCAGCAGTGGGACTGCAGTGGCTGCTACAGCCTCTTCATCAACAACTACAGTGACAAATAAATTAAAAACGGCTACAACTGCCAGCAGTGTTGGCCTTAGCCAAATAGCCGAACAAAAATCGCTAGCACACCCAGCCAAGGAGTCCTCTTCACCAACCTCAACCAACGATGGCCTAACAATCAGTGACACCAACAATGTGATAAGCACCTCACAGCAGTGCGATAGCAGCAGTGTCAGCACTACATCGAGTGACCATCATAGCTCCTCGGTTAAAAATGAATCTTGTGATACAGTGATAAAGACTGAATTGGAGTCCAGTGAAAGTGGCCCCACAGAGACTGCCAATGATCTGCAATTGTCCGCCATGAAACACCGACCCATACTGTTGAGCTCCATGAATGCGCACATTATATGTGGCCTGTGTTTTGGCTACTTGATAGATGCCACCACTATTGTGGAATGTTTGCATTCGTGTAAGTATTTTTTTTTTATTCTTTTTGTACCACCATCACCGTCACCTTGGCCTAAATTGTGCCAGTATTTATAGCAATCTGCAAGCATTTTGTTGGCATTCAAGCATTATGGATCTCACACTTACACACACACACATACAGTTACCCAGAGATTATTTCATTTGTATGTGCATTGATATCCATCCCTCCATCCTTGTATCCTTGAATTGAATGTGTAATTTGAAAAAGGGGAAATAAATCCTTGAATACTTTTCGAACCCTTGGGCGGAATGGAAACTTTAAGTCGTAGACAATTTCATGCAAATTTTATGCTTGAAGACACTGACTGCATTGGCAAGGGGTATAAGTAAGACGGATATGTCTGAGTAAAGCTAAGTGAAATGAAAAGAAATGTCTTGGTAGGAAAATGAAAAAAAAAAAAATTAAAGGTGTACATTATTCAAAACTCTAGGGCATAGTTTTTGAAACGGGGAAACATTTTGGACTTTTTCTTGAAACTGAGGCCCTAAGATTACTATCACATCATTTTTAAGGTAAAAATTTGAGTTATTTGTAATCGGTCCATGATAGGATCCAGATATGGCTGTCATATAAACCGATCTTAGGTTTTGACTTCGTGAGCCTCTAGAGGGCGCAATTCTTGTCCGATTTGACTGAAATTTTGCTCGTGGTGTTTTAGTGTCACTTTCAAAAACTGCGCTAAGTATGGTTTAATTCGGTCCATATTTTGATATAGCTGCCATATAAACCGATCTTGGGTCTTGACTTCTTGAGCCTCTAGAGGGCGCAATTATTGTCCGATTTGACTGAAATTTTGCACGTGATGTTTTGGCATCACTTCCAACAACTGCGCTAAATATGTCTCAAATCGGTCCATGTTTTGATATAGCTGTCATATAAACCGATCTTGGGTCTTGATTTCTTGAGCATCTAGAGGGCGCAATTATTGTCCGATTTCACTGAAATTTTGCACGTGATGTTTTAGTATCACTTTCAACAACCGCGCTAAATATGTCTCAAATCGGTTCATAATCTGGTATAGCTGTGATAGAAACCTATCTTGGATCTCGACTTCTTGAGCCTCTAGAGGGCGCAATTCTCGTCCGATGTGACTGAAATTTTGCTCGTGGTGTTTTGGTGTCATTTTCAAAAACTACGCTAAGTATGGTTTAATTCGGTCCATATTTTGGTATCTTTTTCAATAACTGTGTCAAATATAATTCAAATCGGATCATAATCTGGTATAGCTGTCATATAAACCGATCTTAGGTCTTGACTTCTTGGGCCTCTAGAGGGCGCAGTTCTCGTTCGATTTGGCTGAAATTTTGCATGAGGAGTTTTGTTATAAATACCAATAACTGTGCTAAGTATGACGCAAATCGGTAGATAACCTGATATAGCTGCTATATAAACCAATCTGGGATCTTGACTTCTTGAGCCTCTAGAGGGCGCAATTCTCATACGATTTGGATGAAATTTTGTACAACGGCTTCTCTCATGATCTTCAACATACGTGTCTAATATGGTTTGAATCGATCAATAGCTTGATACCGCTCCCATATAAAACTCCCGATTTTGTTTTTTGGGCCCCTATAAGGCGCAATTCTTATCCCAATGAACTGAAATATTACACAATAGTATATTCTTATTCAAAATTCTTGGTTTGCCTAAAGAGAGACACTGCGCATAGAACTCGACAAATGCGATCCATAGTGGTGGGAATATAAGATTCGGTCCGGCCGAACTTATATACCCCCCTCTTACTTTTGAAGTTGGTCTTACTGTTTTAAACTTTTGCAGGAACAAAAATTCTTATACAACATGTCCAGGATTAGATTTTAGAAATTTTGAAATTTCTAAAGACCATATTTCCCTTTTGATTGTTGAAGATACCTTATTAACAGGAATATTGATTTACATTTCTTTAAATTGCTTTTCGAAGCCAATTTTTTAATACAAATTGTTACGAAATTGTTTACGTGAGTTCCTTAGGCGAGTCGAAAGATCATTTTCTCCCTTTTGAGTTGTTAACAATCCAAGCATGTGTTCTAAGATTCTCTTAAATAGTAAAAGTACCATTTTCGCTCTTCTTAGCTCTTGAAAGTCCAATATTACTAATTACAGTCAAACTCGTTTAATTGAACACCAAGTCTAAAAAATCGGCTTATTTAAAAAAATCCCTTAAACGAATTAATTTTAAGGGATTTTGAACAAATTATTCTCCGCTTAATTGGTCACAAAAGGTCAATTCAAAGATATCAACTCCTCTTTATAATCAAGTCTTTGCGTTTCACACCATCTAGTCCTCATAATGCTGGTTTTACACCATCTATTCCTCATAACTTCCCTAATTCGAGATCTTTTAATTACAATGCCTTAAGCTTACTGAAGTTCTGCTAATGGTTCTAACTCTCAATTCAATAAACTTCGGTTAATTGAAACGTATTACACTTATCCGGACATAATTGAAAACATCGGATAATTGAAAAAAAAAATCTTGTATGTTGCTGTTTTCAATTAAGCGGATCCCACTGTATTCGGATAAAAAACAACTGTCCAATTAAACATCAAAAAGAGAAACTGATCTTTCGACTATTTTCAAACTGTATCGAAGGAACATTTGAGAACAATTTTTTAATTCTTAATTCTACAAATTTCGGTTAATTGACACGTATTTCACTTATCCGGACATAATTGAAAACATCGGATAATTGAAAAAAATTTCTTGTATGTTGTTGTTTTCAATTAAGCGAATTCTACTGTATTCGGATAAAAAACAACTGTCCAATTAAACATCAAAAAGTGAAACTGATCTTTCGACTATTTTCAAATTGTGTCGAAGGAACATTTGAGAACAATTTTTTAATTGTTAATTCTACAAATTTCGGTTAATTGACACGTATTTCACTTATCCGGACATAATTGAAAACATCGGATAATTGAAAAAAAAAATTCTTGTATGTTGCTGTTTTCAATTAAGCGGATTCGACTGTATTCGGATAAAAAACAACAGTCCAATTAAACATCAAAAAGGGAAACTGATCTTTCGACTATTTTCAAATTGTGTCGAAGGAACATTTGAGAACAATTTTTTGTATAAACATTCCTTAATTCCTACTTTTTTCTTTTATTGAGACTTTGGGATATTTTTCGCACTCTTTGTTCTTTATCACATTTTCTCTTTCTTTGAGTTGTTCTTGCCTCATTTGAATGCTGCCCTGAAAGGCTTTTCAGATTTTTAAATAGAAAAGTTTTTTGATATCCTCTATTGAGTCGAAGGACCATTTTTCTCCCTTCTGAACTATTGAAAGTCTAGAGTTCCTTTTTTATTCTTTAATCCGTTCATAGTCTTTTTGAATCTTTTTAAATTATTATAAATTATTTTTCGAAAATTTCCCTGAAATGTTTTCAGATTTTGTTTGAGGAGGTCGAAGTACCATTATTGCTATCTTCTATCAAACTTTGACCTAATCCCAGTCCAAAAGTTCTGTGTATACGACTTTTTCGGGACTATACAAATTCTGATACGTGTATGGTCCCTCATAGAAGGTTCATCTATAAAAAAGACATTACATCCTATTACGACAGGTCTTTCAAATCGTAATACCATCTTTCCATAAACGCATCCCTAGGACGTTTGTGTTAAAAACTTGAACACAATATTCAAACATTTTTTAAAGTTCCTATATACCTCAATCTCTCTTCTCCTCAGATCCATAGTTATTGAATGCTTTTAACAAATGTCAGCTTGTGGTCAATTGAATATCCCTTGGCCTGTAATAACCTCGTTCCCGTTTTATTTTTCCTTTGTTTACAGTTTGTCACAGTTGTTTGATCAAACATTTACGCACCGAACAATATTGTCCACGCTGTGAAATGATGATTAATACAGCAAAGCCAAATATTAAGTAAGTATCATCTTCAGCATGCAACATCTTATCGTACATCTCCAACTCCATGAGCCCGCTGCCACAAGACTTGGGAATTGAGACAAATGCCGACGGCAATTTTCCACGCAGTCTAGCCAGACATTTTGTCATATGAAAGCAAATGTCACGAATAATGATGACGATGGTGATGGGTGCTACTATTAAAGTTGTTGTCTTCGTAAATAGCATCGAAGAAATGACATTGGGGAAGCAATGCACAACAGAACAATTTTATGTGGTAAAACGCAGCCAACAACAACCACACTTGACAATATTCTGCTCCAGTGTTAAAAACACAGACCAGACACTCCGTAAGAGTGATAGTTTTTCTTCTTCGAAACGGCACTTTTGGTGTTGAGGAATGCAAACACCCTGTGTGAGTAATGAGGCTTATAATGAAAACATCTGCGTCAACATTTCATTGCACACCAACGTCAGTCATCACACTTTGGACTAACAAAACAAGCCAACAAGCTCTTACCACAGAGAGACTCCTCGGGAATAGTGGCTGTTTGGCAGACAAATGGACAGACAGACGCATGAAGAGCTCGTCCCATCCCGAATCTGGTTGAAAATGATGAGGGATGGATGGAGGGACGACAAATATTTCCAGCTTTGTTCATTTGTATTTAAACCTAAACCTACAGTGGATGTGGTTGTTGTTGTTGTTGTTACCCTTGACGACGATGTCGTGCTGTTACCTGTTCCTAAGAATTCCTTACGTCTTCAAGAGTCACTATTGCGATGGGCACGTCACAGTGTCGCAGCATTTCACTTTCGCATTAGTCTAAGTCCTTGGCAATAGTCTCTCCCCGGGGCACAACGGCAATGGAGGCAGCAAACCTTTTTGCGAGGATTAATTATTAAATCTTCCTTTTTGTTTTCTCTCTCCTCGCTCTTGTCCTTTTTAGGCCAGACACCACATTGCAGGCTATTGTTTATAAGCTTGTACCCGGTCTTTATGAAAAGGAATTGATGCGAAAGCGAGCCTTCTACAAGGATCGTCCCGAGGAAGCGGCCTTGGCCTCACCCGAGCAGAGAGGCGATGATACCGAGCACTTGATATTTAGTCCCTCGGATTATATGTCCATTTCTTTGGAATATGCAGACACAGAGTAAGTATGCCAATACGCAACTAAGGCAACTAGAAATTGCCTGCATTTAGCTGTAATTGCATAGACTGCCAATTATTTTGTTGTGGTGTGCCATACTAATTTGTCTTCTTCCCCTCTCTCTTTTCTCTTCGTTTCCTTCTCGCAGAGAGCTTACAAACTCCAATGCCGAGTATGCTGAGCTATTAAAACCCCGCTACCTTAAGTGTCCAGCCATGTGCACGGTGGCCCACTTAAAGAAGCTGGTCTATGGTAAATTCGAAATTAATGCCAATCGCTTCACCATAGACATCATGTACAAGGTCAAGACCATAATACTGCTCGACCATTACACTCTAATGGATGTGGCCTACATTTACACCTGGAAGCGAGATGCTCCCATGCGTTTTTACTTCCGCGTCAAGCAATCCCTCAAGCCAGCCATCAAGGTGAGGAAGCACATTGTACCTAAGGCCAAGAAGGAGTTGAGTCCCATAGAAGAAGAAGAAGAACCCCAGGCTATAAAAATGCTAGCCCAGCCCATGTGCATTGTACACGAACCCACGCCTTCCATTAAAGCACCTGCAGACACAAAAATATTGGAACCTGAAGAAATTAAACAGGAAAATGAGGCCGAAGTCTCCTCGACCACGGAAACACCGCCCATTCCCAGCACCGAGGAGCCTAAACAGTTTGAAATTGTCCAGCCCCAAAGTCCTTCGATTAGTTCACAAGAGAACGAGAAGCTCAAAATTACCATTGTCAATAAGGCAGCCAAAGAGAAGTCGCATCATAATGACTCAAAGGGCTCTGCTAAACCCCCAAAGGAGAAGCGTGAGTCGCATAAGACCTCACCCTCCACGTGTGTACCCAAAGATGAGCGCAAGGTGGAGAATATCAAACTGAAAATTGATCTCTCCAAGCAGAACAGTGTAACAATAATCAACATGTCCGACCCTCAACGCAAGGAAATCGTCAAGCCCGTTAGGCCTGAAAAAGAGTGGAAGGTTACCAAGTCCAAAAAGGAAAAGGACAGCAGCCCTAAGTCGTCGCCCAAGTCATCGCCTCATAGTGATCGCAAGAGCAAGACGCCCAGTCCCTTGACAGTGCCTCCTCTTACCATAAAGGCGGAACGCATAAGCCCTTTGGCCAAACTGAGTTCTCCGGCGACACCTACTTCCTCCACCTCACCCGAGGCTCCGGAAGAAGATCAAAAGTCGCAATTCCTAAAATCGTTTGCTCTTACGCCCATAAAAAATGCCAAAACTGATAAGCAGGACCCTCTGGGCCTTCTTTCCAAAGATGTAACCTTGTCTGTGGTGCCGAAAACATCCACTAAAGATCAGTCCTCGTCCTCATCGTCGTCCTCGAAACGCAAGAACAAAGAACCCCTCAAGGCTGTCATCAAGAAACCCAAATTGTCACCTCCTTTGGCCACAGAGGATTTCAAAATTAAGTTGCCTCTCATACCCAATAGCACCTCTAAGCATGCCCCAGCGCCTGCCACTGTCTCCTCAGGCGCCAACAATGACACTAAGAAGTCCCTGATGCCTCCACCAGCTCCTTTGGCTGCAATGAAACCCCCTTCCTCACTGATAAAGAAACCTGGCAAACTGCAGCAGTCCAAGGTTTCTGCCGCTCCTCCTGGCTCTCTGACACCCCATCCAATGCACAACAATGTGCAGTTGGCGGCGCCTGGTAGTCGCACCCCCATTGCTAAGAGATATCAACCAATTTTGCCAAAGGCGGCCCGACCCAATCCTTTTGCCAACATTCCCAGCGATGTTAACAAGATCCTGAAAGACGCTGGCACCGAGATTAAGACCATACCAAATGAGCCGGTTTCAAGCAAGGTGTATGGACCCAAAAGTGAGGCAACCAATAATGCCCTCATGGGTCCACCTACCATGGCAGCGCCACCCACCAAGATTCCCAGCAGTTCTGCGTCCAGTAACCGCAACAATGGCACTTCATCCAAGTCGAACTCCAACAAGAACAACAGCTACCTAAATTTGGCTCTGTTCAATGCTTCCAAGTCCAAGGGTAATGAGGTTCCTCCTGGCTGTCGAACACCCATGTATACGCCCAATTCACCCATCTACTCGCCGAGTTCGCCGCAATATGTGCCCAATTACAATATACCCACCATGCCCACTTACAAATATACTCCGAAGCCTTCCAACTCGAACAACTCGTACCTGCAAAGTGTTTTGGGCTCCAATAACCAGATGTCCAGCCTGTTTCCCAGCCCCCCGGTGAAGAAGGACAATAGCGCCAATGCAAATAATAACAACAACAACAACAACGCTTCCAATACTTCCTCCAATCGTCCAGAACACCAAGCACCAGCTAAGCGTGTGTATCCATTTGCTCGCAGTCCCAGCCCAAGCGAAGATCCTCCAGAGAAACAGCTGAAGGTCAAGTCCTTGCTCAACTCATGCAACATAAACATTCCCTCTTCGCTCTCCATAACAATCACCCGAGAAGATGGCGAATCCTCGGCTAACGGCTCCGTGCATCAGAAGCACAAAAGTCCGGTGAACAATTACATAGAGATTTTGAAACTTCCCGATCAGACCCCCGACAGCAGTGAGAATAACAAACGCTCCTCACCTCCAGCAGCCAGTTCATTGTTTCCCAATCCACCGGTGAAGCGTATGGCCACCCCCCCACTGAATGTCAACAAACCAGCAGCCAGCAACGTCAATCAAGCAGGCAGCATGCAAAAGCTTCCTACTACCACATCAAATCAAACACCACCTAACCCAGTTGGCAATGCCAAGACCACAACAAACCAACTGTCATCCACAAATCTGAATATGATGAACGTCAAGGGCAATGGCATGAATAAACCGCTGACCAACAACAGCAAACCTCCAACTACCAACAAATCACCGGTGGCAGCAGCTGGTGGCCCCGAAAAGAAGGCAACTCCAAGTCCGGAGAAAAGACTGAATACCAGCCCATCTGAACAAAAGTCGCCCAAATCGCCAAATGGTGATGGAACTGGCAGCAAAAAATTCCGCCACATCTTGCCTCGCCAGATACCGGGCCCCATGCCCGAAATCAATGTGCCCAACAAGCAGAATGGCAATGTCATAGGCACCTACGCGGCCCCCAATGGAGTCAACGTCAAGATACATTCCAACAAGAAAGTGCAGCCCAGCAAAAAGTCGCCGGCTGCACAACAATTGGCGCCCACACACCATCAGCCCCAGCAACCAGGTGTTGCTGGAGGCAATTTGAAGCAGCCTCCTCAACAGTCACCCACAGGCAAATCCCAAGCGCAGATTAAGCCGCCAACGAAATCTCCCCAAGGAGGCAGCAGAGCTGGCAAAACAAATGCCACTCAGGCGGCAGTAGCAGCAGCTGCGGCTGCCGCAGCGGTGGCAGCGAATGCCGCCAGCAAACTGAATACCCCCCCAAGCAGCATACCAACGCTGCCACCTGTCATGCCACATCCCATGCAAGGCATGTTGCCACCCCACTTGGGAGCAGCTGCTGCGGCGGCCAATCAAAATGAGCTGAGCAAATTCATCAAGGAGAATTTGTTACGCGCCCAAGTGCAGGCGGCCGTGGCAAATCAACCCAACATTTTTTACCCCTATGCCGCCAATGCGGCTGCTGCCGCCCAATTGAGCCAATTCAACCCGGCCATGTACAACTACCAGCAGGCCTACATCATGGACCAGTTGTCCCGCATGCAGAGAGCCGGCAATGATGCCTTCAACGAGTACATGCAAAAGCTAAAGAACAGCATGGAAATGCAAAAGACTGCGGCAGAGGGCAGCAAGGCTGGCGAAACGAAGCCTCTGCAGAAACCTGCCACTAGTCCCAAGTCCTTGGCCCACAGTCCCTCATCCTCGGTGAGCACGAATATGCATGCCAAGGAGCCTCTTGTAACCAAGACCAAGTAAATTGAAGCTATAGATTTGGAGTCTGCCCCAAACAGGAATCAAATTCCTGGACAGTTCCAAGTACATGAAGAAAATCTGTTTGTTTCCTTAACTTTATAAGTACTCCATAAGTGTTATTTATTTGACTCAGTTTTCATTTTATTTTCGTTTTTTCTCATCACCCTGCCATCCAAAAGTCATTCACCCCTCATGCTCATGAAACGACTTGTTTTTTGTTGCTTTCCCCTGTTTTGGTTGCCAAGGAAACTGGCCTCGTTTATCCCTCTAGAATCTAAGATGACCGACCCTATGTTTTTTAGCATTTTTATTATGAGCTAATTTAAGACAGAGTCGATGTAGTTGCTTAACTTTAATCCCTTTATTCAGTGTCGTTTGTGTTAGAAAATACTTAAAAAAAAAAAACAAAAACAAAACTCAAAGTATTATTGTATTGTAAATATATGTAAGAATCGATTAAATGAAACGATGGGCTTCACACCCATCACTGTATTAAAACCATGTACAAATTGTAAAAACTTCGAATAATTTAAATTATAAACATCTCTATTGTATTGTGTACATTTTTTTTTTTGTTTTAAGCAGAAACTGAAAAGTTAAATAAAAACCCAACACACATTTTTACCAGAATCCGATGAATTTTTATTCAATTCCATCTTTGGATTTTCCCTCTTGCCCTCATCTCAGCTGCCTAAGGTAATCTTGACAAAAATCCTTCAAAATATCTTTTTCTGAGAGGGTCATACACGCACACACACACACACATCGCCATGCATACTACAGACATTCGTACGAGGGGAGGACAACTATGACGATGACAATGACGCTCAAAAGATGATTAAATTTCTGATGATTTATGTGCGTGCGTGCGTGTGTGAAAGCTGACTCTGGCTGGCACATATGCGACAAATGTTGCCCATAACGCAATGAAATGAGGAAAAATGTATCGTCTTTCAACGATGACATGGCACAGTGTAACGAAACTGGTAAAATAAGTGCAACAACTTTCTACGAAACATGGTTTGGAATTTCAATGGGAAGAGAAGGAAATCGTTCGATAAAAAGTTCACTAGAAGCTAATTAGCCCACGAGAATTCCGAGAGGATAGTGAACTTGGCAATGTTTTCCAGTATAAAATAGCTTTTTAATGATAAGGTTCGCTCAAATGGCGTCCCATTGAACGATCAACACTTTTTAAGATTGACTGACGAACTACCTATGCGAACATTACTTTAAATAGGCGTAGGAGGAGCAAAGGTAATGTCTTATTTCCAATTTCAATGAGTTCCGTGGGTAAACACCCTCAATACATAAAGTAGGGAGTTCGATGGCAGCATATGTCTACCATGCTTGGTGCCCAAATCGGAAGGGATATTACTACACTCAGAAAAATGCTTATCGTAAATACGAGTTGATTTCATAATTCACGTTAGTTCATGATCTTTACTCAAGTTTAATTAAGAATTCGTAAGAGGTTAGAAAATTAGGTTAGGTTGAAAAGAGGGTGCAGATATTAACCCGCCCCATGGTCATCTGGACATACACCTAAGCCAGTAATCGGCTTGTTGTGCGCTCTAAAAACTATAAAGTAACCTCTAAAAAGAAAATTTTAAGTTAGGAATTCCGTGCTACTTACAAAATCCTTAATTGTTTTCAATACCACTCCCCTAAGTTAGTTCATATCTGGTATTGTGTCTCCCCCTAAGTGCCGGTATCTCTTAGACGTGAAAGCCTGGCAACGTCAAAGGAAATGCTCCCACGTCTCATCATCTTCCCCGCATGCCCTACACATGCTATCACTAACCGCACCAATTCTATTGGGTTGTCCAAAAAGTAATTGCGGATTTTTCATATAGTCGGCGTTGACAAATTTTTTCTCAGCTTGTGACTCTGTAATTGCATTCTTTCTTCTGTCAGTTATCAGCTGTTCTTTTAAAAAATCCGCAATTACTTTTTGGGCAACCCAATACATAAGTGAGCTAGTAGTCCTATGTGTCCCGTTATGATACCAATAGCTATACTGACCTCCTTCTTGCTTGCTTTCAGTAATCCCCCCAATAGGATTTTCGCTGTTCCACAATGTTGCATGCGCATTAGTCGCCCACTTGGTCTGCGTTGACCCGAAAGGCTTCGGGTTAACCAAGTTTATTGACGGCAGTCCTCTGGCCTTCACCGCCAAATCGTCTGCCCTTTCATTTCCCCTTACTCCGTTATGGTCCGGCATCCAAACGATGCGGATTTTGCCATCCTCAGAGAAGGCGTTAATCTCCTTCTTACACTGCAAGACTGTTCGTGTCCTTATCGTCCTGATTGTTATTGGCCTTATGGCAATTTTACTGTCGGTAAAGATGTTCACACTCGACGTACTCGCGTTAGCACCACACCACTTCGCGGATCGCCCGGATCTCCGCCTGCAGGACCGTAGTATGGACAGGCAGTCTAAAACAGATCTTAGTTCCTGGGTTCTCAAAGTAAACCCCCAAGCCCACTCTGTCCTCTAGCTTTGATCCATCCGTGTAACATGATCTTCGAGATGGCAATACTAGGGTTCCGTCAATCCAAGACTGTGCCGATGGCAGCAGTGCCTCGCATTCGACTACAAAGTTCATCTCAGGTATCCAATCCGAAACCTCTTCCCTTCCTTCCAGGTTTCCTATCGCCCCCTCGATTATACGGCTATGGTATAAGCGGTACCCATCCTTTACCCATTCTCCCATCGCCTTAAGTCTCATAGCCGCAGTGGCTGCCTCATACTTAACCTGTATGTCAATGGGTAGGATATGTAGAATAGTCTCCAGTGCCCTAGTGGGCGTGGTCTCCATCTCTCCTCCTATGCCAAGACAACATGTTCTCTGAACCTGTTGTATGGTCCTTATGTTGCACTTTTTCTCCATAGCAGTCCACCAAACTACTGAGGCGTAAGTAAGTATTGGTCTAATCACACTGCTGTAGAGCCAGTGAACTATCCTCGGGTTCAGGTCCCATTTCGAGCCTACGGCCCGTCTACATAGTGCCCAACATCTGTGAGCCTTCTCAGTACGCTCCTGAATGTGACGCTTCCAATTCAGTTTCCTGTCCAAGATCACACCTAAGGTTTTGACCTTGTCAGATATCGAAATCGTCTTATTGAGGAAACCTGGTGCGTTAAATTGGCCCACCTTCGTCTTCCTCGTGTACAGGCATATTTCAATCTTCTCTGGATTAACATTGAGACCTCTGGGTCTAGCCCAGTCATATGCCATATGCCAAACCTTTTCGGCCCTTTTGCATAGATCGTTCGGATCCTTACCCCTTAGAAGTATTATAACATCGTCTGCGTACAGACGGGTTCAAATCCCTCCTCAGTCAGCATCCGTAATAGGTCATTTATGGTGGTCACCCATAGGAGTGGCGATTAAATGCCCCCCTGTGGCTTGCCCTGTGCCACTTTCTCCCTTATATTTATGCCATGGGACACACAATGTATCCTTCCTTAGCATATGGTTTATCCAGTCTTTAAGGACCGGGTCCACCCGGTACTGTTCTAAGGATTGGATCAGCGTGTCGCTCAGCACATAGTTAAAAGCCCCCTCGATGTCAATGCATGCCGGCAGTGTGTACTTTTTGGCATCAAAAGATTCTTCTATTTTATGCAGGGCTGTCTCCACTGATCTTCCCTTGACATAGGCATGCTGTTTGTATTTGAGCGGTTCGCTGGATGTCATACTCTTTATCATGGTGTCCACAAAACGTTCCATGGTTTTGGATCTGTAAGGCTTATGGGTCTGTAGGTCTTTGATGATGCATAACTTGCCTTACCGGGCTTGGGTATAAACACCACCCTTGCCTCCTGCCAGGCTTTCGGAGTATATGAAATTCCTAGGCACGCTGTGAAAATTTTGGCCAGACGAGGCGCCAGATAGTCTGCCTCTTTCTGCAGTAACGCCGGAAATATTCCATCAGGTCTGGGTGACTTAACTGGTTTGATCTCCTCAAGGATTCCTTCACCATAAATTACGTATTATAAACCTTCGATTAACGTCATTATTCCAAGATCCCGGTGTCTCCGTGAGTCCCTTCGAATCCTTCGGAAAATTTGTTTTCATTAAAACCCTTAACACGTCTTTCGTTGTCTCTGCTCTCACTCCCATGTCGTCTACTAAAGTTTCAGTTTGAACATGGGTTTTTTGTCCGAAGAGGACAACTATCTTCGAAGGATCCCACCAGTGCAGTCGCAATCCTGTTGACATTTTCGTCAATCTCTTCTATGCTTGGACAATCTAAATTATCTTGCCCAAGTCTTCTTCTGAGTAGCCTTCCGAATTTTGTCCAGTTGGTTTTCAACTTATTCCGGAAGCTTATCGGATTCGGCGCTGACCGTGCTATTCTGAACCTAATGTAGCGATGGTCAGAGAAAGAGTGTTCCAAGGAGACCCTTCAATCCTGAACCTCATCGATCAGATTTTCCGAACATAAAAAACTTTCTTATAGCCCTAAAAAAATTACCCTATATATACTTAAGGGGTCTTAGACCACTATCTCGACTTTTTACAAACGGAATGACAAAATTTGTATAACCCCATCCTATGTTGAAAGGTATAAAAACCGTACTCACTAATGTGAGAGAAGAATCCCCTTAATGTGCGCGGACAAATTTGCAAATTGTGTACCGTGTACCTAGGTAACGGTGACAAAATTTACAGCCCACAACTGTAACAAAATCTTGCTTGCAATTCGCAACACTGTGTGGCAGCCACGAAACAAGCGGACAAAACAAAACCGGCGAACATTAGGTATAGCGACAAACAAACGAAAACAACAACAACAATGACGTTGCCAATGAAATGAAAACCCCGCGCTTACGCACACGAAAAAAAAATAAACGAAATTCCTTAACCGGAAATAACAAAACAACAACAACCACCAAGGCAACATCAAAAGAGAAAAGAACGCAGACTGCGACTGCAGCAGTGGCACGAAATAACCTTTTGGGCATAAAGCAGCATCCATGCCATCCATCCAACGTAAAGAAAACCGAATACAAATTCGACCCAAAAATTCGTTTATCTCAACCATCGACAATAATCGCAAGCAACATCCAAGGCATGGGAAGCATTGGGTGGTGGTTGGGTCATGTTGTTGTTTTTCTGATTCGTTGTTTCCTTGGATGGTTCTTGGGTTGGCATTCATTCATGTTGGTTGCTTTATAAGCCTTGGGTGGCAGCAGTAGGTCTGGTGGTGGTGGTGTGTGTGTCTCTTACCCAACGTTGGATTCACACATACATACACTTAACGCTCAGTGCTCTGCACTCATATTTAATTTGACACCCATTTGGGTGCATGTAGCTGTGGAATCAATGCTGCTTACAGCGCCCATTTTCCTCACATTGAAGTAATCTCCTATGTTCAACAATTCAGTGCCGTCTCCATAGCTTCTCCTCTGCTGGTGGCAGCTCTCTTCTTTTTATCCCCCCCAATTTGTTTTCAGTTTGCCTTCGTTTACGAATGCGCCGACCAAAAGAAAGAAGAAAACAAAAATAGAAAGAAAACGAAAAGTTCTGACAAAAACACAAACTTGCTATGTTTGCCGCCTGCTGACTGCCGTCGCCTTAAACCCTGCTCCCCGATTTGTTTGGTCGTTTCACTTTACGCTCTGTCGGTTGGTCGGTCGGTGTGCATTTTCTAGAGTTTCGTTGTTGTTTTTCGTTCGTACCTATTCCCATTCAAAGTTTTACTCGGTCTGATTGCAGACCCAAAAAGAAAAATGTAGTACATAAAGCATGTACATACGTACATCCAACCTCAGGCATACGTATCTACATAGGTATGTAGAGAGGTTGTATGTCGTGAGTTTGTATGTAACCGAGAGTATCTGTACATTGTACTTGTGTAAATGGCAATGTTCACGGATGAACTGTATGAACAGTGAAAGATATTCAGCAGAGTTGCCAGCATGTATAATTTATGAAGTTGATATGAAATAATCTATTGCGAAAGGAAGTTTCCCTACATTAAGCGGAGGTCATTTGTTTGTCGGTTTGTTTGTTTGTTCCGTATAGACTCAAAAATGGCTGAACCGATTACCATAAAATTTTCACAGATTGTGTAGGTTGGTCTGGAAGGAAGCATAGGCTATATAATTTTTTGATATCGGGAGGGGGCGGACCCTCCCCCTTAACCCAAAAGTACTACCCAAAAATAAAAGTGGACCCATTGGGACAATATAGGATTCAAATGAAAGGAATTCAAGAGTTGAGTACGAATTTCATAATAAATGTAGGGTCCAAGTATCTGGGGGGCCGCCCCAGCCCCAAAACCCCTTCAAATAGGTTTATTTGACGATCATAACAATATGGGACTCAAATGAAAGGTATTCGGGAATGGATTACGAATATGGCCAGGAAGAAGAAATATTTGTTGATATCGGAAGGGGGCGGACCCTCCCCGTTACCCCAAAAATACCACATAAAATCACAAGTGGACCGATAAAGACAATATGGATATCAAATGAAAGGTATTAAAGAGTAGAATACGAATATGGTATTAAGAATTGGATCTAATATACCCAGAAAGTCGCCCTAAATCCAAAATTTCTAATTTCTAAAAACAGGCGAATTGGTCTTCTATATCAATATAGGGCTTAAATGAAAGGTATTCGGAAGTAGATTACGAATCTGGCATACAACATCAGTTCGAAAAACTCCCCAAATGGGCATATGACCCATCATTACTATATGGGACTCGGTTTGTTTGTTTGTTTCGTAGAATAAAAAAAAGGAAACATAGGTTTTATAATTCTTAGATATCGGATGGTGGCTGATCCTCCCCTTTACACCAAAAACGCCACCCAAATCCAAAAGTGGACTGATGGGCACAATATGTGTATCCAATGAAAGGTATTGGAGACTGGAAAATGAAAATCATATTAAATTTTGGGTCCAAGTACCTACCGGGCCATCCCAACCCAAATACTCCTCTAAACAGAAATATTCGACGTATCCGGCAGTAGATTACAAAAATGGCATAAAAAATTAGGTCCAAGTAATGGGAGGTCGCCCCACCCCCAAATACCCCAAAATGGGCATATTTGCCGACCATGGCTATATGAGACTCAAATGAAAAGTATTTGGGAGTAGATTACAATATAATATTAAAATTTGCGTTCAAGTCCATGTGGCGCTTTTCCTCCTAAAAATACGTCAAATAGGTTAATTGACCCATTATGGCAATATGCAGACGTTAAGCGTCATAGGTGGACATTGGCTACAGTAGCAAGATATCCACATTCATGGCGAAGTGTCCCCACCCTAAATAGATATTATAGAGGTAAAGAAGGCGCAGTGGAGCGGGCCCTGTCCAGCTAGTACCCTATATTTAGAAGTTTCCTGCACTGGATATTAACATAGCTGGATGTGAGTCTGAGCCGAAGATTCCGAGATCTGAAAAAATTTCAACACTTTTGAAATATCATTCAATATGTTATTTTCGATAGCAAAGATTGGTTATCCTTCGTCGGATCAAGTTTACTACAATAATTAGGTCGGGAGGATTTTGAACAATTTATACCCTGGGTTAGGTTAGGTTGGATGAAGATGATACCAGACATTAGATGTCTTGATATCCGCCAGGGACCATAGTGTGGCCCATTGAGATTCCTCAATAGCCCTTTTCTCATCAATCCTGGTAGTTTAAAGAGGGTCGCCAAAAATTGCGGTATATTTCATCAATGTTGCCCTTCGTACCACTTTGATAATAGGATAAAAGTTTAAATCTGCCTGGATTCAGATCTCTTAATTCCTCCAATACCTGAAAGAAAAATGATCACAGTATATTATGCATGATATGACTAAGGATTTGACATTGGCAGAGAAAATGGTAATTATCTTCCTCGGCGTCAGTTCCATTACCAGTTCCAGCGGCAGATATCGTCATTTATAATGTCAATGCGAACCATGTGTGCACTAAGTAGTATTGTGTCCTGTTAAAATTCCTATGACAGATCCTCGATGTATCCTCTCCATCGATAGTAATCTATGTTATGATTAGTACCGAGGTTATTTCGTATACTCACATCCTGCTGTTGAGTTCCATCTATAAAACCATATTTCCTTATAAGGTAATCGTACTCTGTAATATATATGTCAAATGAGCTGGTGTAATCTATTTATTATCTTGACCGTGGGGAGACCCTCTATCGCAAGCAAATAAGCCTTTCATTACCTGTAACATCCTTGTGAGCAGGGACCCAACACAGGGTCACCCCGTGTTGCCTGTGTAGTCGCTCCATATAGTTCCGACATCGATACAACGGTTTAGATCCTATGCTCGTACCCATAAAAGCTTAAAGCGCCGCCTAACCATTGCTAAATATACAGATGTTCGATCGTTCGATATCCCTTAACAACATTATCTCCGCAGCTCTAACAATGGCAAAGACTTCCGTCTGGAAGATACTGCAATCGTCCTTTATGCAACGAGAGACATTTACTTGTAGTTCTATGCAGTGGATTCTGGTTCCACTCTCCATACACTATCATCTGTTAACGTATAAAAATCTCAAAACCTAATCGGTCGTTTCTACTACCCAACGAACAACGATCGTCCTCTGGGCTGGTCGATCGGCTGAATCCCCAACAACACCTCCGAGGGCTTGGTCGCAGTAGTACCCATAGCCCCACTTATAAATCTGAAAGCCAGCCTATTCACCCTGTCCTGATCCCGCATATGCCACGCGTACTCACTCACCGGCCACCAGGCATGGCAAAAATAAATCAGAACTGGTCGCACTACCACCGGATACAGCCAGTGCTTCAATGTAGATTGCCAACCCCATCTGCTACCAACCATCCACTGGCACGAATAGAGAGCCCGAAAGCCTTTTTTACCCTAGACTCGCTATTTAAGCACCAGTTTAACTTACTACCCCAAATAAATGCAAGAAAGTCCGAGTTCGAGTTGGTGGCGTGTATGAACATTGGAGGGACCAATTTGCGCCCACCACAGAGGCTTCGTTAAGCGAATCGGATGTGGATAACAGCATTGCTGGTTGGATAATGCTAATGCTTATACATTGTCGGAGGTTGTGGACACTGTTTTTGGGGTCCCGCTTTCTTATGCCGCCAGGTGTGGTGATCGAAAAGGGTCCATTTGGAAATTTCGTTGAGACATACTAAGTACATCTGTCAAAAGCTATTTTCCGAATCGTCTGCAAATGCCTTATTAAAATAAGTCTTATTGATTTAATTCCAACTTGCGGCTTAAA
Organism: Stomoxys calcitrans; assembly: GCF_963082655.1. Lineage (NCBI taxonomy): Eukaryota > Metazoa > Arthropoda > Insecta > Diptera > Muscidae > Stomoxys > Stomoxys calcitrans. The sequence continues at coordinate 156,284,227 of NC_081556.1, read as the reverse complement.
TCAATAAGTCCTAAGCCAAAAAATTCTTATGCTAATGGGTAAAAAATTTGACAGTAAGGTCTTAAGAGCGAAATCGTTCAAAAAGATTGGACTCAACCGAACTTTACTCCAATTTGTAATTTGACAGTAGGGCGTGGCTTGACGTCCTTGTCCAATTGACTGTAAATCTCGACCTAAGCCTTCTCCACATACTGCTGTGTCGGTATGAGCAAACCTTTATCAAGGAAAACTTTCCAATTCCCTATAGGTAAGTGGATAAATTTCCAACCAAATTTACGCCATTTGTATGATGATGGCAACTCTGTAATTATTTAACTGGCCTTAATGATATTTGAGAGCATGCAAACAAATACATGCTAACGAACCAACAACGACAGCAAAAACATGGTCTACAAACACGATGCATTATCTACACAACAACTATAACTGCGCACTAACAACAAGAACAACAAAAACACTACCAGCGCCAGCAACCAGCCAGCCAGCCAGCCATTGAACAGAAACACCGTAATTATCATAGCCAAACACAAACTTACAGTCAGTTCAGGCACCACCAAACGAGCACAACTAACACAACGGCAGGCCACATAACAGAGACGGCGTGGATAACGACAACGCCGACGTCGGCCGCAGCAATGTTAATCATTAAATAATTTTTTAGTTAAGACTGGTTGCAATACACAGAGACTCTAGCTAAGACTCGATCTGGAAAAGGTAAAGGCAACCAACAACTTGGCAACGATGTTTCTGAGCACTCTGCAAACATTTGTAATTATGTGCCAGCGCACATACATACACACAGTGTGCGGCGTAACCACCAACAACTATTGAAGCATGGGCAAAGAGCCCCATTCCCCTTCTAAATAAAACAGCCTCAGCACTCTGTGATATGAAACGCAACGAGTGTTGACTGACAACCCAGTACATAAATAATTCACATTATAATTTCAAATATAAATACACACACACACACACATGCATATACACATCTACCCTACAAGTATATGCCAGCCACTCTTTCATATCAAATATGCGAGTATGTATTCTCCATACATGAGATATATAAACAGCAATGGATATTTAACATGAGTCGTTGTGACAGTACCCAACGCCGCACAGCTCTCCCTCCACTTTACGTTTGCCTACCCAGAGTTTGGTATTTATCGGCTGGTCTGCTTTGTTACATCGTTTCCTGCACTTATCCCTCGCTAGGCGAAGGACTGAAGAGCACCCCAAATATGCTGCCAACCAAGTATGGGACGGGTATTTATGCCCATAAAAAATTTCTTATCAGTGGCATCATCATCAACTTCATCCACATCCATAATGGGACAGACATCACTCTGTAAGCAGTTGGCTTTATAAAATATATCACAGTATGAAACGAGTGGAGTGTACAAAGATTCCATGTTTGTTGCGTATGTGTGTGTGTGTGTGTGTGTGTGCGAGTTGTTTGGCAAAGTTATTAATTCAATTTGGAAATTGAATTATCAACGGAACAGGCAGGCGGCGACCTCTACGCTGGAACAATCCAGCAATCATTGACGTCAACCAGAGGAGCAGCACCAACAACAACAGCAGTACCATAGCAGCCCATAAGCCCAACAACCAAGGCAACCGGTCGCTCCATCATCAATCCATATATCCATGCAACCGAGCCAACAAAACTTGTTGTAGCAGAACGCCCTTGTATGGGACTTTCAACTGCTACTGCTCATTGTGTGTTGTGCGCCGTTCTGTGTTTTGGTTCGGGTATGTGAAAAGGAATAAAAAAATTGGTTTTTTATGGTCTTCTAAGGGTTTTTGTCAAGACCACAGTATCGTTCCGAATAATAAGGAAAGATAATAAGGAAGTTTAGATAATCATTAGGTGGGATGACAAGCGCTGAAGAGTTGTCCATGTTCCGTCAGAATTCAAACTCATAAATGTAATGTACGCCAAATCCACTACTCTATGTAGGAAAATATTGCAAATGTCACTCAATGTCTCTTGTCTTTGTCTGAAACCTGAATGTCTTGGAGAATTAACCGAGTTTCGACTATCGTTTGGGGACATACTGAAAAGTATAACCATTATCTCAGGGCAACCATCTCATGGCTGGCAACTTTCTTGTTACTCTGGGTGGTTCCAGTCATCGGTTATGCTATGCTGGGTGGTTCCAGTCATCGGGTATATGTCATATTATGGAAAAAAAAATCGGATACATGGGTCGTAAATCGTGGTGCCTTCGGTGTAAAATAGTTTAGCTGGCAACCCATAGGTTCCTGCTGCCTTGTTATTATTTAGCAATGTTATTGGTACAATGGTACCAATAATGGTACCATCTTTATGCTAATGGGAGGGCCTGCAAATGCAAATTTTGCCCATGAAAATCACCGCTGAAAATTTTTTCTGATGGTCTCGCCAGGATTCAAACTCAGGCGTTCAGCGTCATAGGCGGACATGCTAACCTCTGCGCTACGGAGGGCCTGATTATGTCAAACTGATTTTTTACTCTATAGATGAATTTTCAGAGATCAATATGGATTCTGAGTGTCTCTTTCTTCTTTGTTAGCCAAATACCCATTCCAAACAATTCGCTTAGGAGCTTTTTGGTTGAGTGAGTTCCAAACCTTTGATCCCAAATGTCAGATTTGTACTCAACTCCTAATAAAATTTCGCTTGAGTCCATTTGAGAACGCATAGGGACAACTCTTTGAAATTCAAATAGTTAGAGCTGAGTTATTATCGAGATAATGTGAAGATTTCAAGGTCTTGGGTGGTCCGAGCGCCTAAATTTTGTCACCTTACTATTTCGAAAAAATGTTGAGGCTGCCAAATCTCATCAACTGGAAGAGCATGTTACACGGATGGATCAAGCTAAAGGACAGAGTGGGCCCGGGAGGCTCCATTGAGAACCCAGGGACTGAGATCTGTCTGGGATCTGAGATTAACACCTTCTCTGAAGATGGCAAAATCCGCATCGTTTGGGTGCCGGGTCATAACGGAGTAAGGGGGAATGAAAGGGCAGACGATTTGGCGGTGAAGGCCAGAAGACTGCCGTCAATAAACTTGGTTAATCCGAAGCCTTTCGGGTTGACGCAGACCGAGTTAAGGGAGTGGGCGACTAATGCGTATGCAACATTATGGAACAGCGAAATGGTCGGTAGGACGGCGAAAATCCTATGGGGGGGTTCAGATCGTGAAAAGACGGGGCTATTACTGAAAGGGTAGCAAGAAGGAGATCAGTATCATAACTATAATAACTACGAGCTCACTTATATAAAATCGGTGCGGCAAGTGATAGCTTGTGTAGGGCATGCGGAAAAGATGGTGAGACGTTGGAGTATTTCCTTTGTCATTGCCCGGCTCTCGCGTCCAACAGATACCGGTACTTAGGTGGAGACACAATAACAGACATGAACCAACTTAGGGGAGTGGTATTGAAAACAATTAAGGATTTTGTAAGTAGCACGGAATTCCTAACTAAAAATTTCTTTTTAGAGGTTTCATTATAGTTTTTAGAGCTTATAACAAGCCGATTACTGGCTTAGGTGTACGTCCATAGTGGCATGGGGCGGATTAATATCTGCACCTTCTTTTCAACCTAAGCTTACCTATTTTTCGGAATGTCGAGTTTACCATCGTTAGGGGCCTGCCAAGAGGCAGTCATTTGGGGGACAGTCGAAATAGTCTACGAGGAATGGGTTGTACACGAACCCAGAGAAAACGGAGCCGGTTCTCTTCACTTCGAGATATAAAATACCTGATTATGTTTCCATATTTGAATGGATCAGCAGTTGTGGGAGAAGGCAATATTATAAAGAAATACAAAATACGGAGGAAAGAAGCTAAAAAGCTCTGTACGCCAATATAACTTATATATAACAATATAACTGAATTTTAGAGAAATCGGTTCAGATTTTGATATAGCTGCCATATATGTATGTATATATATATACATATCGCCTGATTTTCACTCCCAGAACCACTGCAAGAGTATTTATTGACCAATCTTCCAAACATTTTGTACAACGCTTTCGTCGACGACTGCCACTATGTCTGTGCTTGGTCAAAATCAGTTCAGGTTTAGATATAGCTCCCATATATATGTTGGTCCGATTTTGAGAAATATTGCAATATAGTGGTCATTTATTAACCGATTCTCTCGAAATTTGGCAGGAAGGATTTTCTCTTGACTCTCAATATTACTGGTGAATTAGAGAAATCAGTTCAGATTTTAATATACCTGCTATGTATGTATATCGCCCGATTTTCACTTCTAGATGCACTGCAAGGGCATTTATTGACCAATTTTGCCAAAATTTTGGACATCGTTTTCCTCGACGACTACAACAATACCTAAGAAATTTGCTCGAAATCGGTTCAGATTTAGATATAGCTCCCATATATATGTTCGTCCGATTTTGAGAAATATTGCAATATAGTGCTCATTTATTAACCGATACTCTCGAATTTTGGCAGGAAGGATTTCCTTATGACCCTTAGTATTACGGGTAAATTTTATAGAAATCGGTTCGGATCTGGATATAGTTGCCATATATGTATATCGCCGGATTTTAACTCCTAGAGTCACTGCAAACGCATTTATTGACCAATCTTGCCAAAATTTTTCACAACGTTTCCTCGACGACTACCACAATACCAAAGAAGGTCAGTTCAGATTTAGCTCCCATATATATGTTTGTCAGATTTTGGGTAATTTGCAATAACGTTGTCCTATGTCAACCGTAGTATTTACAGTTTGAACATATTTGCTCGAAATTTTATACGAATTGTTTGATAACCCATCTGAAAAGATACGCAGTATTCCATCAAAATTGTTTCAGAATTGGATATGGCTCCCACTTTGTAGTTAAAGGATAGGTGTAGCGTATTATACAGTCGACACCGCCCGACTTTTGTCTTCCCTTACAGGTTTTGAATATGTGATTTCTTTAAAAAAATTTGATTTTCATAAAATTTTTCGGCCTGCATTAAAATTTTAAGAAAGTTAAGGAGATATTTGTTAAAAAAATTTCAACGATTTTTAATCAACTCTTCATTTGCATAGAAAATTTGATCAAATTTTATTTTGTTAATAATATTCTTCCTTGGCTTCTTTTCAATATTGCCAATCAGCTGGAATAACCTATCAGCTGTACTAATTCATTGGCATGATACTGTAGTCACATGTACACAAAAGGTAATGAGTATAGGGGTACTACTAAAATGCCAACTTTGAGCCTGTGAGTTCTAGGATATTCAATAAAACGACGAAATACATAAAACTTGGCCATGTATGTGCGTTACATGTTACATATGTGTTAGTAGACACAGTTACATGGTGCAGTACATAAGTTTCACTATTTATGAGGTGACATGAGGGGAGGGACTGTCGTCTTCTTTTACAACCACTCAAATGGAAAACATCCATGTGTGAGGAAATATAAAAGGGGGGATTTGTAAGGATTTCCCCCTCTGCTACTGGGCATTTGTAGTTAAGTGCGTAAAATATGGTAATGCAAAGCAAAAATGGCATATTAATGAAGCTGGAAGCTATACTTGCCAAGACTGTAGACACTCTACGATTTTTAAGCTTGACAAATAATAGCAGCCAAGTTAAAAGTGGCCTAAAAACATCGTTGGTCTGTGTATAGGATTTTCGTTACTGTAGCCCCATAGGAAGCTGTCTATTAAGCGAATGGCTAAACATTAATAATGATTTGCCATTGAGGTGCACAGCAAATATGTTGAGCAAGATTCCTCAAGCACTGGGTTTGAGACCCTACCACTCATTTACAGCTTGTCATAATTTATACGCACTTCAATAACTCCACAGCATATCGCAACACTCAGCGGCGTGTTGGGTTATCCATCATATGGAAGGACGGACACCTTCACTCACTTCATTGCCATAATGTGATTGAGCCGTGCCTTCGCCTTCGCCTTTGCCTTGGCTACTGGTGCCAGGGTTGCTGTGCACCACAATGCAACCCTGCCTGCCTGCAGAGCATTAATTCAAATAACAACAATGGATGAACGAGTGAGTACGAGTGCGGTGCGACATTAACGTTAGCGTGTGTAATTATATTCCTTGTATTGTTGCAGCAATTGCAGGGAAGAATGACTATGGCCGGAATAAGCACGGACGGACGGACGGACGGACGGTCCACCAAACACCACTGCTGGCAAGGACAACATCTGAGTTACACCCTTAATTAGAGAGTGCGGTTGGTGAGTGCTGTTGGTTGATGTCCGTCCCTCGATCATCGTTAGTGGAAATTATTTTGTAACATGATAAAGTTTTTTTTTTTATTTATTAAAAATCCAAAAAAAAACAAAGTCATTTAAGGTTCTCTTTATTCATAATCATAAAGGTATGATTAGGGCGGTCGTCTGGTTGGTCTGCTACTGCGGAAGCATTCTGCTGCTGTATTCACCATAAACAGGTCGAGCGCACACCAATTGGTGGTGGCGATGGTTGCTTGTTGAGCCAAGAAAACCAAAAACTCCGGAAGAAGAAAGCGCACAAGTCAAGTCAAAAAGTGATTAAGATTTCTTTTTGACCTTCACCCCTTCTTTCGTTTAAAGTTCCCCTAAGGCTAAGATAATTACAAGTGATTTGGCTTCTTGCTGTATTACAGCAACACGGTTGGGAAGATTTTTTCCGGGAAGGGATTTTATGGGAGGAGGTTTGTCTGAGTTTGTTAACGTATATTGTGGGGGATATTTTTTTCCTTGGTTTTCAACAACTCGAAAAATCAGTTTATCGTCAAAACCCAGAAAATTTATTTTGATTTTAGACCCTAAATCTTGGTTTAAGTTCAGTTTTAACAACAAAAAACAGAAAACCGCATGCAAAATTTCAGCCAAATCGGACTAAAATTGCGGCTTGTAAGGGCTCAAGAAGCCAAATCGGGAGACAGGTTTACATGGGAGCTATATCAGGTTATAGACTTAATTGAACCGTATTTTGCACAGTTATTGAAAGTCAAAACAGAAAACCGCATGCAAAATTTCAGCCAAATCGCAAAAAAATTGCGCTTGTAAGGACTCACGAAGTCATATCGGGAGATCGGTTAATATTGGAGCTATATCAGGTTATAGACCGATTTTGAACGTAATTATCACAGTTGTTGGATCTCTTAACAGAACGATTCATGCTAAATTTCAGCCAAATTGGACAAAAAATGCTGTTTGTAAGGGCTCAAGAAATCAAATCAGGAGATCGGTTTATATGGGAGCTATATCTGGTTGCAGACCGATTTGGTCCATACTTGGCACAGTTCTTGAAAATAATAACAGATCACTACATCGGGAGATCGGTTTATATGGGTGCTTTATCTAAATAAATTATATGAACCTCATTTACAATCCCCAACGACCCACATAAGTATTACGTCTGTGTGCAAAATTTCAAGCGGCTAGCTGTACGCATTCGACCTCTATCGTGATTTTGACAGACTCACAGACAGACGGACATGGCTAGATCGACTCAGAATGTCAAGACGACCAAGAAAATATATACTTTATGAGATTTAAGACGAATATTTCGAGGTGTTACAAACGGAGTGACTAGATTAGTATACCCCCATTCGTTGGTGGTGGGTATAAAAATTGGTTGTAGTCGCATTTTCGTTCATTGTGTTTTCAACTATTGTTAGCAAATATAATATTGGGTTGCCCAAAAAGTAATTGCGGATTTTTCATATAGTCGGCGTTGACAAATTTTTTCACAGCTTGTGACTCTGTAATTGCATTCTTTCTTCTGTCAGTTATCAGCTGTTACTTTTAGCTTGCTTTAGAAAAAAAGTGCAAAAAAAGTATATTTGATTAAAGCTCATTCTAAGTTTTATTAAAAATGCATTTACTTTGTTTTAAAAAATCCGCAATTACTTTTTGGGCAACCCAATATATTGTAATATTATGAAACTAGCTGGCCCGGTGTGCTTCACCTTATATTCGTATTTAACCAAAATGAGCATATTGTACCGTTTGGTATACATGTCCATTCGGAGCAAAGTTTTGCAGTAGCGCCACTCCCAAGTTTCGTATTCCACTCTCAAATGCCTTTCGCTTAAGTCCCATATTCCTATCATCTTCGAACTTCAAATGCCTTTCGTTTGATGTCCCATATTGTCCCAATCGGTAAGCCAGTCCGTTTGGTTGGGTTATGCGGTGGGACGTCCACGGTTATTTCACACAATATTTTATACCAATTTCGAGTTTTTGTGTTACCATAAGTGTGCAAAACAAATTTCGCTTAAATCCGCGCAGAGTCCGCTCTCCATTCGGAATAAAACACAGGGGAACCCTATATTCATCAATAGGCCAATCTCTACCATCTGTTAAAATTTCATGAAAATTGATGTAGCCGTTTTTGAGTCTGTAGGTAACATATCGAAAGCTCGCTAACTTTCGAAGGAGAAAAGTGTGGTAGTGTTTTTGGTATGACTTCCATCAACTATGCCAAATATGGTCAAAATCGATTCATAACCTGATATAGCTGCGATAACAACCGATCTCCCCATTAGACGTATTGACCTATAAAGGAAGCAACTCTTCTATGACTTGGCTAAAGTTTTGCACATTTCGAATCCTGGCGAGACCATCAGCAAAAATTATCAGCGGGGGGTTTCCTCTCCTAATGCTAGCAACATTTGTGAGGTAAAACTTCTCTGCAAAGAGGTATGACTTCCAATAACTGTGCCAAGTATGGTCTAAATCGTTTCATAACCTGATATAGCTGCCATATAACCGATCTCTCAATTCGATTTTCTGAGCCTCTGTAGGGCGCATTTATTACTCGAATTGGGATGAGTTTTTGGACATTTAGAAACAAAAAAGTACCAAAAAAGGTACGAAATAGGTGAACTTTACATAGGGCCAACGGGTGAAGCTAGAAATGATTATTTTTGCGAAATAAAGGAGAGAGATAGAAAAAATGACCGATTTGAACCATACTAAGCATTGCCGTAGGAAGTCATAATACAACACGGCGTGCAAAATTTCAGCAAATCGGTAAGGAATTGCGCCCTCTAGAGGCTCAAGAAGACAGGACCCCAGATCGGTTTATATGACAGCTATATCAGGTTATAGACCGATTTGTTGGACCTCATAGCAAACAATTTCATGGAAGAAGAATTGCGAAGAATTGCGCCCTCTATTGGCCCAAAAATTCTAGATCTAAGATCGCTATTTATGGCATCTATATCAAGTTATCGACCGATTTGAACCATACTTAGCACAGTAGTTGGATGTCATAACAAAACACCTCATGTGAAATTTCAGCCAAATCAGATGAGAATTGCACTCTCTAGATGTTCAAGAAGTCAAAATCCAAGATCGGTTTATATTGCAGCTGTATGAAAACATGGACCGATTTAAACCACATTTAGCGCAGTTGTTGGAAGTGGTACCAAAACACCATGTGCAAAATTTCAGTCAAATCGGTTGAGAATTACGCCCTCTGGATGCTCAAGAAGTATGGACCCAAGATCGGTTTATATGGCAGCTATATCAAAACATGGACCGATTTGGCCCATTTAAAATCCCAACCGACCTACACTAAAATTATATTTGTGCAAAATATAATAATAAAGCCGATCGGCCCATAAGAGACTGTTTGGCAAACAATTTAAAATTTGACATGCTCGAGGTAATCAACTTTCAAGCCCCACGGTCAACTTCTAGACCAACTATGGTTACCAAATTTTGCATATTTATTGAAAAACACCTCAACATTGTTTATGTTGTGTTTTGTGTTCATATCTCTCTCGCTAAAAATGCCGATATTTGACCGGATGACATTAAAAGCATTATCTCCGCAGCCATGGCAATCTGAAGATCTCAGTTTTGAAGATACTGCACTCGTTCCTCATGAGAAGACGAAAGTCAGTACAATAGATAACATTTAATATGTTGGGAGGCCATCGTAGCGCTGAGGTTAGCATGTCCTTCTAGGACGCTAAACGCCTGGTTTCGAATCCTGGCGAGAACAGCAGGAAAATTTTCAGCGGTGGTTATCCCCTTCTAATGCAGGTGACATTTGTAAGGTACCATGCCATGTAAAAACTTCTGCCCAAAGAGGTATCGTAGTACGGCACACCATTCGGACTCGGCTATAAAAAGAAGGACGATTATCATTGGGCATAAGCCCACTTGAATCACACTGCACTCTTTGATATGTAAGAAGTTTAGCTCTGTTCCTAAACGGAATATTCATGAGCAAATTTGCAGTTAATTTATTGTATAAATAAATAATCTGAATAACTTTTCCAATCCTATCCAAGTTAAGCCTCCGGGTTTGCCCTTTCTATACCCACCACCATAGAAAGGGGGGTAAACAAATCCAGTCATTCCGTTTGTAACACCTCGAAATATTTGTCTAAAACCCTATAAAGTATATATATTCCTGATCGCCTCGACATTCGGAGTCGATTTAGCCATGTCCGTCCGTCTGTCCGTGCGTATGTCGAAATCACGATAGCGGTCGAACGCGTAAAGCTAGCCACTTGAAAATTTCCATAGACACTTCATATTGATGTAGTTCGTTGGGGATTACAAATGGGTCATATCGGTTCAGATTTAGATATAGCTCCCATATAAACCGATCTCACGAGTTAACTTCTTGGGCCCCTGGAAGCCGTAATTTTTCTCCGATTTGGCCGAAATTTTGTACAAAGTAATCTTTTTTGACTTTAAATAACCTGATACAGCTTCCATATAAACCGATCTCCCGATTTGACTTCTTGAGCCTACACAGGCCGCAATTTTTGCCCTATTTGGCTGAAATTCGGCATATCGTGTTCTGCCAAGACTTCCAACAACCGCGCCAAGTACGGTCCTAATCTTTCTATAACCTGATATAGCTCCCATATAAACCGATATCCCGTTTTGACTTCTTGAGACCTTATAAGCCGCAATTTTTGTCCGATTTGGCTGAAATTTTGCATGTCGTGTTCTGTTATGATTTCCAACAACTGTGCCAAGCGCCTTCCAAATCAGTCTTTAACCTCATATAGCTCCTATATAAACCGATCTCCCGTTTTGAGTTCTTGAGTCCTTGCAAGTCGCAAATTTTGTCCTATTGGGCTGAAATTGTGCCAAATACGGTACTAATCAGTCAGTGATATATTGGGATGCCCAAAAAGTAATTGCGGATTTTTTAAAAGAAAGTAAATGCATTTTTAATAAAAGTTAGAATGAACTGTCTGTCCGTCCATCTGTCTGTCGAAAGCACGATAACGTTCGAAGGAGTAAAGCTAGTCGCTTGAAATTTTGCACAAATACTTCCTATTAGTGTAGGTGGGTTGGGATTGTAAATGGGCCATATCGGTCCATGTTTTGATATAGCTGCCATATAAACCGATCTTGGGTCTTGACTTCTTGAGCCTCTAGAGAGCGCAATTCGTATCCGATTGTAATGAAATTCTACACGACGTGTTTTGTTATGAAATCCAATAACTGCCTCAAGTATGGTTCAAATCGTTCCATAACCTGATATAGCTGCCATATAAACCGATCTCAGGTCTTGATTCTTGAGCCTCTAGAGGGCGCAATTCTTATCCGATTGGAATGAAATTTTGCCGCTATGACTTCCAACAACTGTGCTAAGTATTGTTCAAATCGGTCAATAACCTGATATAGCTGTCATATAAACCGATCTTGGGTCTTGAATTCTTGAGCCCCTAGAGGGCGTAATTCTTATCCGATTTGAATAAAATTTTGCACGAAGTATTTTGTTATGATATCTAACAACTGTGCCAAGTATGGTTCAAATCGGTTCATAACCTGATATAGCTGCCATATTAACCGATCTTGAATCTTGACTTCTTGATCCACTAGAGGGCGCAATTCCTATCCGATTTGAAGGAAATTTTGCACGACGTATTTTATTATGACTTTCAACAACTGTGCCAAGTATGGTTCAAATCGATCCATAACCTCATATAGCTGCCATATAAACCGATCTGGGATCTTGACTTCTTGAGCCTTTAGAGGTCGCAATTAATATCCGATTTGCCTGAAATCTTGTACAACGTCTTCTCCCATGACCTTGAATATACGTGTCAAATATGGTCTGAATCGGTCTTCAACCTGTAACAGCTTCCCTATAAATCGATCTTCCTATTTTACTTTTTGAGCCCCTAAAAGACCCAATTCTTATTCGATTTCGCTGAAATTTTACACATAGACTTCTACTGTGGTCTCCAATACTCAATTCAATTAGCATAGCAATTCTTTTCTTTTATCCTTTGTTTGTCTAAAGAGAGATACTGGGAAAGTACTCGACAAATGCGGTCAATCGTAGAGGGTAAATAAGATTCGGCCCGGCCGAACTCAACACGCTTTTACTTGTTTTTAGGCTAGATTTATGGTCATCTTTGGAGAATACTCTGAAGAACTAGGACTAGTCCTTATTAAGCAACTTAACCAATCCTTTTAGATAATTTACCTAATCCCTGTAGTGTGTATAAGGCGGAGGAATGGTGGAGTGGCAATGATACAATGTATTAAGTTTAGGATGTACGTTTAGACGTTGAACTCTGGGGCGAAAACACCAGAGAAAAATCTTCAACGGTGGTTAACTCCTTATAATGCTAGCTACATTTATAAGGTCTTCAGCCAAGTGATGTCCTTCTACGGCACGCTGTTCGTACTTGCCATTAAAAAGCAGTTATCTTTTCGTAGAGTTTAAACTTGAATCGAACAGCAGTCAATGATATGTGAGATGTTGGAATTTTTATGGACAAATTCACATTTACACAGTGTCTAAAGGTTTCCTTCAATGTTTCTATTTCATTTGGAATAACATTTATGCTCTGGTATTTACCTAGTTCCAATTATTGCATTTTTGGTTTTGTTAACTTCTTTAGTATTTCAACGATGATGTCCTGTTAACTAAGCGATGACAATATTAACTGCTTTCCGAAGTTTGCCAAACCAAATGTTTGTCTTGTCATCTGATTTGAAGAATTTTAGTTGATAATCATGTAAGCGGCATGCCGAAAATAAAAATCTATGCAGTAGGTCTAATTTACACTGTATAGTGCGCATGTAAAGCAGTGGGAGTAGATATCTGCCTTAACACTTTTGTAATTTGTGTGACAAGTCCCTTTTGGCATAGGGATCCCAAGTAGAGGCGAAAAACGATTTTTACACTTTTACACTTTTACACTTTTGGCAAAGGTCGACTTTTCGACTTTTCTTTGCAAAAAGCCGACTATTCGACTTTATCAAAAAGTCGACTTTTGCAAAAAGTAGACGTTTTGACTTTTTGTCAAAAATTTGCAAAAGTTTCTAAATAAGATATTTCTATTTCCTACAAGTTTTTGTAAACTTTTGCCATCAAGATGTAGTCATTTCTTTGTATTTTCGTAAAGGGGAGGACTTTAGCCCGCACAGTCCTACCCCCAATTTTCAGTACCCCCAAATACCGAAAATTGAGGGTACGTTAATAAGTTAATAAGTTATTAAACTTTGGCACGAGTTTTTTATAGCAACAAGAGTAAATCAAAGAGCAATGAATAGTAAAATTTGAAACAGTTCTTACCTAGCAGCAACATTAGAAAAGCCAAACTTGTATATCTGTGCAGCTTTTTTTCGACTATTAGACTTCAAAATTGTTTTCTCATCTTTGAAAATCGACTTCAAATTCTTGACTTTCTTACCCAAAAGTCGACTAATCGATTAGTCGAAAGTCGACATTGGCAAAGTTATCATTTTCAAGAGGATTCCAAAAGTAAGGTGATCAAAAATGATTTTTCTTAGTGCTCTCCTTTTAAATCCTTGCTGCTGCTACAGAAGTCGAGATTGTTAATTTCAGTTTCTTGGCATGGTTCCAAGTCTAATTTTACACCACTTATTGGTCTTATCTTGAAGTATTATCCCATCCCTACAGCAAAGAACTGAGTGGTATTTGCGGAAATTGAGTTTTGTGCTTGTGACTTGTGGATGTAAAGGGTGATTTTTTTGAGGTTAGGATTTTCATGCATTAGTATTTGACAGATCACGTGGGATTTCAGACATGGTGTCAAAGAGAAAGATGCTCAGTATGCTTTGACATTTCATCATGAATAGACTTACTAATGAGCAACGCTTGCAAATCATTTTCAGTGAATGGGCCCTAGAAAAGTTGGCAGAAAATCCGCTTTTTTATCGACAAATTTTGTTCAGCGATGAGGCTCATTTCTGGTTGAATGGCTACGTAAATAAGCAAAATTGCCGCATTTGGAGTGAAGAGCAACCAGAAGCCGTTCAAGAACTGCCCATGCATCCCGAAAAATGCACTGTTTGGTGTGGTTTGTACGCTGGTGGAATCATTGGACCGTATTTTTTCAAAGATGCTGTTGGACGCAACGTTACGGTGAATGAACACATTTCGCACCGAACACTGATTTTGGTAATAAAATTCAATGATTTGCAAGCCTTGCTCGTTAGTAAGTCTATTCATGATGAAATGTCAAAGCATACTGAGCATCTTTCTCTTTGACACCATGTCTGAAATCCCACGTGATCTGTCAAATACTAATGCATGAAAGTCCTAACCTCAAAAAAATCACCCTTTATAACTATTTGAGTTAAGTATCTTTCTTTCGATTTTATATAATAATTAAAATTTAAATTAAATCGGTCCATAAATTAAAATTAAAATTTAATCCATTTAATCACTTTAAACGTTGGTTGATTTACTCTTATTTAATAACATTATGTCAATAATTTTTAATGCATTACGAGTCATTTTTTGAACATAAAGTCGCAAATGATATCTGTTGCAATTGAGTCTCGCATAGAAACTCATCATTCATTCACTTGAGACCATCCCACCTCTCTCCGCTTTCCCATAAACATTTGCAAACGAGTGAATACTTTTGCATTTATTAAGCCAATAGCCCATTCAATTCTTGCTATCCTCCATTCCATTCCATTCCGTTTTTATTTCCACTTAAATTGCTCTGGTCTTGCTTTACAACATCATGTCGCTGTTGCTTTTAAGGCAACAAGAGCTTTGGATTGTTGTTGCTGGCGCTGCTGCAGCAGCTGAGTGCTGTTGAGGCGCTGTGTTGAGAGTGAGTATAGCACAACCACCACATTAACTACATACGGTGTATGAATGTATGTAAGTATTTGGCATGCCAAAGTCCCCACAGTCGTATAATGAATGTGTGTGTGTGTGTGTGTGTACGAATGAGTACAACATGTCGTTTTTATATACTACTCGACATTTATGCATACAAACGACGTATGGATGGATGTTTATTTGTAACTTGGCCCAACATGTGCATATGCCTATGTCAGAGAGTGAGTGTACATTTATGCTCTGTTGGAACATAAAATATGTCGACGTCGTAAAAGCTGACGATGATGGGCTTTCAAAATGTTGTATGAATTGTGCTTGACATAATTAAAGTGCATCTCCATACTCATGCCCTAACACTAACACCCATCCCTCAGCATCAGGGCAAATAGTAACAGTTTGTCACAGTAGTTCCTTGCAATTTTACGTTGATATCCCTGAGAATGACGTTGTCGTCACTAGTTTTCTATGGACTTTTTGAAGGACTCGACGTCAGTCACCTAGGCAAAGCTGTCGTCCGCTTTGAAGCAACTTCTCAAAGCCATAACAAAAAAAAGGAATAACGAAAAAAAAGCACCACCCAAAAACCAAATATTCCCAAAAAAATATACATTGGGGGGCGAAATGTCTTTGGCCTGAGTGGAAACTTTTCTCTTCGAGCATTTCTTTGTTTAGAAACGAGGTTTGTTGTGTTGCAAGCTACAATGCTGCTATGTATTTGCAGTGCTATTGCTGCTACTTTTTATATACAGCGATATAATAACCATCAACTTTTATGTACCAACTCTTTGTTTTTTTGAGTAATTTTCTCCAATTCTCTTGTACACCATATTCGTAATTAAACAATGCCATGCTATGAAGCAGTATTTTTGTTGCTTTTTTAACGAATACATTGAAGAATACCCTCACTGCAGGCAGGCAGGTCTTGCCATGCTTGCCTAACACGTCTATGTTTATTTCCTTTTCTCATCCTCTCTCTCTTGAGAGTATAGCAAGGGGATTTGTTGTTTGGTATCGCTGGGACAAGGCGATGTGTATGTGAATGTGTGTGGGTTTGTGATTGTGGATATCACATTTGGCCAGCGAATAGATTTTATGTGCATTTCAACCTAAAATTTCTCATACCATGTGAGTGCTTCCACGACTTGAAAACCTTAAATTCCACTGGATATGGTTTTTCAACTTAATGGCTGGTATTATGTTCGTTTTTCACAGTTGGAAAGAAATGTTTTTCGCGACTACTTTTTGAGAAACTACAAAAATCTCAATAACAACATAATATTTTTAATAATATTGTTGCATAAATGATGGGGGAATGTCCTACTGAATGATATCAGCAAGTATTTTTGCTTCAAAATCTCTTATCTAAAGCAGCGAAAATGCCTCTTAAACTATTGCAATATCTAACGGGCTCTATAGTTTTTAGAGTGCACAAGTCGGTTACTGGCATAGGTGTATGTCCATAGTGGCATGAGGCGGATTAATATCTGCATCCTCTTTTCAACCTAACCTAACCTAACGGGCTCTATTCTTCGACAGAACACAAATTAAAGCCAAACAACAACACACAACGAAGACAACAGCAAAATGGTGCCCATTTTGTGAGCATTTAATTACATTTGCATTTAATTGATGCAAAATTTCTACTGACGTAGCGACATTTCGCCACTATTTTGCACTTAGAACACAGTTCCACTTCTATGGAATGTGTACGCATTTGTATAGCCATTTTTATAGCCTACACCACTACTGTGTTACAGGGTATTATACCCTAATGCATTTGTTTGTAACACCTTGAAGGAAGAGAGGCAGACCCATTAATAAGTGTACCGATCGACTCAGAATCAAAGTACAGGCCGCAGTTTTAGTCCGATCGTCTTAAAATTTGGTAGAGGCATGTTTTTTGGACTCGAGACAAAGGCTATTGAAATTGGATAAAATCGGTTCAGATTTGAATATAGCTCCCATATATATGCTCGTCCGATTTGCAGAAATAATGCAATAAAGTGGTCATTTGCTAACCGATTCTCTCCAAATTTGGCAAAAAGGATTTTCTATTAACTCTCGACATTACTAGTGAACTTCATGGAAATCGGTTCAGTTTTAGATATAGTTCTCATACATATATAGCCTGATTTAACTTCTAAGTCACAGCAAGCGCATTTATTGACCAACGCTTTCCTCCATGACTACCACAGTGTCTGAGAGGTTTGCTCGAAATCGGTTAAAATTAAGATATAGGTCCTATGTGTATGTTAGTCAGATTTTGAGTAAATTGCAATAACGTTGTCAATTGCCAACCGTGGTTATTACATTTTGAACATTTTGCTGGAATTTT